>NC_050098.1:158522999-158829642 GCF_902167145.1 Zea mays
CTTCGGAAGCCCAATATTGACACCAAGCATAGTATGCATCAGGCACGGGCGCCATCCATGGAACCATCACCTGCACACACACAATGTTACATATTATCAATCACAACAATAAATATAAAGGGTAAAACAAATTGAATACTAACCTCACGATATTGATCCTCAGTCAAATATATCTTTGAGGACCCTTCCTTTTTATTCAAGGGGCCTGCTTCTTCCAGATGCTTTTGAAAATACAGGTTTGTAGCCTGAATTCTTGCATAGTATATGGCATCCTTCACCAGCTTCTTTGCATTGTTTTGGAAGACACGTTCAGCGTGCCCCATGTAATCCTCTCCGTTAGGCAACCAATATCGAAGCTACAACATAAAGAATACAAATACAATGGTATAAGTCATAGATTTACAATATTAAGAAACATAACAAAAATAATAAAGAATTCATACCCAAAAGTCATTACGCACAAGTCCCTGTCTGTCGGTGTGGTTTCGTTCCTTTTTAAACTTGTACTCGTCCCAGGTACTGACGAGCACCTCATCCTCGGTATCACCGTTTGACACCTTCACTATACCAGGGTAGTGAAGGCGGCAAACAGAACCCAACGTAAGGTTAACCTGAGTGTGGTGTCCCTTGCCGTCAAAGGACAGGTCCTCCCAATTCCTGCATTACACAAAAACATTAACAATACACATAATAGTTATATGAGATAAGTTAATATATTACACTCACCGATCTCCATGTGGCATGATTAAAGTCCTATCAACCTCTCGCTCTATCGCGTGACAAGGCTTTACTGAGTGGCTTTTTCTTGAGCGACGTGTGCATGTCGCTGAAGAGCCTCCCGAGCCATCATCCATCGGGTTGTCAGCCGGTTCACCCTGTTGGCCCCACTGGTCCCACGCCTGTTGCTGCTCTCTCTGGTGGTCCCACTGGTCCCATGGCTGGTGATGTTGTGCGGCCTGGTCCCATGTCACGTGCTCCACCTCCTCATTGTGCTCCACCTCCTCATTGTGCTGCTCAGCCTCATTGTGCTGCTCCTCCTCAATGTGCTGCTCCTCAGTGTGCTGCTCATCCTGGTACATACAACTCAAGATTTATTTGTAAATATGTAAACAAATTTATTTGTACAAGATATGTTACATCATCTCCATGTACCGCGCTCAACAGCTCTCGACGTCTGCTGCTGCTCGAAGAACTGCCCTGAAAAAGGCCCAGGCCCTTGAACAGCCCCTTCACTGACTTCTTTGATTTTGGCGTCATCCTGCATAAAAAATAAGAAATTATTCATTAGTGCACCAAAAATGACATAATACTTAAAATATAAACAAATGAAATAACAAAACAACTTTACTTGTTAAATATCATCAAAATCAGGATCAATTTGTTCTCTTCTATGCAGAGGTCGCCATGTAACTTTTCTCCTAACAGGTTGTCTTCTCCTTTTCTTGGGAAAAGTTAAGTCGTTAACGTCTGCAACTAGTGAATCTAATGTCGGTGCAGGATCAATATGAAAACTAGTTGGCAACTCTTCTTCTTGAAACACCTCATCAACCTGCTCAAGGTGACCAATTTGATATTCGTCCTCACCAGGAGTGTATAGGCGTTCGCGGAGATTTACATTGTACACAACCCTCCATTTAGACAACTTTTTGCATGGATATGTCAAGAAATAAACTTGGTCTGCTTGATGGGCAAGGATATACGTGTCGTGTCCTTGAAGCAATTTTTCAGGTTGGATCTGTGTCATCCCAAATTCGGTCCTATAATACTTCGGGTCATACCATTTACACTCAAAGAAAACTAGCGCTAAAGGCTTATTTCCAGCAAATGTAATCTCGATTATATTTTTGATTTTCCCGTAATAGCAGGCTTCGTGTCCTTCCATGTCGGTTGCCCTAGTAACGACTCCACTATTTTGAGTGGCGGCCATAGGATGACTTGATTCGAAAATGCTTGAACGAAAGCGATATCCATTGACGTCGTAACGTCCATAGCTTTTGGCAGTTACGCTTCCAATAGATAACTGACGTAAGTCGTCATTCAAATTCATTTCCTCCCCAAACTGTCAATTATGCCACAAAGTATTAGCAAATTCTGTAATATTAGTTAACTGAAATTAGCTGTTGGAGCCACATAATTAAGACTTACACGGTCCCGAAGCCACATAATGAAATTAGGTCGCCCATGCATACCATCGCGTCGCAATTTGTCTATGTCTCTCGCTGTTGGCCTACCGAGACACCTCATGTTTTGTTCATCAAACTCGCTGTCAAATATTATTGTATGACATGAGATATTTGATAACATAAACTAATTCACATATGAACAGTTTAAGAAAATAAGTCTTACACAAAGTATTTCTCCACCTCAGGCATATTCGTGAACATGTACAGTAAAGCAGACTTCCGTTCTTCCATACTGAGGTGATATGCCTTGGGTGGACCAACGGCTTTGCCGTTTGTCTGAAAAATCGAAAGATCACTACACGGAGGCATCTCTTGTTCATTATCATGGTACCTTTTCTTTCGAGCAAATACATTATGTTCTTCTGCAAAGTAACAACTTGTGAAGTGTGCTACCTCCTTTAGTTTAAATTGTTCCGCAATACATCCTTCAACTCTTGCCTTATTGCCCACCATTGCTCTAAGCTTCTTTAATGCTCTTTCTATATGAAACATCCACCTATACTGAACAGGACCACCGACCTTAGCCTCATATGGAAGATGTATAAAGAGATGCTGCATAGGATTGAAGAAACCCGGTGGAAATATTTTTTCCAATTTGCACAAAAGCACTGGTGCCTTTTTCTCCAGCTGTTCCATCACATCTCTTCTAATTTCTTTAGCACACAACTGTCTGTAGAAAAAGCTAACTTTAGCTAACATTTTCCACACAGCTTCGGAAATGTACCCACGAAACATTACAGGCATGAGCCTCTCCATAATTATGTGGAAGTCATGGCTCTTCAGTCCATTCATCTTCATTGTCTTCAAGTTAACAGATCTTCTAAAACCAGCGGCATAACCATCGGGGAATTTAATATCCTTCATCCACTTCATCACTTTTTTCCGTTGCTTAGATTTCAGACAATAGTCAGCTTTTGGTTTGCCTCCGTTTTCTCTAAGCACTTGGGTTGGACGATCACATATCAACTGCCAAGTCCATGCGTGCCTTGTCATTGTCTTTCGTTTTATCAAGGAAATCCATGCATGTATTTATGAGGGCTTGGAAAAAGTTACTCTCTTGATGCATGACGTCGATGTTGTGCATCAAAATCAATGACTTAGCATAAGGAAGCTCCCACAAGCCACATATGTGAGTCCAGTTATGCTCCTCACCAAAACCTTGATACCTTTTCCCACTCTCGTCTAGGACAAGTTTCATATGCTCTTCTGTAATTTCTATCCCACTATGTCGCTTGGGCGGTCCCTTCGTGACAATGGTGCCCTTCCTAAATTCCTTTCTCTGCGTTCTGAAGGGGTGATTGAAGGGTAGAAAACATCTATGGCAATCAAAGTAACATAACTTGCCACCAGCACTAAGACGAAAACAATTTGTATCTTTAGCACAATAAGGACACGTCAATCTACCATGCACGCTCCATCCAGAGAAAATATCATACGCCATAAAATCATGAACCGAGAACAGATATGCAACACGAAGATTGAATTTCTGCTTCTTGAAGCAATCATAGGCTTCCACACCTTGCTATAGCTTCTTTAACTCTTCAATCAGTGGTTGAAGCATCACATTGAGGCGTACGCCAGGATGCTCAGGCCCAGGTATAACAAGACATAGGAACATAAACTCATATTTCATGCAAAGAGCAGGTGGAAGGTTGTACGGTATGGCAATGGCAGGCCAACATGAATACGACGCAGCAGTCATATTGAACGGCGTGAAACCATCGGTTGCCAAGCCGATACGAACGTTTCTTGCATCGCTGGCAAAATCTGGATCAAATTTGTCAAGAGCCTTCCATGCATCACCATCTGACGGGTGCACCATTAACCCATCTTGTCT
This sequence comes from Zea mays, assembly GCF_902167145.1. Taxonomy (NCBI): domain Eukaryota; kingdom Viridiplantae; phylum Streptophyta; class Magnoliopsida; order Poales; family Poaceae; genus Zea; species Zea mays. The sequence continues at coordinate 158,527,020 of NC_050098.1, forward strand.
GTCCGTACAATCTTTATGCCACCTCATGTGCATAGCGATCTTCCTCGAGAGAAACAAACGTTTCACTCTAGGAGTGAGAGGCATGTACCGAAGCTGTTTATGTGCAACCTTTGTCACCACCTTCTCCCCATCTTCATTTACAAGCTCCACGTACCTTGACTTCCCACATTTTAAGCATTTTTGTTCTCTGCCATGTTCCTTCCAAAAAAGCATACAGTTGTCTTGGCAAACATCAATCTTCTCATACTCCATACCAAGACCTTCAAGCAATTTTTTGGACTGGTACATGTCTTTGGGCATCTTGTGACCCGTAGGAAGAACCTCGCTAATCAAATCCACAAGCTCCTTGTAACAATTAATTGAAAATGCAAATTTTGACTTGATTGACATCAGTCGGGTCACGAATTCGAGGACGGTCACGTCAGTGTGCCCGTGAAGAGGCTCTTCTGACGCTTTGAGTAGGTCGAAGAACTTCTGAACCTCCGGTGTAGGTGAATCATGATGATCTGGTGCCAGTTCAGGCTGCAGATCCTCAAGCATCTAGTCCATCCTATCAACATCATCTTCACCGTCATCAACTTCTACTTATGCTGCTCGTTCAGCATCTTCACCGTGGAGATACCAGACCTTATAGCCTGGCACGAAACCATGCAAGCATAGGTGTAGTGTGACCTGCCTCTTGGTGTGGCTCGTCATATTTCTACATTTATTGCATGGACAACTAATATTATCTATTTGTGACAAAGCAGCTGCTTGGTCCAGAAATATTTGCGTCTTGGCAAACCATTCACTAGTGTGACACCCACCTTTCTTGAAACCTTCATACATTCAATCACGTCTATCACCCATTATTGCGGCTGTGTACGAGTAAAGAGTGTGTGTGAGACAATCACGTTTCTACACGTCACACATATATATACATACATATATACATCTATAGGTAAGTAGTAAAACTATATATATATATACATAAATAATTATATATACACATAAATAACATCAAATTAATCAATATCGAAACCTTCATACATCCTAATATTATAAGTTAAATCTAATCAATAAATAACATCAAATTTAACAATTCAATAGTATAAGTTAAATCTACTATAAGAATACAATTAATAATTACCTAACATGAAGCCACACATGTGATATTAAATTAACTATAATCACACTCTAATCACATGTGTTATTAAATTAATACTAATCACATGAAAGTTAACTCCCGTCGGCCATAAAAACCGACGAAAATAAACATGTACACACATAATTAACATTCACAATCCAATACATTAACATGTACACACATAATTAACTCACGTGGGTGTCGTAGTTGGTTCGAAGATGCGGTCGGGGGCGGAGGCGGCGCTTGGGCGCGGCGGCGGCGCTCGAGGAGGCAGCGACGACGCTCCGAGAGGCGGCGGCGGCGGCGTTTGTGAGCGCGATGGGAGGCCCGGCAGCGATGTGGGCGGTGTGGGGCACGGCGGAGACGAGCGAGGGCGGGCACGGCGGCGACGGGCGGCCGGGCTCGCGGCGGTGGGGCGCCTGGGCGCGCGGCGCCGCGAGCGGACGGGCGGCGCCGGGGCGGCTGGGTGCGCGACGTGGACGGTCGGGCTCGGCCGGGAAGGCACGCCGGCGGGGAGGAGCGACGGCGCGGCGGCGGTTAGAGGCGGCGGCGAATAGGGTAGGAGGCGGCGGCGGCTAGGAAGGAAAGACAGAGAAATGAGCCCGCGCGGGTGAACCCGCGCTCATAAAAGCCTAATCCCTGTCGGCCTGCGCTCTGGCCGACGGGAGTTAAGTAATCCCCGTCGGCCTATGTTCTGGCTGACGGGAGTTAAGTTAACTCCCGTCGGCCTACTCTCTGGCCGACGGGCGTTAAGTTATTCACGTCGGCTGCTCTGTAGCCGACGGGAGTTACGTTAACCCCGTCGGCTTTTTCCCTCGCCGACGGGAATTATCCTGGCCGACGGGAATCATTAGGATTCCTGTATTGGTAGCACTGTTTTCCCGGGTGGTTCTCCATGTTCTAATTAACATAATGATCTTAACATGAACAATAAATAACAACTGATAACAAAAGTATAATCATGAATAGTGTAATCTTTATACCCAAAACCACATAAAGCAATAGCAGGTACTACCCAAAAAGTTTAGTGGAGTCAAGGTATAAAGATAATCAAACTAGGGTAACCTGTTGAGTCCCATCAAAATTAACCTATGCAGATCATGATTAATCAGAACATGACTAGGTAAAAAGAAGTGATCAAGGGCACAACTAGCCTGAGACTTGAGATTCCAGGTACCAACTTGCTCTTCAGGTGACTCGTGAGTCACGCTAGTCGTAGCAATACAAACAGACATGGTATAGGCAAAATGAACATTACACCAAACATAAGAATAAACTGCATAATAATAGTCTACGCGTTGCTACGAGATTGATGGTTCGAGAATCGCTAAATTCGGAGTTACGATTAAGAAGTTACGGTTTTCCGAAGATCCACGTGGTTAAGTATAGAATAGACTAAGTGCAATATTTTAACCTATATTCATGACAAAACAAAATTACCAGATGATAATAAATATTATTGTAAGACTAATGCAACTGGAATGGATCAAAACGGAGTTACAGTTATTGAATTATGAATTTCTGGAGTTATTGGGTATAGATTAATTCCGATGAATAATTTTAATTTATGTTTCATTGCTAAACAGAGGTACTAAGTGGTAGACAATATTAAAACAAAATTAATGTCTCTGGAATGAATTAATTTAGAGCTAAAATGAATTTAATATGAATTATATAAGTCTCGGGATTTATTTTTGAATTAAAAATCTATTTCTAAAATTAATTTTCTATTTTCCCTATTTTATGGACTGGGCGTCAAAAATAGAGAAGCATGGGGGTCACAGTGTAAAATTCCTAAGACTCAGTGAACAGCCGCATAGGACGGCGGGTTGAATAGCTAAAAGCATAGGGTCTCTTCTACAAAATGCGCAGGCCGAAAGGGTATCGGGGAATCCTATCCGCCCGATTATCCATCTATGGCCCCGATTAGATCAACTCTTTTAGGTGAACCGGTATGCACAGATTTAATCCCGCGCGCCCAATTCGATCGGACGGATCATATCAAATCTGAACCTATTCTAATCCTAGTCGCTGGCTAGAGAATCAACGGCAACCATGCCATCATTTCCCAGATCCAATCCCAGGTCTTCGGCTGGGGATCCCACAGCCACAACCACATCTCCCTCTCTTGCTAGCAAACCTGGTGGCGCCGCCCACCACCCGCGACGGTGAAACCCCGGCGACCCGCCACCACTAGGTGCTAACGCCCCATAGGCTACACAGATTGGTGCTAAGCACAGCGAACGCCAATTCGAATGCAATAGGGGAAACCTTACCGACTATTAAGCCTACGAGGATGGCTGCCCACGCGATACGGCGGGCTCATGGCAAAACTCCATCACCGGCGACGAATTCCCGACCACACTCTGATCCTATGTGCTACCGATCTTCCCCAATGGATTTGTAATGGTCCAGTGATTCCACAGAGCCACCAATCGAAGCTCCCGTGATGCCCTTTCGCGAGGATGTGGTCGGCGGCGGTCGGGGCTCCCTGTGCTATGCTCTCACCGAGATCGGGTTCCCAGCAATGGGGAAAAGGGATGGGGAACCCGCGATTGTTTTATAGGGCTAGGGCAAGTCCGCCGAGGATATTAGGGTGACGCGGATTCCACGGCGAGTCCGTTGAGAGGCTTGCGCGCGGCACTTGCAACAACCTGGCGAGGATCACGGGAGGGAGACGATCCCGCCAACTCGGCCCCGCCTGTCAGCGTTACCGAGCGCACGCGTAGAGACCGACATAGGTGGCCCACCTGTCGGCGCCATGCAACAGAATTAGGTCAAGGGCGCGAGAGATGGGCCAAGCGGCTGAGGCCGAGCTGGGCCAAATACCAGGTCTCCTGCCCATTTTAGGTAGTTTTCCCCTTTTCATTTTTTTCTATTTTTGTTTTAAGATTCTTAATTCAAACCAAAATTCCAAATCTAAATTCAAATTTCAGATTCAAAAATGCACAATCAAAATAGAAATTCTAGCATGCAAATGCAAAATATATTTGTTTACTTATATACTTATTATTACTTCTCTTTAATTAAACGTTCCAAATCATATAATAAAGATAAGTTTACTTATTGTTTGTTTTAGGAAAAATATGATTAGTGGTCATCAATTCAAAAATGAATATTTGTTTCTTACTTACTTTGAGTGAAAGATATATATATATATATATTATATTTATTTACTCTTTGTTTACTCTGTTCCGATAAGTGCTTGTATGCATGAAATCTAATAAGTATGGGATTAAATTTTAAGCTAACTAAAATTAATACCTATTACCTTACTTATTTAGGGGAGAATAATATTTTCTGTTTTACCGAGAGTCACTTAATCTTGAATATATTTTTATTTAAGAGCATTCTTTAAATTTCATGTGAATAATAACTTATCCTACTAGAGTGAAGATGTTTTTATCTTATGTTTACTCAATTCCTTAGTATTACTTCCTATAAAGACATAGAAGAAATAAATGAACTCATAACTTATTTCTAGGGTTTACAAATCCTACCCCCTTAACAAAAATCTCGTCCTCGAGATTTGTAAGAAAAGGGATACAAAAGGATTGGTTTGTAGTTCAACTTTTAGTCTATAGTTGGTTCAAAAAAATCTAGAGTCTCATTTTTTTAGTCAATGGTAGGTGATTAGGGGAGCATAGTTATCCAATTACTTATTATGTGGGATAAAAGATGGATAGGTTAGGGCATGAATAGCTAGAGGTGAAAAAGTTTGTGGTGAGGAAGAACTCTGTGTTGGGTGGTAATGCATCTGAAGGTTGAGTCTGACTTCTCTCCTTCCTTAACGAGGTTGATCTTCTTTGGCCTTCACCCTTAGAGTTGTCATCCGTGTTAAGGACATATGGTTAAGATAGTTGTTGGTGCTTGGGATGGGTAGGTCCAACAAGGTTTACTTTGCTTTTGGGATAAATGGGTTGGGCAACCTATAACATAGGCTAGGTTGTGGTGGTTCCACAGACGAGTTGATCCAAGACACAATTTAGGTTTAGCACCCATTTATAGGAATATGATCTAATCTATGTTACCAGTATTAACTAACTTGTTTAAGTAACTTACATTAGATTAGCTCAACTTAAGGTTAGACTTCGTTAGGTTAAATTAACCTGTCACATTAGATCAAATCTAGGTATGACTAGCTTTGACTAGATAAGACCTCATTATTTTGGATTGGATCCTGGTCGTTGCACTATAATGAGATAAGCAAAGTGGTTGGAATAGGTATGCTTATTAGGACAAGATGAATAGAATCTTTTGAGATTAGTTAGATCTATTAAGATGAGATAAAATCTTTTTAAGATAAGATGAATCTATTAAGATAAGAGAGAATCTTTTAAGATAAGATGAATTGGTTAGAATGGGATCTTTTAGGATAAGATAAATCTCTTAAGCTAGATATATTCCAATGGGGATAATTTAGGTTGTCTAGTTATTTTATAAATATATTTTTTTTACACCTATGTGTATATGCAAATGCAATTGTGGACATTACTCCACAACTCATCACACTCAATCAAAGATCCAAATCAGACAAGTATCATAAGAACAAACATTCAAACATACAAATATTTCCAAAAATAGTTTTGATTTTGTTCCTAAGGGTAGGTCTCCTATTCCTAAAGGTCACTTTAGGCACAGGATTTCAAAGTGTGAAATCCACTTTTTTCTTTAGAGGTGAAAAGGTAAGAGTAATCAGAGTAAAGCAGCAATGAATGAGAAAAGATTACGAAAAATTTAGAAAGAATCAGAGTAACAAAGATAAGTATGTAAGGGTTATCCAGTTCTATCTAGGTTTCGTCCTACAGTCAACATTCCTCTGATACCACTTCTGTCACACCCGGGTTTCGGGGCACCAAGACCCGGGCACGAACATAATCACCAGGTGTGCTGGGACCAAGTCTCACACATATGATGAATCATGGCACAGGATCGAATGTCACATGTTTACTATATAATGGGAGTTCTATACAAAATAAATAAATAATTACATCAAAAGGAGACAACGGTCCAGCAACCCAAAGTTGACTGGGAGACGATGACCTAGACCTCTCACGAACTCGTCACAGCATCCTCCATGCGCCTCATCCTGCGGTACCTGTTCTTGACCTGTGGGGGTGTGAGACAGCAAGAGTGAGCTCACATACGTTCATTGCTCAACAAGTTGTGGGGAATGATGTGCATGAACTCGCCAAAGGTGGGAGCTCACTTGAAGTGTAAGGCTTACCAAAGAGGATGGTTAGAGCTGAGCATTGCTTTTAAAGTTGGTCAAAATTTTATTAGCAGTTACTAAGTAGAAGTAAATACCAACCCAATTAAATAGTAGAACAACAGTAACAACATCACCTCCAATGCAATGCATATGACAAATTGAATTTAGTTCCATAAATTAATCATGTGAGTGTCCGAGCTGCTCATGACCGTGAGCATGGCTAGTATACCAGTTTTACACTCTGCAGAGGTTGCGCATATTTACCCACAAGTCATGTTACTCATCTGCCAAGAGACGGCCAATCCCATATATCTCTACCGAGGAGGCGAGGCAGGGTAACACTACGAGGCCTTTACAAAGTTCCACTAGCTTCAGAAAACCCGCTACAGTTTATATGAAGTTGTGCAGGAGTCCCTCGACTGACCGCCATCGCAGCAAAATCAACCAAGGACCTCCCTACACTGACCACTCTCCTACTGCCCTTGCTTCTTTCGGGTAAGGTAATCATCCACTAGCTTTCCTAGTTAATCAGCCAAGGGCATCCATAAACCCTTGTGGTAGCACTGTTTTCCCGGGTGGTTCTCCATGTTCCAATTAACATAATGATCTTAACATGAACAATAAATAACAACTGATAACAAAAGTATAATCATGAATAGTGTAATCTTTATACCCAAAACCACATAAAGCAATAGCAGGTACTACCCAAAAAGTTTAGTGGAGTCAAGGTATAAAGATAATCAAACTAGGGTAACCTGTTGGGTCCCATCAAAATTAACCTATGCAGATCATGATTAATCAGAACATGACTAGGTAAAAAGAAGTGATCAAGGGCACAACTTGCCTGGGACTTGAGATTCCAGGTACCAACTTGCTCTTCAGGTGACTCGTGACTCACGCTAGTCGTAGCAGTACAAACAGACATGGTATAGGCAAAATTAACATTACACCAAATATAAGAATAAACTGCATAATAATAGTCTACGTGTTGCTACGAGATCGATGGTTCGAGAATCGCTAAATTCGGAGTTACGATTAAGAAGTTACGGTTTTCCGAAGATCCACGTGGTTAAGTATAGAATAGACTAAGTGCAATATTTTAACCTATATTTCATGACAAAACAAAATTACCAGATGATAATAAATATTATTGTAAGACTAATGCAACTGGAATGGATCAAAACGGAGTTACAGTTATTGAATTATGAATTTCTGGAGTTATTGGGTATAGATTAATTCCGATGAATAATTTTAATTCATGTTTCATTGCTAAACAGAGGTACTAAGTGGTAGACAATATTAAAACAAAATTAATGTCCCTGGAATAAATTAATTTAGAGCTAAAATGAATTTAATATGAATTATATAAGTCTCGGGATTTATTTTTGAATAAAAATCTATTTCTAATATTAATTTCCTATTTTCCCTATTTTCTAGACTAGGCGTCAAAAATAGAGAAGCACGGGGGTCACGGTGTAAAATTCCTAAGACTCGGTGAACAGCCGCATAGGACGGCGGGTTGAGTAGCTAAAAGCATAGGGTCTCTTCTGCAAAATGCGAGGCCGAAAGGGTATCGGGGAATCCTATCCGCCCAGTTATCCATCTATGGCCCCGATTAGATCAACTGTTTTAGGTGAACCAGTATGCACAGATTTAATCCCGCGCGCCCAATTCGATCGGACGGATCATATCAAATCTGAACCTATTCTAATCCTAGTTGTTGGCTAGAGAATCAACGGCAACCATGCCATCATTTCCCAGATCCAATCCCAGGCGTCGGCTGGGGATCCCACGGCCACAACCACATCTCCCTCTCTTGCTAGCAAACCTGGTGGCGCCACCCACCACCCGCGACGGCGAAACCCCGGCGACCCGCCACCACTAGGTGCTAACGCCCCATAGGCTACACAGATTGGTGCTAAGCACAGCGAACGCCAATTCGAATGCAATAGGGGAAACCTTACCGACTATTAAGCCTGCGAGGATGGCTGCCCACGCGATACGGCGGGCTCACGGCAAAACTCCATCACCGGCGACGAATTCCCGATCACACTCTGATCCTATGCGCTACCGATCTCCCCCAATGGATTTGTAATGGTCCAGCGATTCCACAGAGCCACCAATCGAAGCTCCCGTGATGCCCTTTCGCGAGGATGTGGTCGGCGGCGGTCGGGGCTCCCTGTGTTATGCTCTCACCGAGATCGGGTTCCCAGCAATGGGGAAAAGGGATGGGGAACCCGCGATTGTTTTATAGGGCTAGGGCAAGTCCGCCGAGGATATTAGGGTGACGCGGATTCCACGGCGAGTCTGTTGAGAGGCTTGCGCGCGGCACTTGCAACAACCTAGCGAGGATCACGGGAGGTAGACGATCCTGCCAACTCGGCCCCGGCTATCAGCGTTACCGAGCGCACGCGTGGAGACCGACACAGGTGGCCCACCTGTCGGCGCCATGCAACAGAATTAGGTCAAGGGCGCGCGAGATGGGCCGAGCGGCTGAGGCCGAGCTGGGACAAATACCAGGTCTCCTGCCCATTTTAGGTAGTTTTGCCCTTTTCATTTTTTTGTATTTTTGTTTTAAGATTCTTAATTCAAACCAAAATTTCAAATCTAAATTCAAATTTCAGATTCAAAAAGGCACAATCAAAATAGAAATTCTAGCATGCAAATGCAAAATATATTTGTTTACTTATTTACTTATTATTACTTCTCTTTAATTAAACGTTCCAAATCATATAATAAAGATAAGTTTACTTATTGTTTGTTTTAGGAAAAATATGATTAGTGGTCATCAATTCAAAAATGAATATTTGTTTCTTACTTACTTTGAGTGAAAGATATATATATATATTATATTTATTTACTCTTTGTTTACTCTGTTCCGATAAGTGCTTGTATGCATGAAATCTAATAAGTATGGGATTAAATTTTAAGCTAACTAAAATTAATACCTATTACCTTACTTATTTAGGGGAGAATAATATTTTCTCTTTTACCGAGAGTCACTTAATCTTGAATATATTTTTATTTAAGAGCATTCTTTAAATTTCATGTGAATAATAACTTATCCTACTAGAGTGAAGATGTTTTTATCTTATATTTACTCAATTCCTTAGTATTACTTCCTATAAAAGATATAGAAGAAATAAATGAACTCATAACTTATTTCTAGGGTTTACACGCACGGGACTGTCCGGTGCGCCACTCGACAGAAGGCAAGGATGGCCTTCCTTGTTGGCCTCCAACGGCTCCTAGGTGCCTTGGGGCTATAAAAGGGACCCCTAGGCGCATGGAGGAGACACACAAGCATTCACTAAGCCTCCTAAGGCATTCAGACTCTGTTCCCGCGCATTCGTTTCATCGTGTTAGTGATTTGAGCTCTATTCGAGTCGAGGACTCCATGTGTTGTCATTTGAGCTCAAGTCTTCTCTTGTGTGCGTGGGTGTGCTGCAATTTGTGTCTTGTGTGTGTTGCTCATCCCAACCTTACTCCATGTTTTCATTGTAATCTTTGTTGTAAGGGCGAAAGACTCCAATCTTGTGGAGATTCCTCGCAAACGGGAATAATCATCGAAAGGAAAACCGTGGTATTCAAGTCGATCATCGGATCACTTGAAAGGGGTTGAGTGCAACCCTCGTCCATTGGGACGTCACAACGTGGAAGTAGGCAAGTGTTACTTGGCCGAACCACGGGATAAAAATCGTGCGTCTCTTGTGTGCTTTCTCTTTGACTGTCTGTGTTCACAAGAACTCGCTTCAAGCTACTTAGTCGTTCTAACTTTCATAACTAAGTTTGTGGCTATTAGTGTTGAATTTTACAGGTTCACCTATTCACCCCCCTAGGTGCTCTCAATTGGTATCAGAGTCGTTCTCTTCACGTAAGGGACTAATCGCCCGAAGAGATGGATCCTAAGGGAAAGGGGAAGGTGGTCAACGACAAGGAGGAGTCCATCTTCAACGAGCAAAGAGATGACAAGCCCACTGACTCTGGCTCGAGTCACAAGAAGAAGGACGGGAAGAAGAAGAGGCGCATCAAGAAGATCGTCTACTACGACAGTGATGAATCTTCTTCTTCACCAAGAGACGATGACGATTATTCGTCAAAGAAAAAGACGGTTAATCAAAATTACTTTTTGACTATTCTCGCATGCCGTACAATTCGAATGCACATTTACTTTCTATTCCACTAGGAAAACTGCCACACTTTGATGGAGAGGACTACTCATTTTGGAGTCATAAAATGTGTAGTCATCTATTTTCTCTCCATCCTAGCATTTGGGAAATAGTAGAAAATGGAATGCATTTCGATAGTACGGATAGCCCTGTGATGATAAATGAACAAATTCATAAGAATGCACAAGCTACCACTGTTTTGCTAGCATCTTTGTGCAGGGATGAATACAACAAGGTGAGCGGCTTAGACAACGCCAAGCAAATCTGGGACACCCTCAAGATATCTCATGAGGGAAACGACGCCACCATGATCACCAAAATGGAGTTGGTGGAAGGCGAGCTGGGGAGATTTGCGATGATCAGGGGAGAGGAGCCAACACAAACCTACAACAGGCTCAAGACCCTGGTCAACAAAATATGAAGCTACGGAAGCACAAGATGGACGGATCATGATGTCGTCCGACTCATGCTAAGGTCATTTACTGTAATTGACCCCCATCTTGTCAACCTCATTCGTGAAAACCCCAGGTACACCAAGATGATGCCCGAGGAGATCCTCGGAAAATTCGTGAGCGGGCGCATGATGGTAAAAGAGGCACGATATGTGGATGACGCCTTGAACGGTCCACTACCCATCTACGAGCCGCAGCCCGTTGCTCTCAAAGCAACAAGCAGCAAGGAGGCGCTACCAAGCAAGGTAGCACAAGTTGAGGTTGTCGGGCTTAACAAAAATGAGATGGCCCTAATCATCAAGCGTTTCAAGATCGCACTAAAAGGACGCAAGGAGTACCCCAACAAGAATAAAATAAGGGGAAACTGCTCCTGCTTCAAATGCGGTAGGACTGGTCACTTTATAGCAAATTGTCCCGATAATGATAGTGACCAGGGACAAGAAAAGAGCGGGAAGAAGGAGAATAAAAAGAGCTACAGGAAGGCAAAGGGCGAGGCACACCTCGGAAAGGAATGGGGCTCGGAATGCTCTTCTTCCGACTCCGACGACGAAGGACTCGCTGCCTCGGCCTTCAACAAGTCTTCTCTCTTCCCCAACGAACGCCACACTTGCCTCATGGCCAAGGAGAATAAGGTAAGTGTTCGAGATACCTCTAAGTTTACTACTTCTAGTGATGATGATTCTAGTGATGATGAAGTAGATTATACTGATCTATTTAAGGGTTTAGATAGAGCTAAGGTAGATAAAATTAATGAGCTAATTGATGCTCTAAATGAAAAAGATAGATTGCTAGAGAAGCAAGAGGACATTTTATATGAAGAACATGACAAATTTATTAGTGTACAAAAATCTCTTGCTTTAGAAACTAAAAGAAATGAAATGTTATCTTCTCAGTTATCTGCTTGCCATGAATCTATCTCTAGTTTAAAGATTTTGAATGATGATTTAAATGCTAAGCTATAAGAAGCTAATAAATCTAGTTCATGTGTAGAGCATGTTGTAATTTGCAATAGATGTAAGGATCTTGATGTTGATGCCTGTGATAAACATCTTAATTGTATTGCTAAATTAAATAATGAGGTGGCAAGTCTTAATGCTCAACTTAAGACTTGCAAAATTGATTTTGATAAATTAAAATTGCTAGGGATGCCTACACTATTGGTAGACACCCCTCTATTAAGGATGGACATGGTTTTCGAAAGGAAACCAAGAACTTAACAAGCCAAAAGGCTCCCGTTCTCAACAAGGAGAAATGGAAGGCTCCTATGGCTAGTAGTTCTCAAAAGTGTCATGCCTACATTTATGATAGAAAATTTTCTAGGAATGCTCATTATAATAGGTGTTATGATCATGTTGCTTATAATGATTCACATGCTATGGTTGCCTCTAGCTTTACTTTTGTGCATGGAAGAAGTAGGCCTAGGAAAAGTAATGTTGTGCCTCATGTGCCTAGGAGAATGTGCAATGAAGCTTCTACCATTTACCATGCTTGCAATACTTCATTTACGCTTTTATGTAAGAATGAAAAAGTAGTTGCTAGAAAGTTGGGATCCAAATGCAAGGGGGACAAGACTTGTATTTGGGTTCCAAAGGCTATTGTGACTAACCTTGTAGCACCCAACAAGAGTTGGGTACCCAAAACCCAAGCTTAATTTGCCTTGCAGGTTTATGCATCCGGGGGATCTAGCTAGATAATCGACAGCGGATGCACAAACCACATGACGGGGGAGAAGAAGATGTTCACCTCCTACGTCAAGAACAAGGATTCCCATGATACGATTATTTTTGGAGATGGGAACCAAGGCAAGGTCAAAGGTTTTGGAAAGATAGCCATCACAAGCGAGCACTCTATTTCAAATGTATTTTAGTAGAGTCATTAGGATACAACCTCCTGTCTATAAGTCAATTGTGCCACATGGGCTACAATTGTTTGTTTACAAATGTTGATGTTTCTGTCTTTAGAAGGAGTGATGGTTCATTAGCGTTTAAGGGTGTATTAGACGGCAAACTCTACTTAGTTGATTTTTCAAAAGAGGAGGCCGATCTAGATGCATGCTTAATAGCTAAGACTAGTATGGGCTGGCTATGGCATCGCCGTCTAGCACATGTTGGGATGAAGAACCTTCATAAACTTCTAAAGGGAGAACATGTGTTAGGACTAACCAATGTATGTTTCGAAAAAGATAGACCTTGTGCAGCTTGTCAGGCAGGGAAACAGGTGGGAAGCACTCATCACAACAAGAATGTGATGACAACATCAAGACCACTGGAGCTTCTTCACATGGACCTCTTCGGACCCGTCGCCTACCTCGGCATTGGGGGAAGTAAGTATGGTCTAGTAATTGTTGATGATTTTTCCCGCTTCACTTGGATGTTCTTTTTGCTGGATAAATCAGAAACCCAAGGGACCCTAAAGCGCTTTCTAAGGAAGGCTCAAAACGAATTTGAGCTTAAGGTGAAAAAGATAAGAAGCGACAACGGGTCTGAATTCAAGAATCTGCAAGTGGAGGAGTATCTTGAGGAGGAAGGCGTCAAGCCCGAGTTCTCTGCTCCCTACACACCACAGCAAAACGGTGTGGTAGAGAGGAAGAATAGGACGCTTATTGACATGGCGAGGACGATGCTTGGAGAGTTCAAGACACCCGAGCGGTTTTGGTCGGAAGCTGTGAACACAGCCTGCCACGCCATAAACCGGCTATATCTGCATCGCCTCCTCAAGAAGACCTCCTACGAACTCCTTACCGGTAACAAACCCAATGTCTATTACTTTCGTGTATTTGGGAGCAAATGCTACATTTTGGTGAAGAAGGGTAGACATTCTAAATTTGCTCCCAAAGCTGTAGAAGAGTTTTTACTAGGATATGACTCGAATACAAAGGCGTATAGGGTCTTCAACAAATCATCGGGTTTGGTTGAAGTCTCTAGCGACATTGTATTTGATGAGACTAATGGCTCTCCAAGAGAGCAATTTGATCTTGATGACATAGATGAAGATGATGTTCCAACGACCGCAATGCGCACGATGGCGATTGGCGATGTGCGACCACAGGAACAACAGGAGCAAGATCAGCCTTCTTCCTCTACAATGGTGCATCCCCCAACTCAAGATGATGGACAGGTTCCTCAAGAACAAGTGCGTGATCAAGGGGGAGCACAAGAAGTACAAGTTATGGAGGAAGAAGCACCACTGGCCCCTCCAACTCAAGTCCGAGCGACGATTCAAAGAAATCACCCCGTCGGTCAGATTCTGGGTGACATAAGCAAGGGAGTAACAACTCGCTCACATTTAGCTAATTTTTGTGAGCATTACTCGTTCATCTCTTCTATTGAACCTTTCAGGGTAGAAGAGGCCTTGCAAGATCCAGACTGGGTGTTAGCCATGCAGGAAGAGCTCAACAACTTCAAGAGGAACGAAGTTTGGAGCCTGGTGCCATGTCCCAAGAAAAATGTTGTGGGAACCAAGTGGGTGTTCCGCAACAAGCAAGACGAGCACGGGGTAGTGACAAGAAACAAGGCTCGACTTGTGGCAAAAGGTTATGCCCAAGTCATAGGTTTAGATTTCGAGGAGACTTTTGCTCATGTGGCTAGGCTAGAGTCTATTCGAATATTATTAGCCTATGCCGCTCACCATTCTTTCAAGTTGTTTCAAATGGATGTGAAGAGCGCTTTCCTCAATGGGCCAATCAAGGAGGAGGTGTATGTGGAACAACCCCTGGCTTTGAGGATGATAGGTACCCCGACCATGTGTTCAAGCTCTCTAAGGTGCTCTATGGACTTAAGCAAGCCCCAAGAGCATGGTATGAATGCCTTAGAGATTTCTTAATTGCTAATGCTTTCAAGGTTGGGAAAGCTGATCCCACTCTTTTCACTAAGACTTGTGATGGTGACCTTTTTGTGTGCCAAATTTATGTCGATGACATAATATTTGGTTCTACTAACCAAAAATCTTGTGAGGAGTTTAGCAGGGTGATGACAAAAAAGTTCGAGATGTCAATGATGGGCGAGTTGACCTACTTCCTTGGGTTCCAAGTGAAACAACTCAAGGACGATACTTTCCTCTCCCAAACAAAGTACACACAAGATCTTCTCAAAAGGTTTGGGATAAAGGACGCCAAGCCCGTGAAGACACCAATGGGAACCGACGGGCATGTCGACCTCAACAAAGGAGGTAAGTTCGTTGATCAAAAGGCATACCGGTCTATGACAGGTTCCTTGCTTTACTTATGTGCTAGTAGACCGGACATTATGCTTAGTGTATGCATGTGTGCTAGATTTCAATCCGACCCCAAGGAATGTCACCTTGTGGCTGTTAAGCGAATTCTTAGATATTTAGTTGCTACACCTTGCTTCGGGATCTGGTATCCAAAGGGGTCTACCTTTGACTTGATTGGATATTCAGACTCCAATTATGCTGGATGCAAGGTTGATAGAAAGAGTACATCAGGGATGTGCCAATTCCTAGGAAGGTCTCTGGTGTCTTGGAGCTCAAAGAAACAAACCTTTGTTGCCCTATCCACCGTTGAGGCCGAGTATGTTGCCGCAGGACAATGTTGCGCGCAACTACTTTGGATGAGGCAAACCCTGTGGGACTTTGGCTACAATCTGAGCAAAGTCCCACTCCTATGTGACAATGAGAGTGCAATCCACATGGCGGAATCCTGTTGAACACAGCCGCACTAAGCAGATAGACATCCGGCATCACTTCCTGAGAGACCACCAGCAAAAGGGAGATATCGAGGTGTACCATATTAGCATCGAGAACCAGCTAGCTGATATCTTTACCAAGCCATTAGATGAGAAAACCTTTTGCAGGCTACGTAGTGAGCTAAATGTCTTAGATTCGCGTAACTTAGATTGATTTATAGCATACATGTGTTTTATGCCTTTGATCATGTTACTTTATGCATTTATGCAATTTGTCGCTTATTTATGGTGCTCAAGTTGTGCAAAGGATCCCCGGACCTCGCAAGTCCATGTGTGAATGATGCACATATTTAGGGGGAGATGTGCTACAAATTGACCCTTTGAGACTAACCTTTGTGTTTAAGTATATTTGATGTAGTCTCAAAGGTACATTGAAAGGGAAAGGTGAACTTGGACCATGCAAAGACTTCCATTGCACTCCGGTACTAGTGTACTTATCTCCAAGTTCATTCTTATGCTCTTATTGCCTTTGCTCTTAATTGACATTTTTGGTGAGGCAATGGGATTAAAGGGCCAATAATGATCCTGTTTTGGTGGTTAATGCCAAAGGGGGAGAAATTAAGGCCAAAGCAAATGGATTAGCTACCACTTGTGAATTTTGAAAACAATAGAGTTAGAGCTTTTGATTTGTCCAAAATGCTCTTATTGCAAAATTTAGTCTCTTGTGGGGGATAATTTATGATTATGGGAAAAAGGGAGAGTTTTTGGCACTTGATCAATTTCACTCTTGGATTATCTCTCTTTATGCCCAAACAAGTGAGTTTGACTTAGAGATAGGAAAATGAATTTGATTTGCAAAAACAAACCAAGTGGTGGCAAAGAATGATCCGAATATGTCAAATTATAGTCAAAAACAATTTGGTCCTCATTTGCATCAATGTTGCACTTATTTTTGTTGCTTTTTTATGTGTTGGCATAAATCACCAAAATGGGGGAGATTGAAAGGGAAATGTGTCCTTGGGCCATTTCTATAATGTTTTGGTGACTAAATGTCCAACACATAGTAAGTGAGTTGATTATGTGCCAAACAAGCAAAAAGTGCAAATCATATAACAAGGTAAGTTTCTAGACTTAGTAATTGATTTTTGTATACTAATATAATTGTCTAAGTGTTAGAAACAGAGAAGAGAATAAAAGAAAAGAATTGCAAGTGACTTGGTTGTGTGCAGCCGAAGTCCAGCTCAGTCTGGCACACCGGATTGTTCGGTGGTGCACCGGACAGTGTCCGGTGCGCCAGGCTGGTCTCTGGTGAAAAGGCCGCTCTTGGGAAAAGTTATGCTGCATATGGCTATAATTCACCGGACTGTCCGGTGAGCCAACAGTCGCCAGCGCAACGGTCGGTCGTGCAATCCGTGGGCGACGCGTGGCCCGCGCCAACGGTCGGCAGGGGGCACCGGACTGTCCGGTGTGCACCGGACAGTGTCCGATGAGCCAACTAGCCCAGAGCTGCAACGGTCGTGTGCGCCAGAAAAGGAAGGAGATCGATACCGGACCGTCTACAGTGACTGTCCGGTGCGCCACTCGACAGAAGGCAAGGATGGCCTTCCTTGTTGGCCTCCAACGGCTCCTAGCTGCCTTGGGGCTATAAAAGGGACCCCTACGCGCATGGAGGAGACACACAAGCATTCACTAAGCATCCTAAGGCATTCAGACTCTGTTCCCGCGCATTCGTTTCATCGTGTTAGTGATTTGAGCTCTATTCGAGTCGAGGACTCCCTGTGTTGTCATTTGAGCTCAAGTCTTCACTTGTGTGCGTGGGTGTGCTGTGATTTGTGTCTTGTGTGTGTTGCCCATCCCAACCTTACTCCGTGCTTTTATTGTAATCTTTGTTGTAAGGGCGAGAGACTCCAATCTTGTGGAGATTCCTCGCAAACGGGAATAATCATCGAAAGAAAACCATGGTATTCAAGTCGATCATCAGATCACTTGAAAGGGGTTGAGTGCAACCCTCGTCCATTAGGACGTCACAACGTGGAAGTAGGCAAGTGTTACTTGGCCGAACCACGGGATAAAAATCGTGTGTCTCTTGTGTGCTTTCTCTTTGACTGTCTGTGTTCACAAGAACTCGCTTCAAGCTACTTAGTCGTTCTAACTTTCATAACTAAGTTTTGTGGCTATTAGTGTTGAATTTTACAGGATCACCTATTCACCCCCTCTAGGTGCTCTCACAAACTAAGAAATGAGGAAGTGAGGCGGGCATTTGATGATAACTGTCCTAAAATGCAAAAATGACTTCTCCCCAAATTCAAAAAGAACTTGCAGAATGTGTGCTCAAGCGGTTACCAAAGTAATAAAGAAAGAGATGAGTCATTGTCTATTCTTGTTGACGAATCTCGTGATATATCGGTCAAAGAGCAAATGGCCATAGTAGTCACGTAAATGTCTATGCATCATACATATTGTTTCATTGGTCATTCATATGTATATAGTTTTGTCGGGGACCATAATTAGGGGTACCCCCAAGACTCCTAATCTCAGCTGGTAACCCCCATCAGCACAAAGCTGCAAAGGCCTGATGGGCGCGATTAAGATCAAGGCTCAGTACTCTCAAGGGACACGATCTTCGTCTCGCCCGAGCCCAGCCTCGAGCAAAGGCGGCCGACCCCGGAGGATTCACGTCTCGCCCGAGGGCCCCCTCAAGCAACAGACACACCTTCGGCTCGCCCGAGGCCCAGTCTTCGCAGAGAAGCAACCTTGGCCAGATCGCCATGCCAACCGACCGTATCGCAGGAGCATTTAATGCAAGGATCGCTTGACACATTATCCTGACGCGCGCTCTTCAGTCGACAGAGCCGAAGTGACCGCAGTCACTTCGCCGCTCCACTGACCGACCTGACAAGAAAACAGCGTCGCCTGCGTCGCTCTAACTGTTGTGCCACTCGACAGAGTGAGGTTGACAGCAGCTAAGTCCAGCCTTGGGCGCCATAGGAAGCTCTGCCTCGCCCGACCCCAGGGCTCGGCCCCTGTCTCGGCCTCGGAAGATAGACTTCGCCTCGCCCGACCCCAGGGCTCGGACTCAACCACAACTCAGAAGACGACGAACTCCGCCTCGCCCGACCCCAGGGCTCGGACACATCCCCAGCCTCGGAAGACGGTCTCCGCCTCGCCCGACCCCAGGGCTCGGGCTCAACCTCGATGCTGGACGACGAACTCCGCCTCGCCCGACCCCAGGGCTCGGACACAGCCTCGGCCTCGGAAGACGGTCTCCGCCTCGCCCGACCCGGGGCTTAGACTCGACCTCGACCTCGACCTTGGAAGACGGACTCAACCTCGACCTCAGAGGAGCCTCCGCCTCGCCCGACCTAGGGCTCGGACCGACCACGTCACAGGGGGGCCATCATTACCCTACCCCTAGCTAGCTCAGGCTATGGGGAACAAGACCGGTGTCCCATCTGGCTCGCCCCGGTAAACAAATAATGATGGCGCCCCGCGTGCTCCATGACGACGACGGCTCTCAGCCCCTTATGGAAGCAAGGAGACGTCAGCAAGGATTCGACAGCCCCGACAGCTGTCCTTCCGCAGGGCTCCAGCTCTCCTCCGACGGCCACGACATCACATGAACAGGGTGCCAAAACCTCTCTGACTGCCACGACGGCATGTACTTAGGGCTCTAGCTCCTCTCTGCTAGACACGTTAGCACATTGCTACACCCCCATTGTACACCTAGACCCTCTCCTTACGCCTATAAAGGAAGGTCCAGGGCTCTCGTATGAGAAGGTTGGCCGCGCGGGGGAACAGGCCGGCGCATAAGGCTCTCTCCCACGCGGACGCTTGTAACCCCCTACTGCAAGCGCACCCGACCTGGGCGCAGGGCAACACGAAGGCCGCGGGTTTCCCCTTTTGCCTGTTTCTTCCCCTCTTCGTGCTCCGTCTCGCGCCGACCCATCTGGGCTGGGGCACGCGGCGACAATTCACTCGTCGGTCCAGAGACCCCCCGGGGTCGAAACGCCGACAGTTGGCGCGCCAGGTAGGGGCATGCTGCGTGTTGACGAACAGCTTCCCATCAAGCTCCATATGGGTAGTCTCCAGCAACCTCTCCAACCCGGGACGATTCTCCGTTTCGGGAGTCTTGAGTTCATGTCCCTCGACGGCAGCTACAACATGATACTCCTTCCTCCGTCGCGCGACAGCGACAATGGCGGCCGTCAGCCCGCCCGCCGGCGGCGGAATCAACGACGTCTTCCCCACGTGGCAGAAGAACAACATTCGGGTTTGTCCCGCCACCTCCCCCGCTGACGGAGGAGGAGGCGGGGCAACCATGGCCAAGCAGGAGGTGGCACCTCGTCGGCTGTCGAGCAAGTCGACGACGTCGGCGCCCCAGCGGGGGACGCGTCGGGCGTCGACCTCGCGTCTGAGACGAAGACGAGCGTCGTTTCCCCGCAACGCGCCGACTCTAAGCAGACGGACGACACCAGCACGCTCGCGAAGGACTTGCTGGGCGTCGCCCTCGTACCTGAGACAACGGTGCAGTCCGCCCCTGACGCGACTTCGTCACCGCCCGTCGACCAAGAGGTACCGACCGATTCCCATCTCGTGCCTTTTGGATTCAGCCTCGACCCACCAAGCGACTCCGCTTCGGTGGAAGCCTTCATAGAGGCATGCATCAACCCTCTGGGGTATCATATGCGGTCGCCCTGGGATAGACTGACGGCCATCTCAACCTACGGACCATCGGGTTCCGAGGAAGATGACGAGCCCGACTTTTGTTGGGATTTCTCTGGGCTCGGTAACCCCAGTGCCATGCGGGACTTCATGACCGCATGCGACTATTGCCTCTCCGATTGTTCCGATGGTAGCCGCAGCTTCGGCGACGAGGACTGCGGCCCAAGTCGTGAATGTTTCCACGTCGATCTAGGGGGTCCCGGCGAAGGCAACCATCTTGGTATACCGGAGAACGGTGATCCCCCTAGGCCTGCGCCTCGCGTTGACATCCTTCGGGAGCTAGTTGTGGTCCTAGTCCCTACGGGGGGTCAGGACGCACAGCTCGAGCAAATCCGCGAGATGCAGGCCAGGCTCGGCGAGGGAGCAGGAACACTTGAGCAGTTCCGACGGAACATTGAACAGGAATGGGCAGACCAAGCGCCGGCCGGAGAAGCGCGTCATCTACCCCAGGGCATCCAGCACCGCATTGCCGACGACGTCAGGGCAAGGCCGCCACCGGCTTCCAGTGGGGTCGGCCAGAACCTGGCTGCATCAGCAATACTACTCTGCGCGATGCCGGAACCATCGACCACCAAAGGACGGCGTATCCAGGGAGAGCTCAAGAATCTCCTGGAGGATGCCGCGGTCCGACGGGCCGAAAGCTCTGCCTCCCAAAGGCAGGGGTACCCCTCAGAGCATCGCGCCGCGACTTCCCGATTTATGCAGGAAGCCTCGGTCCACACCGGGCGCACGCGCAACACGGCGCCTGTGGCCCCGGGTCGCCTCGGCAACGAGCACCACCACCGCAACCGTCGAGCCTACCTCGACGAGAGGGTGTGCCGAGGCTACCACCCCAGGCGTGGGGGACGCTACGACAGCGGGGAGGATCGGAGTCCCTCGCCCGAACCACCAGGTCCGCAGGCTTTCAGCCGGGCCATACGACGGGCGCCGTTATCGACCCGGTTCCAAACCCCGACTACCATCACAAAGTACTCGGGGGAGACGAGGCCGGAACTGTGGCTCGCGGACTACCGGCTGGCCTGCCAGCTAGGTGGAACGAACGATGACAACCACATCATCCGCAACCTCCCCTTGTTCCTCTCCGACACCGCTCGAGCCTGGCTGGAGCATCTGCCTCCGGGGCAGATCTCCAACTGGGACAACCTGGTCCAAGCCTTCGCCGGCAACTTCCAGGGCACGTACGTGCGCCCTGGGAACTCCTAGGATCTCCGAAGCTGCCGCCAGCAGCCGGGAGAGTCTCTCTGGGACTACATCCGGCGATTCTCGAAGCAGCGCACCGAGCTGCCCAACGTCACCGACTCGGATGTCATCGGCGCGTTCCTCGCCGGCACCACCTGCCGCGACCTGGTGAGCAAGCTGGGTCGCAAGACCCCCACCAGGACGAGCGAGCTGATGGACATCGCCACCAAGTTCGCCTCTGGCCAGGAGGCGGTTGAGGTCATCTTCCGGAAGGACAAGCAGCCCCAGGGCCGCCAGCCGGAAGATGTCCCCGAGGCGTCCACTCAGCGCGGCGCCAGGAAGAAGGGCAAGAAGAAGTCGCAAGCGAAACGCGACGCCGCCGACGCGAACCTTGTCGCCGCCGCTGAGTACAAGAACCCTCGGGAACCTCCCGGAGGAGCCAATCTCTTCGACAAGATGCTCAAGGAGACATGCCCCTATCATCAGGGGCCCGTCAAGCACACCCTTGAGGAGTGCGTCATGCTTCGATGCCACTTTCACAAGGCCGGGCCACCTGCGGAAGGTGGCAGGGCCCACAACAACGACAAGAAGGAGGATCACAAGGCAGAGGAGTTCCCTGAGGTCCACGACTGCTTCATGATTTACGGTGGGCCAGTGGCGAACGCCTCGGCTCGGCACCGCAAGCAAGAGCATCGGGAGGTCTGCTCGGTAAAGGTGGCGGCGCCAGTCTACCTAGACTGGTCCGACAAGCCCATCACCTTCGAACAGGGTGACCACCCCGACCGCGTGCCAAGCCCGGGGAAGTATCCGCTCGTTGTCGACCCCGTCATCGGCAACGTCAGGCTCACCAAGGTCCTCATGGACGGAGGCAGCAGCCTCAACATCATCTACGCCGAGACCCTCGGGCTCCTACGGATCGATCTATCCTTGATCCGGGCAGGTACGGCGCCTTTTCACGGGATCATCCCCAGAAAACGCGTCCAACCCCTCGGACAACTCGATCTGCCCGTCTGCTTCGGGACTCCCTCCAACTTCCGAAGGGAAACCCTCGCGTTTGAGGTGGTCGGGTTCCGAGGAACCTACAACGCAGTACTGGGGAGGCCATGCTACGCCAAGTTCATGGCCGTCCCCAACTACACCTACCTCAAGCTCAAGATGTCGGGCCCCAACGGGGTCATCACCGTCGGCCCCACGTACCGACACGCGTACGAATGCGACGTGGAGTGCATGGAGTACGTCGAGGCTAGAGATGGCAACGGGTACAAACCCGCTGGGTTTTACCGTCCCAAACCCGTACCCGTGAAAAATATCTATGCCCATTAAAAAACCCGTACCCATGACGGGTTTGAGATTTTGCCCAAACCCGTACCCATCGGGTTAGCGGGTACCCATGGGTTACCCGCGGGTTTCATCTCCAATATACTTGTTCTTCTCATAATCAATAAGTATCGTAATGATTAATGATATCATGATCCAAAATCTATGTAATGAACAACGAGTTCATGATTTAGTATAAAAATTATTAGTAGAGAGAATAAATACAAATAATAAGTTGTATAATTAAGTGACCTTACACTAAGTTATCCATCCACCACATATATAACGCTAGTAAAAACTATAATAGCAAGCAAGCAACACTCTCACCGACTACTGATACATTCACCAATTGATAAAAATTATGAAGTAAATAAGGAATAACAAGTTTGTTGTTCGTTTATAAAATAAAATGATAATATGCACTAGGTTTGGTCGGGTTTAAAAAACCCACGGGTTCACGGGTTTGGGTACTATAGGAACAAACCCGTACCCATAAACCCGCTGGGTATAGATTTATGCCCATTAACAAACCCATGGGTATGAAAATTGACCCAAACCCGTACCCTAATGGAGTAAAAACCCTTCGGGTTTCGGGTTTCGGGTACCCATTGCCATCTCTAGTCGAGGCCCTCGCCGAATCTGAGGCCCTCATCGCCGACCTGGAGAGCCTCTCCAAGGAGGCGCCAGACGTGAAGCGCCATGTCGGCAACTTCGAGCCAGCAGAGACGGTTAAGTCTGTCCCTCTCGACCCCAGCAACGACGCCTCCAAGCAGATACGGATCGACTCCGAGCTCAACCCCAAATAGGAAGCAGTGCTCGTCGACTTTCTCCGCGCGAACGCCGAAGTCTTTGCATGGAGTCCCTCGGACATGCCTGGCATACCGAGGGATGTCGCCGAGCACTCGCTGGATATCCGAGCTCGAGCCCGACCCGTGAAGCAGCCTCTTCGCCGATTCGACGAAGAAAAGCGCAGAGCCATAGGCGAGGAGATCCACAAGCTGATGGTCGCAGGGTTTATCAAAGCTTGCCAACCCTGTGCTTGTGAGAAAGAAAGGAGGAAAATGACGGATGTGTGTAGACTACACTGGTCTAAACAAAGCATGTCCGAAGGTTCCCTGCCCTTTGCCTCGCATCGATCAAATCGTGGATTCCACTGCTGGGTGCGAAACCCTGTCTTTCCTTGATGCCTACTCAGGGTATCACCAAATCAGGATGAAAGAGTCCAACCAGCTCGCGACTTCTTTCATCACACCTTTTGGCATGTACTGCTACGTTACTATGCCATTTGGTTTGAGGAATGCGGGTGCGACATACCAAAGGTGCATGAACCACGTGTTCGGAGAGCACATTGGTCGAACGGTTGGGGCTTACGTCGATGACATCGTAGTCAAGACGAGGAAAGCCTCCGACCTCCTCTCCGACCTTGAAACGACATTCCGGTGTCTCAAGGCGAAAGGCGTAAAACTCAATCCCGAGAAGTGCGTCTTCGGAGTCCCCCGAGGCATGCTCTTGGGGTTCATCGTCTCTGAGCGGGGCATCGAGGCCAACCCAGAGAAAATTGCGGCCATCACCAACATGGGGCCCATCAAGGACCTGAAAGGCGTACAGAGGGTCATGGGATGCCTTGCGGCCTTGAGCCGTTTCATCTCGCGCCTCGGCGAAAGAGGCCTACCTCTGTATCACCTCTTAAGAAAGACCGAGCGCTTCACTTGGACCCCCGAGGCCGAGGAAGCCCTCGGCAACCTGAAGGCGCTCCTTACGAACGCACCCATCCTGGTGCCCCCCGCTGCCGGAGAAGCCCTCTTGATCTACGTCGCCGCTACCACTCAGGTGATCAGTGCCGCGATCGTGGTTGAGAGACGAGAAGAAGGGCATGCATTGCCCGTCCAGAGGCCGGTCTACTTCATCAGTGAGGTACTGTCCGAGACCAAGATCCGCTACCCACAAATTCAGAAACTGATGTACGCAGTGATTCTGACGCGGCGGAAGTTGCGACACTACTTCGAGTCGCATCCGGTGACTGTGGTGTCATCCTTCCCCCTGGGGGAGATCGTCCAGTGCCGAGAAGCCTCGGGTAGGATTGCAAAGTGGGCGGTGGAAATCATGGGCGAGACGATCTCGTTCGCCCCTCGGAAGGCAATCAAGTCCCAAGTCTTGGCGGACTTTGTGGCTGAATGGGTCGACACCCAGCTCCCAACGGCTCCGATCCAACCGGAACTCTGGACCATGTTTTTCGACGGGTCGCTGATGAAAACAGGGGCAGGCGCGGGCCTGCTCTTCATCTCGCCCCTCGGGAAGCACCTCTGCTACGTGTTGCACCTCCATTTCCCGGCATCCAACAACGTGGCTGAGTACGAGGCTCTGATCAACGGGTTGCGCATCGCCAACGAGCTAGGGGTCCGACGCCTCGACGCTCACGGTGACTCGCAGCTTGTCATCGACCAAGTCATGAAGAACTCCCACTATCGCGACCCGAAGATGGAAGCCTACTGCAACGAGGTTCGGCGCCTGGAAGACAAGTTCTATGGGCTCGAGGTCAACCACGTCGCCCGGCGATACAACGAGACTGCGAACGAGCTGGCTAAGATAGCCTCGGGGCGGACAACGGTTCCCCCGGACGTCTTCTCCCGAGACCTACGTCAACCCTCAGTCAAGACCGACGACACGCCCGAGCCCGAGAAGGCCTCGGCCTAGCCCGAGGCACCCTCGGCTCAGCCCGAGGCGCCCTCGGCTCAGCCCAAGGCACCCTCGGCCCCCGAGGGTGAGGCACTGCGCATCGAGGAAGAGCGGAATGAGGTCACACCTAATCGAAACTAGCAGGCCCTGTACCTACAATATCTCCACCGAGGAGAGCTACCCCTCGACAGAGCCGAAGCTCGGCGACTGGCAGGGCGCGCCAAGTCATTCGTCTTGCTGGGTGACGGGAAGGAGCTCTACCACCGCAGCCCCTCCGGCATCCTCCAGCGATGCATATCCATCGCCGAAGGCCAGGAGCTCTTACAAGAAATACACTCGAGGACTTGCGGTCATCACGCAGCGCCTCGAGCCCTTGTTAGAAACGCTTTCCGACAAGGTTTCTACTGGTCGACCGCGGTGGCCGACGCCACTAGAATTGTCCGCACCTGCCAAGGGTGCCAATTCTACGCAAGGCAGACCCACTTGCCCGCTCAGGCTTTGCAAACAATACCCATCATCTGGCCGTTTGCTGTGCGGGGTCTGGACCTCGTCGATCCCTTGCAGAAGG
This sequence comes from Zea mays, assembly GCF_902167145.1. NCBI lineage: Eukaryota > Viridiplantae > Streptophyta > Magnoliopsida > Poales > Poaceae > Zea > Zea mays. The sequence goes on from NC_050098.1 coordinate 158,553,084, forward strand.
CGCCCGGGGGCTACACGCACCTGCTGGTTGCCATCGACAAATTCTCCAAGTGCATCGAGGTCCGAACAGGCGGTGGCGTTCTTCACCAACATCATCCACCGCTTCGGGGTCCCGAACTCCATCATCACCGACAACGACACCCAGTTCACCGGCAGAAAGTTCCTGGACTTCTGCAAGGATCACCACATCCGGGTGGACTGGGCCGCCGTGGCTCACCCCATGACGAATGGGCGGGTATAATGTGCCAACGGCATGATTCTGCAAGGACTCAAGCCGAGGATCTACAATGACCTCCACAAGTTCGGCAGGTGATGGATGAAGGAACTCCCCTCGGTGGTCTGGAGTCTGAGGACAACGCCGAGCCGAGCCACGGGCTTCACACCGTTCTTTCTAGTCTATGGGGTCGAGGCCATCTTGCCCACAGACTTAGAATACGGATCCCCGAGGACGAGGGCGTACGACGACCAAAGCAATCGAACAAACCGAGAAGACTCACTGGACCAGCTGGAAGAGGCTCGGGACATGGCCTTACTACACTCGACGCGGTACCAGCAGTCCCTGCGACGCTACCACGCCCGAGGGGTTCGGTCCTGAGACCTCCAGGTGGGCGACTTGGTGCTTCGGCTGCGTCAAGACGCCCGAGGGCGGCACAAGCTCACGCCTCCCTGGGAAGGGTCGTTCATCATCGCCAAGGTTTTGAAGCCCAGGACGTACAAGCTGGCCAACAGTCAAGGCGAGGTCTACAGCAACGCTTGGAACATCCGACAGCTACGTCGCTTCTACCCTTAAGATGTTTTCAAGCCGTTCATACACCTCGTTTACATATGAAGTCTAACCATCAAGGAAGGGTCAGCCTTGCCTCGGCAAAGCCCAACCCTCCCTCGGGGGCTAGAAGGGGGGAACCCCCTCTGCGTCAAAATTTTCCTCGGAAAAGGTCTTTCTGCCAGAACGTCTTTCGTGCTTTTCGACTACTTCGAAAGTGGGATCCTGAAAACGACGGAGTACACGTAAGCAGCCAAGGCCGACCGAGCCGAGGGACTCCTACGCCTCTGGGATACGGATACCTCACTCATCACCTTCTGCGATAAGTAACTCACGCTCGGATAAGCGATTCCGCTGACCGAACAAGTCTTAATGCTCGGAAGCTTTTCTGCCGAAACGATTTTTCGTGCCTTCTCGACTATATCGATAGCAGAATCCTACGGACGAGTAAGAGTACACATAAGCGACAAGGCCGACCGAGCCGAGGGACTCCTACGCCTCCGGGATACGGATACCTCACTCATCACCTTCCGTGAAAAGTAACTCTCGCTCGGACAAACAATTCTGTTACCGACAAATAAGTCCAGATACTCGAAACAAGAGGAAAAGAAACGCAGCTTTACAACGCGACGACAGTATGTTTGGGCCTCGGCGGCCGCAAAAAACATATGCATACTACAGGCGAACCGATCCTGCAGACTCAGACGTCGATGGAGGGGGAGCAGCAGCACCCTCGGCGTCGACTCCACCTTCGGCGAAGTCCGACCGAGCCTCGGACAGCAACACGGGCGAAGGATCTCCGCTCCGAAGGACGACGTCAGCACCACGCCCGGGCCATCGCCGCCAGGGTCTCTTCCAGGAACCCGGCCCGAGCAGACGGCTCGATCGGCCGCCCCGAAGCCTCAGCCAGCTGTCCCCCGAGGACACCAGCCCGTCTCGTGGCCTCGGCAACTCGACTCCGGCGCTGGTCCCGCCAGTGGATGGCCCGGCCAGGCTCTGGCCAACGAAGTATTCTTTTCGAGCCAACTCTGCCTCTGTCCACGCTGACACCGCTGCCCTCGGCCCCGGCTCACCGCAGAGCGGCCGAGGGTTCCTTAGCAAGAGAAGCCTCGGGCGGCAAGGCCGACCGATCCGAGGGACTCCTACGCCTCCGGGATACGGATACCTCACTCGTCACCTTCGCACGAGGCAACTCGCACTTGGTTAAGCGGTTCAGTTAGCCGACAGGCGAGTCCTAGTGCTCGAAATGAGGAAAACAAGGCTTCATGCCAAAAATACATACATGTTCAGGCCCCGATAGCCACAATGAACAGACATCGGCATTCAAGGTGCCATTACAAACGGAACTCCGGTTCCACCCCCGCAGGTACGAACAACCTCCACACCAAAGAGCCTGCGGGGCGACGAAACCCCAGGCGGCTCGCCAGCGACCTCTGCAGCAGCAGCAACGGCCCCAGGACGGATGCTGCCGCCAGAAGGCTCTCGTTCGTGTCCCCACTCAAGGGGCGCAAACCAGACATTAAAGCCAAAGAGCCGGAGGTCGGTCCGTGGGTAGCGCTGACGGGCTTGTCGGCGGAGAAGCTTTCTCCAGCTGCCACCACGTCAGCACCGACGGCGGCGTCCACCAACACCGCATCAGCGAGCGCCGGCCGCCCCAAAGCGCACCGGCAGGTCCTCACTCCCGTCCTCGCCACGAAAGCGAGGACACAAGACGGAATGTTGCATCCTAGCTGGGCAGCAACAGTCCGCCTTCCCCGGCATGGCTGGGGGACGCCTCCTCCGCAGAGCTGGAGGATGGTTTCCACCCACAGAAGCTGGAAGAGGCGGGACGCTAGCCCACGCGAAGGCAGGCCCCGGCTCGCCTCGCTCTCCGCCCTAGCAAGGATGATGAAGATCCTTGAAGCTAAGGGCGGGACTGAGGTCGCAGCCCGGCTTGCTTCTCCCCACCACCAAACTGGTGGTCACCGCCTTGGGTGACCACCGACGAGGGGATGCAGCCGGGCTGCCTGATGAAAATCCTTGAAGCCGAGCAATGGCTGAAAGGTACCAACTTCCGCGAAGTTGCGTTCCTCCAACGACAGCAAGACGAAAGCGACGCGAGGGCTCCCCATCCGGGGGCTCGGAAGGTGGAAGGGCGCGATGCATGAGGAGAGTGCGAAGACATGGTTGCCATCCAAGGGGGTCACCCTCCTTTTAAAGGCGACTCTCCCCACTTGCGTCCTCATCTGGCGCGGACCGAGTCTTCTCCAACACGCTCCAAGGTCCTCCCCCTACGACACGAGGGCTGGGTCCCACGCGTCATGCAAACTGGCCCAGGACGGAAGGAGCCAAAACCACCGCGCGCGGGGCGCACAACTGCCCAGCGGTTACAAGCATTCCTCCACTATCGCCCGGACCAGCGGGTGAAAGGGTGGACCGCCATGCAGGCGGCATGCAACCGCACCAAGGGGGCGTACCCTTTCGACTTCGACGCGTCCAGCATGGAGGACCAGGCCCACACGTCATGTAACCGGCGCGCCGGTTACTACATGCAAGAAACTGCACCGCCACTCACGCCAGTACCGCGCCTTCTCGACTGTGGAACTGGTGCCGCGACTCGAGGTGACCCTGCGCATGACCCGGCAGTGCCAACCAAGCACATTGGTCACGGGTCAGTCAGCCGCGGGAGAAGGCGCGACGGTCGATACGGCCAGAAATGGGCCGGCAGTAATGGCGGTGGCAGGCGGGCGGAAGCAGCGGTCAAGTCGCCTGCAGACTCACGTCCCCTCCTGGGACAACGAGAGAGCCCTCTCCCACGGAGTGAAGACGACGCGCCCGTGTTCCGTTCCTCGAACGGCTCGCGCACGCACAACGGTTGCTCCGCGAACCACTCGTCCCGTCGCATTAACTCTGCGGCAGGACAGGCGGCACCTCTGGCAGGCGAAGCAGGCGACGCTTCACCTCCGCCATAATGACCGCGTCAAAAAAGGTGTGCCACGTCATTCGATTTTGTATCCTTTTCCACTTCCTCTTTCTCTCTCTTGCCACAGGGACTGGGAAAGGGGATACTCCGAAAGGGATCCTTCTCCGCGAAGGAAGCGGGCCCCGAGCCCCCCTACTGATCAGAGGTTCGAAGGCTGGCCCCTCGGAAGGGTTCAACAACCGCCTCAGAGCACTCAGGCTCCGCGCCCACTACTGGTCAGAGGTTCGAAGGCTGGCCCCTCGGAAGGGTTCAACAGCCGCCTCAGGCCACTCGGGCTCCGCGCCCACTACCGATCAGGGGTTCGTAGGCTGGCCCCCGAAGGGTTCTGACAGCCACCTCAGAGCACGCAGAGCGAGGGATGGCCCTGGGTACGTTCGATACATAACCAAGGCTCGGGCTACGCTCCCGAGGTACCCTAGGACATTTCCGAGACCCACGGGAACGATTTTGTAACGGAATCCCACCAGAGGGAGGCATCGAGCCCTCGGACCCCGTCAAAAGGGGACCGGGTCCGGCGAATCACCCGCAGGTACTTTTGGAGCGCGCCTCCGGGCCACTAGCCGACCCCTAACGAATGGGGCACGGGCGTCCACTCGGATCACCCGTTAGCAACTCACTGGAGACACCATGTTCGACGCCCTCCGAGGGCAACATGGCGCTTTCCCCCTCCTCCTTGCGGAAAGGCGACGCAGGGGCGTATGAAAAAAGGCGAGTCTGTCCTTGACCGTCCTCTCGCTCTGTGCGGAGGCTCGGGGGCTGCTCTCGCAAACCCGGCTCCGGCCAAACCGTTGACAGCGTCAACATACCAGCCCGAGAACTTGGGACTCGACTATGCACCCGGGCTACAGCCAGTTCGCATGAGGGAACAACCAGACCGGCTGAAGCATCACGAAACGCGCTAAGACCTCGAAGGAGTCAAACCACTCCTCCGAGGCCTCGGGGGCTACACCCGGCGGGTGCGCTCGCGCGCACCCACCGGAACGAAACGCGACCGAGGAAGGCCGGTCCCCTTGCAAAAAAGTGCGACAAAAGCCTCCAAGCGAGTATCAACACTCCCTTCGAGGCTCGGGGGCTACTGTCGGGGACCATAATTAGGGGTACCCCCAAGACTCCTAATCTCAGCTGGTAACCCCCATCAACACAAAGCTGCAAAGGCCTGATGGGCGCGATTAAGGTCAAGGCTCAGTCCTCTCAAGGGACACGATCTTCGCCTCGCCCGAGCCCAGCCTCGGGCAAAGGCGGCCGACCCCGGAGGATTCACGTCTCGCCCGAGGGCCCCCTCAAGCAACAGACACACCTTCGGTTCGCCCGAGGCCCAGTCTTCGCAGAGAAGCAACCTTGGCCAGATCGCCACGCCAACCGACCGTATCGCAGGAGCATTTAATGCAAGGATCGCTTGACACCTTATCCTGACGCGCGCTCTTCAGTCGACAGAGCCGAAGTGACCGCAGTCACTTCGCCGCTCCACTGACCGACCTGACAAGAAAACAGCGTCGCCTGCGTCGCTCTGACTGCTGTGCCACTCGACAGAGTGAGGTTGACAGCAGCTAAGTCCAGCCTTGGGCGCCATAGGAAGCTCTGTCTCGCCCGACCCCAGGGCTCGGCCCCCGTCTCGGCCTCGGAAGATGGACTTCGCCTCGCCCGACCCCAGGGCTCGGACTCAACCACAACTCAGAAGACGACGGACTCCGCCTCGCCCGACCCCAGGGCTCGGGCTCAACCTCGACGCCGGACGACGAACTCCGCCTCGCCCGACACCAGGGCTCGGACACAGCCTCGGCCTCGGAAGACGGTCTCCGCCTCGCCCGACCCGGGACTCGGACTCGACCTCGACCTCGGAGGAGCCTCCACCTCGCCCGACCTAGGGCTCGGACCGACCACGTCACAGGGGGGCCATCATTACCCTACCCCTAGCTAGCTCAGGCTATGGGGAACAAGACCGGCGTCCCATCTGGCTCGCCCCGGTAAACAAATAATGATGGCGCCCCGCGTGCTCCATGATGACGGCGGCTCTCAACCCCTTACGGAAGCAAGGAGACGTCAGCAAGGATTCGACAGCCCCGACAGCTGTCCTTCTGCAGGGCTCCAGCTCTCCTCCGACGGCCACGACATCACATGAACAGGGTGCCAAAACCTCTCCGACTGCCACGACGACATGTACTTAGGGCTCTAGCTCCTCTCTGCTAGACACGTTAGCACATTGCTACACCCCCATTGTACACCTGGACCCTCTCCTTACGCCTATAAAAGGAAGGTGGCTCTCGTACGAGAAGGTTGGCCGCGCGGGGGAATGGGCCGGCGCATAAGGCTCTCTCCCACGCAGACGCTTGTAACCCCCTACTGCAAGCGCACCCGACCTGGGTGCAGGGCAACACGAAGGCCGCGGGTTTCCCCTTTTGCCTGTTTCTTCCCCCTTCGTGCTCCGTCTCGTGCCGACCCATCTGGGCTGGGGCACGCGACGACAATTCACTCGTCGGTCCAGGGACCCCCCGGGGTCGAAACGCCGACAAGTTTCTAAATAAATTGTATCATTGCTTATATAGGTATGTGAACCAAAAAGGGAAGTAACTAAAAGTTTTTTGGGTATCAAGCATGTTAAGGAAACAACAACAGAAGCATTAAAGAGATCAGTGGTAGAGGTTCTTAGTGCTCATGGTTTAACTATTGCTAAACTTCGGGGCCAAGGGTATGATGGAGCTTCAAACATGAGAGGTGAATTCAGTGGTGTCCAATGCAAAAGCTAATTCGTGATGAGAACCCCTATGCCTACTATATCCATTGCTTTGCTCACCAGTTACAACTAGTGGTTGTTTCAGTCTCAAGATGTTGTTCTTCTATGGAAGATTTTTTTGAGTATGTCAACATGATTGTGAACAATACTAGTGCATTTTGTAAGAGAAATGATTTGTTGTTGGAAAATCATCGTATAATTCTTTTGGATAAGTTGGAGAGTGGAGAAAATTCATTAGGAAGAGGACAACATCAAGAAACATCATTGGCTAGGCCTGGAGATACAATATGGGGTTCTCACTATAAGACTTTGCTTCGTATTGAAACATTGTGGGACCCAATAATAGAAGTTCTATCAGTCATACATGATGATCAACATAATCCATCAAGGGCAGGAGGTTTGGTGCATATCATGGAGTCCTTTAGCTTTGTTTCTATCATGAAGATGATGTTGCAGATCCTTCGCATAACAAATGAATTATCTTTTCTATTGCAAAGAAGGATCACAATATTGTCGAAGCCATGTCTTTGGTTGTTGATGTGAAAACACGTTTGACAAATTTAAGAAGTGAAGGTTATGAGCCATTACTTGAAGAAGCCAAAGCATTTTGCTAGAAAAATGATATCCTAATCCCAAATATTGAAGATAATGTACCAAGATTTGGTAGATAAAGAAAAGGAGGGAAAACAATATCACTCAAGATCATTACTTTCGTGTTGATATCTTCTATGCAACTATAGACTCTATTACAACAGAATTTGATCATCGCTTCAATGAGGTATCCACAGAATTGCTTACTTGCTTTGCTTGCCTTGATCCAAGAGAGTCATTTTCTAAGTTTGATGTGAATAAGCTTGCTCACCTCACGAAGATATATTTGGATGATTTTTCTCTTGATGATCGAGAAGCAATAAAATATCAATTAGCAACCTTCATTATTCATGTAAGAAGACTTGAGGAGTTTAGAGTTTGTCATGACTTTGCAAGCCTAGCAATAAAAATGGTTGAACTTAAGAGGCATATAGTGTTTCCATTGGTTTATCGCCTAATTGAGTTGGCAATGCTATTACTGGTAGCGACCGCATCAGTTGAAAGAGCTTTTTCGGCCATCAAGATTATTAAAACCGAGTTACGGAACAAGATATCCGATGGTTGGCTTAATGATTTAATGGTGGTGTATATTGAGAGGGAGATATTCAAAGGAATTGATCTTGAATCTATTAAAAAAGCATTTCAAAAGAAGAATGATAGGAATATGCAACTGTCAAAGTCTCCTAGACGTAACTAAAATAATTATAATTATCGGTATGTCACGTGTCACTAGAGTCTACTTGATTATCTTGTATTAAATTTAGCTCTTTATTTTAATGCTAATTTATGCTTCCTCTTTGTTTGACAGCTTATATTTGGTTAAATTGCTGATTTAGCATATAATCTATAAATGATTCTTTATCTAAGGTACTTCTTAATGATATTTTTTAACTAAAAATTATTTTACTGCAAGATATGTTTTTACCATTGTCATACCTTATTTTTGGGCCGTGCTTGGCCACTGCTTTACAGTACAACTCCTGTGAGCGAGCTGGCTACTAGAGGGACCCAGTCATGGGCCATTACCAAATGGGTGGATATCTATCGATCGATAAGCAGTTGGAGTGGATGTTAAGCCAAGCCAAGTGCTCCTATAGCTGGAACCTGGACCGACGTTCATTAATTGTGTATATCGATATGTCTCTCTGTTCAAAAAATGCTGTTAGGCGCGTTTTAAGCTTTAGAAATTTGAGAGGAGACAAACAACTAGAGATAAGGACGAGCATGCATGCGTGTTCAAATTCATGAGGAACTTATTAGTGAAATCGTGATGATTAGTAGCACCATGCAACTACATCAAACTCATGTTGCAGAACTATTGTGTCATATAAAATACTTGTTCGTTTTAAATCGTAAGCTGTTCTAGAAAGTTTTTTTAGGTAGATGAATAAACCTACATTGGAGAGTAATCTTGTTCGGAACCCTTAAAGTCAATAGTTAGCCTACTAATGAACTATAAGTCAGCTAACAATTAGCTAGAGGTGTTTAGAATCTCTGTAACTAATTTTAGAAGCTATCTATTAGCTATAAAGACTCTAAACATGGTCTAACTAAAGAGTAATACTATTGTAGGTTGTAATCAGAGTCTACGTACCCAAGGATAAATCCAGGATGCCAAATGTTAGAGGTTGGGTCGGTACCCATACTGCTCAGGCAATTATGGCCTTATTTGTTTCGACTTCTGGATCAGATCGTGGTCGTCGGGATTGACTATTAGCAACCAAACATTTTGCTTTTCAACATGTTTCTATAATAATCAATTCTGTGAAAATTGCTCAAATCAGCGTGAATGCACAATCCGCCGAGTGGTCACGAGTCACGACGAGAGAAATTTGTCGCTCTCTAAACCATAAACTATGCGGACCTCTTTATTTTTTTCCGCACGTAAGGACAACGAAAAAAGCCATCACAAGGGCTAGTTTGGGAATCATATTTTCCCAAGAGATTTCCATTTTCTCAAAGAAAATTAGTTTATTTTCTTTTGGAAAAATAAAAATTTCATGGGAAAATGTAGTTCCCAAACTAGTCCTAAATAGACCCTATATTCTCATCTATATTCCCCAACTAATCGCATCTGCAAACCACATATGCATTTGCCTCTCGTGATCACCAGCGGATCCTCTGCGCCGCCTCCGGCCCGCTCGTCTCCGGATGCTATCACATTTGTCGGATCGGGTGGATCAACGGTGGCCGAGGAGGGAGAGAGGTGTTCAGTGTGACTGCTCTGCTCACCAGAACGCACAAAGAACGTCGCTGTCGCTACGCCTACGGGGACCGGGGTCCGGGGGACGTGCAAACCAACGTGGAATTTCGCGTTTCAGTTTTCTCAACAAAAAAAGGCCGCTTGCTGTCCTGTTTTGCACCTCAGCCCTTTCTCTCTTTTTTTTCTTGACCGATCGTTGTTGCCAACTTCTTTGTGTGCATCTTAAGGCTGGACAAAATAATCATAACTAGTGAGCTACTGAGCTCGTTCGACTCGTGATCAGCCCAACTCAGTTTGACTCAACTTGTTTCAATTTTACCACGAGCTGAACTAACATCTTAGCTCGATTCGTTAATGAGCCAACTCAATCACAGCTCGAACCAACTCGTTAGCTCGAATGAGCTAACATTTATGAGCAAAACAAAGCCTACATTTGATGAACTAATAAGTGATGTACTATATTAATTTGGAGTTTAAATGATGTGATATCTCTACTACTTATTAAGACTGCAATAGTAGTCGGCCATTCCGCGTTCTGCCATTCCCTGTTCTGCCCATTCCGTGTTCTGTCTTTCCGATTCTCTCCTCCTCGCGCACAGTCCATTCCTATGTTGTGTGCCTTTCCGATTCCCTTCTCCCCGCGCACAGTCCATTCCTATGTTGTGCATTCTCATTCCAAGCCCATTCTCATTCCTCGTACAGCCGATGCCTAGCTAAAATTAAAAAAATACACATGGCTCCAAGAGGATTCAAACCCACGACCTCTCAAACAAATAATAGTAGTAGCTACCACTACACCACATGCGTGTTTATGTCTACATCTATAACGGAAAACACATCTACTATATCTATCCCCAAGTCCACCTGCTACCCTTGCACAATGCATGTAGTAGATAAGTATCACCGAGATTCTTCAATTATATTTTTGGATGGAGGGAGTAGTATTTAAAGAAGAGCTGTGCATGCAATTTCTTTTGTTTGAATAATGTTTTCAACTTAAATTTCTTTTTTTGCATGCGTAATATTTATTCTTCGTAATATTTTTTCCATAGATCTGACTTGTGAGACATTTTTATAAACCAACGCTAAACATGAATCCACGTTTCTTACTTGAAAACCCTGAACAAACACCATTAGCAGGAGGCACTCGTGTTGGGGTCGCTCATCGACGACAAGAAAAACTTGGCGACTGCCAGTTCGACCTCTAGAAACAGTCCTACGTGGCCGCATGTGCCGCTATGTACGACAAGCTTCGGCGCAGCCGCCGCTTGAACGCGGTGCAGAACGGCTGCTCCGCGCTGTCCATCGTCAAGCAGGGGGACCTCATGGTCGTCGCCAACGTCGGCGACTCTCGGGTTGTTCTGGGCACCGCATTCGACGACGACGTCATCACGTCGTCCAGCTCATCGTCCACCTGAAGCCCAACCTGTCACGTAAGTCGCTACTGACTGACCATGAATTCTTGTGCGCTGAGACGATGGCCGTTGCTGACGTTGTATGAGTGTCCTCGAACACGATGTATGTAGAGGAGTAGCGCATCCGGTGGTGCAACGGCCAGGGGTACTATCTTGCTGATGAGCCCGGGGAGCACTTCGTTTTACAGCCCAGCCAAGAGTCATCAGTACTCGGTATGTCGCGCGCGTTCGACGACTACTATATCGAGAACTGTGGTGTCATCTTGGCGCCAGAGGTGACGCAGAGGAGGACCGACAACAATGACCAGTTCGTCATCCTCGCCACCGTTGGGGTAACTTTTGTGCCGGCTTGCCTTTAATTCTCTTCGCAAACACACACTTTCCTTTTTGTTCAAGCAAAAGCGTATGGTGGTACGTGTCTGATGACTAACGATGTACGAGGGAATTTCTTCTGGTATGTGTGAAACGTGCTCTCCAATGATGAGACCATGCAAATCATGACATATATCGAAGTTTGCATGATACTGATGGTTGCAATGTAATGGTGAAAGAGATAGATTATAAATAACAAAATTTATGTATGGCCAGAATCATAAATTGATTATGAAACATTTTCTTATAACGGTATAACATACATTTTATATATAAGTTATCGTAGTATACTGATATTATATATTCCCGTTGCAACGCACGTGCATTCATCTAGTAAAAATACATAATTCATATAAAAATAAAAATACATGATTCATAAATTTTAAATAAAAATACATAATTCATGAACAAAAAAATATAGAAATTATAGATCTAAAAATTACAAAATTCATAATTATTTTTTGAATCAATATATTGCTGCACTATTATTATGGTTGCGCGGCTCCGATCTCTATGACGACCTTGCCGGTGGCGTGGCCGCTCATGCTCTTGGCCCAGCCTTCGTGAGCGCTGCCCAGCGGGTGCCGGGAATCTATGACCGTCTTGAGCCTACCCTGCTTCAGCATGCCCAGCAGCAGCTCCATCTCCTCCTTCTTGGGCGTCACTATGAGCGGCACCAGCCTCTTCTTGGAGAAGGTCGCCACCTGGAGGATCGCGGTGACGACGGCCACGAACCCTGGCGTGATGTCGACGACCGTGCCCGAGGCGGCGAGCACGGGCCTGAACACGGACCACGGGAGCCCCTTCGCGGCGCAGTGCACCACCGCGTCGTACTTCCTGCCGGAGGGGCTCCGCAGCTTGGCGCCCTCGGGGGTCTTGTAGTCCAGCGCCTCGTCGGCGCCGAGGCTCCGGACCAGGCCGAGGTTGCGCGCGCCGCAGGTGGCCGTGACGTTGTGGCCGCCCATCCTGGCGAGCTGCACGGCGAAGTGGCCGACGGCGCCGGAGGCCGCGGTGACCAGCACGTTCTTGGGCGTGGCGGGGGCGCGAGCCGGGTCGTCCAGTGTGACTGTGACCCCGGCTGTCCGCAGCGACCCGAGCGCGGTGACTGCGGCGATCGGCACGCAGACACCTTCGACGGCCGACACCTCCGGCGGCCTTGCGGCTGTACGAGACGCTGACGCGACCGCGTACTCGGCGAGCCCTCCGCCGTTCTGCCATTGCCATCGGTTGCGCATTCGTTAGTACTCGGTAGTAGAACGAACTCAACTGGCGACTCAAAACACTTGGGACGAAAACCAGTCGGATGGAATATATAAGCAAACTGTTTGCAAGCACGGTCTCAGAATCTTACCGGGAAGTTGATGGCGATCACCTTATCCCCTGGTTTGAAGCTGCTCACTCCAGCACCCAACTCTACGACCTCTCCTGCTAGGTCGAAACCTGTCCTCCAGAAAGCAAACACGATTACTCGCCTGTGCAAATCTCCCGTCCTCACGCGCACTCGGGACGTACGGCACGTCAAAAGCCAAAACTGAAATGGCCATCGATTAAACAAGAGGGAAGGAGTGGGGGGACGAGGCCAGCAGCACGCCATGGCTCTGCTCTGCGTGCTGTTACAGTACCAGAGATGAAAGGGAACCTCCTGGGCATGAAGGGCCGCGCGAAGCCGTTCTGGAACTTCCAGTCGACGACGTTGATGCTGGTGGCCTCCATCCTGATGAGCACCTCGCCTTTCTTCGGCGACGGGATCGGCACCTCCACATGCTGAAGTCGAGCGGAGCAAGCAATGTTCATCAGCAACGGTCAACAGACAGATCATGCGCGCGTCGATCGAAACAGTATCAGCGCACGCACCTTGAGCCCCCGTGCTCCTCCGCCGTATCTGTCGTACTGCACGGCGCGCATCGTGCCGGAAGGTGCGGCCATGGCCGGTCCAGGAGCTGAGGAATAGGGAGATGGAGGAGATGGCACCGGGAGTACTCTAGTAATAATTGGAGGCAGCAGTACAGTACAGTGCCCAACGCCTAGTAGTAGCTAATAGAACTAGCATTGATGAATCATTGCAGCTGCTAGCAGCGTTGTGGGACACTTAACAATACTAATAGAGCCTGTTTGAGTTGATCATATCATTCTGTGTTCTGCCACCATTTCTGTTCTGCCATTCCCGTTCTCATTCCTTGTTCTATGTTCTCTTATTCCCATTTCCTCTCCCCGCAAAGCTCATTCTCATTCCCCCCGTACAGTCCACGTCTAGCTAAAATTAAAAAAACACGTCCTCAAGGGGATTTGAACCCGTGACCTCTCAAGCAAAGGCCAAGAATAGCTACCGCTACACCACATGTGTGTTTATATCTACATCTATGACAGGAAACACGTCTACTACATCTCTCACCAAGCTCACTTGCTACCCTTGCACAATGCGTAGTAGTAGATAAGTATCACTGAGATTTTTGAATTATATTTTTGGATGGAGGTAATATTATTTAAAGAAGAGATTTGCATGCAATTTCTTTTGTTTGAATAATGTATTATACTTAAATTCCTTTTTTGCATGCGTGACATTTTTTCTTCGTAATATTTTTTCTATGGATCAGACTTGTGAGTCATTTTCATAAACCAACGCCAAGCATGAATCCATGTTTCTTACTTGAAATCCAGAACAAACACCATGAGCAGGAGGCACTCGCGTTGGCGTCGCTCATCGATGACGAGAAGAAGCTTGACGACTGTTAGTTCGACCTCTAGAAAGAGTCCTACGTGGTCGCATGCGCCGCTGTGTACGACAAGCTCACGCGAAGCCGCCACTTGGACGCGGTCCAGAGTAGCTGCACCGCGCTGTCCATCGTTAAGCAGAGGGGCCTCATGGTTGTCGCCAGCGTCGACGACTCTCGGGTTGTTCTGGACACCGCATCCGACGACGACGCAATCACGCCGTCTAGCTCATCGTCCACCTGAAGCCCAACCTGCCACGTAAGTCGCTACTGACCGGACATGAATTCTTATGCGCTGGGACGATGGACGTTACTGACGTTGTGTGAGTGTCCTCGAACATGATGTATGTAGTGAAGTAGCGCATCCGGTGGTGCAACGGCCAGGGGTACTACCTCGCTGATGAGTCCGGGGTGCACTTCATTTTGCAGCCCAACCAAGAGTCATCGGTACTCGCCATGTCGCGCGCGTTCGACGACTACTATATCGAGGATTGTGGCGTTATCTTGGCGCCGGAGGTGACGCAGAGGAGGATCGACAACAGTGACCAGTTCGTTATCCTCGCCATCGTCAGGGTACCTTTTGTGCCGGTCTGCCTTTAATTCTCTTCGCAAACACACACACTTACCTTTTGTTTAAGCAAGAGCGTATGGTGGTGTGTGTCTGATGACTAACGATGTACGAGAAAATTTCTTCCGGCATGTGTGGAACGTGCTCTCCAATAATGAGACCATACAAATCATGACATATATCGAAATCTACATGATACTGATGGTTGCAATGTAGTGGTGAAACAACTAGATTAAAATAACAAAATTTATGTATAACTAAGATCATAAATTGATTATAAAATATTTTCTCATAACAATATAACACACATTTGTATATAAGTTATCGTAGTATACTGATATTATATATTTCCGTTGCAACGCACGAGCACTCAGCTAGTATGAAATTATGAGCATTATCATTATTCTATCTAGTGTTAAATTAGTATAAAATCAACTAGCAATTGATTATATTTTTGTAAATATACATGTATATTATTATTTATTGTGGCTCTCGAGCTAGTTTGAGCTTGCAAAAAGGCGAACCGAGTCCGCTCGTTACGTTAACGAGCCAACTCGACATCAGTCGAGCTGGCTTGATACCCAGTCCTAGGATCTATATTAGTTCTCAAGTAACAAGGCGAGAGTACATCATAGCAATAATGTCAAAGTCGATTTGCAGTTGGAGGGGCAGAAAAAAAATCATCAAAATTTCTCTGCATTTGACCCTGTGGAATGAATCGAACCACCCAAAAAGAGCGCAAAAAGGGGTACGGAACAAACATAGGGACTGTTTGGTTCAGCTTTTTTCTGACCAGCTTTTCTGAAAATCTGGCTGTGGAGAGAATCTGGCTGTGTGGAGAATCTGAGTATCATTACGATTACGGGTGTAGGAATATAAAGTTGTTCATAGGGCTCAGGATTTAGAAAGTGACGAATTCCTACTATTACAACGACTCAAGCGATTATGTATTTATGTTGATTTTAGATGGTTTTTGCCCCAACAAATTTTATAGAAGCTGGCTGAAAAGCTGAGCGTTTGGCAGTCCGCAGCAGCTTTTGGTGGCCAGAAGCTGTCAGAAGCCGAAACAAACAGGGCCATAAATTGGCAGGCAGGAGAGTTGCCCTCCAAAAAAAAGATCGACAGAGTAGGAGGGGGCAAACTGCAAGAAGAGCAAAAACTGAAAGCTCTCCAGCGGCGTCGCGAGCGTGCTCTCCCCCACTTCCTTCCCACTCTCCCTCGCCCCGGCATCGCCATCTCCGCGCCGCAGCCGCCCGCCCGCCGGCCCAGATCCCACCGGCGAGCCGCAGCATGGACCGTCTCCGGGCGGGAAGCCCCGTCTACGGGCGGCAGCGGAGCGGCAGCAGCACGGGCTCCTCCTCCCCCGGCGGCGTCTCCCCCTCGCACCACCGCTCCTCCTCCACCTCCTCCGCTGCCTCCGCCGCGGGCGCGCCCGGCACCTCCAACATCCGCCGCACGCAGAACGTCGCCGCGCGCGCCGCGGCCGCGAGGCTCGCGCAGGTCATGGCCTCGCAGAACGCCGCCGCGGCCGCCGGCGACGATGACGACGACGATGACTACCCGCCCCCGGCTCCTGGGAGGTTCGGAAGTGGAAGAGTGGCGCACGGCAGCAACGGCGTGTCCCTGCTTGGACGCTCCGCGAGATCTCCCTCTCCTGCGGTATTTTCCTTCCGGATCTCTTGCTCGTCGCCAATGATGCTGCCTCCCCGTTTAGGAAACGCCCGTTCCGGGCTGCTGTGCGCAAACTAGTCCAAATTGGTCAAACCGAGGCCAAATTATTACGGAAACGTCCATGATTGGATGAAATTTCAAATGAAGATAGTTCCCTCTCGCTAGTGCTAGATCACCTTCTAGTAATGCTCGTCAAATAATTTAGAGCCAGAATTTAGGGAAAATTGATCAGTGCAGTGTGTTAGTGTCTCAGGTTCTCAGGTCTACTCAATTTGCTAACTGCTGTTCTGTGGCCTCCTGCTAATTCGATCTCCTCATGTTTTCATTAGTTAGGTCGGAATATTGTAGAGCCACCTCCTACGGCCCGCTCATCATCGGCAGGCAGGCCAGCTGTTGCATCACGACCCACCACCACAGTGGTGCCGCCAATCAAAACCAACACGACGCTGCGAACACCGTCCCCTATTCCACCGGTGGCTGTGGAGCCTCCAGCGGATCGCACTCGACCGAAAAGGTACACTTGTTACATTTCCCTCAAAGACGTGGAATATAGGTTGCACCCTAAAAATAGACTAGTCTAAATGATTGCATGATCAGTGGTCGCACCAAATGGAACAAAACTAACTGAATTTACTTGTACCACTCTTTGGAAGCAGTGATGCTAGTATGCCAGATGCCACTAACTTACTGCATCTGTCCGCTCTTGCTATGGGGTTTAGTCTGAATTAGCATTTATGTATCGTTGCATCAATGTAAACATTGTCGCCAATAACATATGGCAAACAACATTGCCCATAAATTAACCTGAAAAAACTAATTAACAAAGAAATGTTGTGATTTTTTGAAAGATGACACCAATCACCCAGTAGCATAAATTTGAAATAACAAAATTTCTGTCCACAGTGTACAGTTGCAGCAGTAAGCTCCTGATGTTTTATCTATAGAATGATTTGCATGATTGCTACAGTGGTTACAGTGTAACTGGAATCTATCTCAACTAAATTGGGAATTCTGGTACTAGATTAGATCTTCGGGTGAAAATTTCCCTACTCTGCCCCCCAAAAGTGCATTTCTAGCTCCCCCCCAAGTTAAACTATATATATTTTGACCGAGGTTATTTGTAAGAGTATCGAAATTTATGCCACCAATAAATTTTGATACTCTTACCAATAAACTCGTTATTTTTTTGGAGGGGGGGGGGGGGGCGAGTAGGGAAATTTTCACCCGAAGATCTAATCTAGTACCATAATTCCCAATTTAGTTGAGATAAATTCCAGTTAAACTGTGACCACTTTAGCAATCATGCAAATCATTCTATAGATTAGGTACCGTGAAAATATATTTCATGATAGACTAATGATACTTATTTGGTGTCTAAAATCCTGATAGTCTTCTCTATAAAGTTGGTCAAACTTAGAAATACACTATTTTTGGATGGATGCCAGACAAACACCTTTTCTATATGTTATAGTGAGTGCTGACTGCTGCATGTGAAAGGGCCTCTACTTGAGTTGGTTAGGCGATCTGAGTAGCACTCTTTGGGTTTCGAGTTCGACTCCCCGCGGGAGCGAATTTCAGGCCGGGGTTAAAAAAATCCCCTCATCTATCCCACATTCCCACGACAAAACACAGGTCTAAGGTCCTGACCTCGGTCTTCTTCTTAATATAATATTCGGAGAATGTCTTACCCCGCAGGTCGAGTTTTTTTACAGTGAGTGCTGCATTGCTTTTGTTACAATGGAAACTGGGATTAAATGTTGTTGCATTATAAAATTTCTTCTTATAGATTTTTAAAGAAATTAGGGAAACTGTGATTCAACCCCCTTTTTTTCTTTAGATTTGATGCAGCGCTTCATAGCTCAAGAGAATCAGGACTGAAAAGAGAGGCATCTACACTTCACGATGAGGTGTTCCTTTTTCTCTGAAGATGTTGCTTATATTTTTAACTCATTTTTCTTGTTTAACTGTTAGTTGTTACTGTAACACCGAATACTTGAGAATGTATATCTATGTCAAAGACTAATGTGATACTGTTATACAGCTTGATATGCTACAAGAGGAGAATGAAAGTGTTCTAGAAAAGGTGAAACATCAATACCATTAATATACAGTGAAATGTAGTCATTGTTTCTATGTGGTGCTTCACTAAATTATTTCTTGATCTTAATTGACAGTTGCGACTTGCTGAAGAAAGATGTGAGGAAGCTGAAGCTAGAGCCAAGGAGCTTGAGAAACAGGCGAGATAAGATCAACTAAAAACATGTTAATTTTTTGGATTCTACTCGCTTCATTGGGAATTTGGGATACCTTTGCTCTTTTGTAAGATGTGGTCTGAGTCTATCGCGAAAGGGCCTTTAGCTGAGTTGTTTAGGTGGTTTGAGTAGCACTTCTCAGGTCCTGGGTTCGACTCCTCGTGAGAGCGAATTTCAGGCTGTGGTTAAAAAAATTCCCTCGTCTGTCCCAACTCCCACGCCAAATCACAGGTCTAAGGTCCGGCCCCGGTCGCGGTCGTTCTCATATGGGCTACGGTGCCGTTGTGTATGGGTGGGGCAGGGGTTCGGGGGTTTTCTCGAGCTGCGTGAGGATGTCTTCTTCTTAACATAATGGACGGGGGCTGTCATACCCCCTCAGGTCGAGTTTTGTTTTGGGTCTAAGTCTATATAATTGAATCTGAACCTTAAAATACTGGAAGAATTGGGCCTTTTCATGCTTTGTAGGGTTTTATATCCATGGAATAATTTGGCCTTTTCATGCTGTGTAGGGTTTTATATTCATGGAATAATTTTTCCTTGTGCAGTGTACTATTTGCATGCTTTCTTAGGTCATAATTTCTTGTTATACAGGTAGCTGCTCTTGGAGAAGGAGTATCATTAGAGGCTCGCCTCTTGAGCAGGTTTGTTCTGTGTTTGAATGCACATGTTTTATAAATCCACTACTGATCATGACAAACATGTGCACGTATGTTGGCAGGAAGGAAGCAGCACTTAAACAGAGGGAGGTTAGTTTTCTTCTTGTGTTCTGCTATAGGTTGCTGTCATTCATATGTTATCATACTGCTTGTTTAGCCAATATTATGCATATTGTATCAACTGTTAGATCTAAATTGTTGTTTAATGTTAAAATGAGGATAATTCCTGTCCAGAACTTCAATTACAGTCTTACACTCCGTGTTGTCACTAAAAAAATATTTTCAATTGTTCATGCTAAATACTTACTTCAAAGTTTCATTTGAAAGCACATGAATATCAGGATATGTATTAAAGCTGTTATAAACTAAATAGATGCAGATAAACTTACTTATCCCCTAACTGCACTTTGATGCTAACTTTGTAACTCTTCATCGACACTTCATTCATCCTCAGGCTGCGCTAAAAGCTGCAAGAGAATCAAAGGATGGCAGAGATGGGGAAGTAACAACACTAAGGCAAGAACTTGAGGTAATTATTATTTTGACAAATTTAATGTCGAAATCTTTGTTGTATATGCTGCTTTATTTGACTCCTATTGTTCACTTATCATGTTTTGAATAGTCTGCCAAAGAAGAGGTTGCATCAGCAATGGACCAGCTAAAGGAGGCAGAGTCTGAAACGAAGGCTCTCCGATCTATGACTCAGAGAACGGTCTTAACTCAAGAAGAAATGGTTAGTCTGATTACTGCTTCATACTCCTCTTGTTTTAGTGATATGGATTTTAATCTAGTTAGAACTTTATAGGAGGAGGTTGTCCTAAAAAGATGCTGGCTTGCACGCTATTGGGGCTTAGCAGTTCAATATGGTAAGTTTCCTGATAAATCTTAATGGAGAAGTCTTGAACTTTTTTCTGATTGTACTAACTATTCACTAGACATTTAGAAAGGATGGGCTTGTTGTGTATAATTGACGGCAAACATTCCATTTGCACGCACACTATCATTTTCCTCTCTTGAAAGGCAGCTAAATAGCTTATTTAGTATCTTGATCGACAAGAGCCTTAAAGATGGGGTAGTAGATGTTAAGAGGGTAGGAGATAGAATCATCCTAGTCAAGCTGGTCATTGGGGACTTGGTTCTCAATGTTATCAGCGCGTATGCTCCTCAAGTAGGCCTTAATGAGAACTCAAAGAGGGAGTTCTGGGAAGGCCTGGAGGACATGGTTAGTAGTGTGCCAGTTGGCGAGAAGCTCTTCATAGGAGGAGATCTCAATGGCCATGTGGGTACATCTAGCACCAGTTTCGAGGGTGTGCATGGAGGCTTTGGCTTTGGGACTAGGAATCAAGAAGGAGAGGAAATCCTGAACTTTGCCCTAGCCTATGACATGTTTATAGCAAACAGTTTCTTTAGGAAGAGGACATCCCACCTGGTGACCTTCAGTAGTGGCCAACACACTAGCCAGATTGATTTCGTCCTCTTGAGAAAAGAGGACATGCATGCCTGCTTAGATTGTAAGGTTATACCTAGAGAGTGTGTGGTAACCCAACATAAGCTTGTCGTAGCTGACTTCCGTTTTGAGATTCGTTTACAACGGAATAAGCATAACAAGGTCACTAGAACAAAGTGGTGGAAGCTTAAAGGGGATGTGGCCCAAACTTTCAAGGAGAGAGTTATCGAGGAGGGCCCTTGGGCAGAAGAGGGAGACATAAATATCATGTGGAGGAAGATGGCGGTGTGCATCCGAAAGATAGCTTCAGAAGAGTTTGGGTTGAGTCAAGGAAACAGAAGGGAAGTTAAAGACACTTGGTGGTGGAACGAAGATGTCCAAAAGGCTATCAAGGAGAAGAAAGATTGCTACAAACGCTTACATCATGACAAGTGTGCGGAAAACATAGAGAAGTATAGGATAGCGAAGAAGTCTGCAAAGCGAGCAGTTAGTAGAGCCCGGGGTCAAGCCTTTGACAACCTTTATCAACGGTTGGACACAAAGCAGGGAGAAAAGGATATCTATAGGATGGCCAAGATTCGTGAAAGGAAGACAAGGGATGTCAACCAAGTCAAATGCATCAAGGATGAAGCAAACCAACTATTAGTGAAGAATGAAGAGATCAAGAACAGATGGAAGGAGTACTTCAACAAATTGTTCAATGGAGGGAATGAGAGTTCTACAATAGAATTGGACGAACCATTCGATGACAACAACAGGGGTTTTGTACGAAGGATACAAGAATATGAAGTTAAGGAGGCGCTAAAAAGGATGAAGGTAGGAAAGGCGATGGGCCCTGATGGTATCCCTATCGAGGTATGGAGATGCCTTGGAGACATAGCGATAGTATGACTGACTAAGCTTTTCAACACCATCTTTCGGACAAACAGAATGGCCGACGAGTGGCGGCGGAGTACATTAGTACCAATCTTCAAGAACAAAGGAGATGTTCAAAGTTGTACTAATTACCGTGAAATTAAGCTCATGAGCCATACAATGAAGCTATGGGAGAGAGTCATTGAACACCGCCTGCGAAAGATGACGAGCGTGACCCAAAATCAGTTTGGTTTCATGCCCGGGAGATCAACTATGGAGGCCATTTTCTTACTAAGGCAACTTATGGAGAGATTCAGAGAACAAAAGAAAGACCTGCATATGGTCTTTATAGACTTGGAGAAGGCTTATGACAAAGTACCTAGGAGTGTAATGTGGTGGGCCTTGGAAAAACACAAAGTAGCAACAAAGTACATTAATCTTATTAAAGATATGTACACTAATGTTGTGACAAGTGTCCGAACAAGTGATGGGGACACCGATGACTTTCCAATTAACATAGGACTACATCAAGGGTCGGCTTTGAGCCCTTATCTTTTCGCTTTGGTGATAGATGAGGTCACAAGGGACATACAAGGAGATATACCGTGGTGTATGCTTTTTGCCGATGATGTGGTACTTATTGAGGAGAATAGGAGTGGTGTTTCGCAAAAGTTGGAATTGTGGAGGCAGACGCTGGAAGCAAAAGGTTTTAGGCTTAGTAGGTCTAAAACGGAATATATGAAGTGTGATTTCAGTGCCATGGGGTATGAAGATGGCGATGTTAGTCTTGATGGGCAAGTGGTACCCAAAAAAGACACTTTTCGTTACTTAGGATCAATGCTTCAGAAGGATGGAGACATCGATGAGGATGTCAGTCATAGAATTAAAGCTGGATGGTTGAAGTGGCGGCAAGCGGCGGGTGTCTTATGCGACCCCCGGGTGCCACACAAACTAAAAGGCAAATTCTACAGGACAGCAATCCGGCCGACTATGTTGTATGGAGCAGAATGTTGGCCCACTAAAAGACGACATGTCCAACAACTATGCGTAGCAGAGATGCGTATGTTGCGCTGGATATGTGGCCACACAAGGAGAGACCGAGTCCGGAATGATGATATACGAGAGAGGGTAGGAGTGGCGCCAATTGAGGAGAAGCTTATGCAACATCGTTTGAGATGGTTTGGACATATCCAACGAAGATCTGAGGAGGCACCAGTGCATATCGGAATAATTAGGCGTCCCGAGAATGTGAAGAGAGGTAGAGGTCGACCAACCTTGACGTGGACAGAGGCTGTGAAGAGGGACCTGAAGGAGTGGAATATTGATAAAGAGCTCGCCGTGGATAGGAAGGGGTGGAAGTGTGCGATTCACGTGCCAGAACCTTGATTTATAGTTTCGCTTTTCCTCTTTAATCGTTTGACCTTTTCTTGTGCCCATTTAGATCTTGCTGGTTCTTGTGGGTTTTATCTCTTTTATGTGTTTCCCCGTTTCGTCGTTTTTCGGTTCTCCTTTGCCTTTGTTTCCCCTTTTTTTTTCTTTGGGGGTTGAGCTCTGAGGTTTTCATACGGGGTTTCATCTCTAGCCTACCCCAACGTGCTTGGGACAAAAAGACTTTGTTGTTGTTGTTGTACTTTATTGGAAAATTTCAACAAGATACATTGTGATGGGTCTTCTATCCACTCATCCATTCATGATGTTATTATGGTGGATACTGGATATCAACAAACGATAAATGCTCTTAGTATAGAACAAGATACAACATTGTATGTCAGTGTTAGTCTTATTATGGTGGCATAGGCGCATAGCTTGTCTCTCAATGCTCAGGGTTAGTCTTCACACAAAGCCTTAGCCAACCTGGTTGGCCTTAGTACTCTACGATTATGGTTTGGCCCTTGTCTATTGGCAACCAAAAAGAAATTGGGCGTTGTCTGAAAAATGCACAGTATGACCTGCCTGCATCAGTGGCACTTAACTGCTGATATTTTGTTACCCACCTTATTCTTGATTTTCTGATGATTAATTAATCAACTTCAAGGTGTGTATCCCGAAATTGCGGTATCAAAGCATGAACATTGGTCATCATTGGCTCCTCTTCCTCTTGAGGTTGTTCTTTCCGCCGGTCAAAAAGCTAAGGAGGAACCTCGAAAACAAGGCAAGTTTGCATCCTTAATCCTTATTATATTTAAGCTGTAGATTTTAGTTATTCCATGCACCCCAATTAAATAATTGCTTCAAATTTATTCATGTAGGTGACAATGTTCAAGGGAGAAATAAACTTGCACGAGAAATGAGTGATGTAATGGGAGAAGGCAATATAGAGAGCATGCTTTCAGTTGAAATGGGCCTTAGAGAGCTTTCTTCATTGAAGGTGCTATCTTCACTTCTGTTTCTAGATTTCTCTAAGGCAAAGTTGCGGTAGCTGTCACTCAAATGTAGAGGCAAGCTCCTGCATAAGAAAAGACATGAGGGAGGACATAAAATCTCCTAATATCTTGAAACTGCTGACATGTTATCGTAATATCCAAAATTCTGAATGTAAAACTTAACATGCTGCTATTTGCTTATGCTGAAAGTTGGAAGGACTTTGTTGGACTTCCTACTGTTCAAAGTAACCCATTTTTTATCCAAAGGCTATTTAAAAGTTGGACAATTAGTGAATCACTTTAGAGAGATAGATGGGAAACACCACACAGCCTTAGGTGGGGGGGGTGACCTTCATATATATAGCGCCATTATGGCTTATAGTACAAGGCATTTTTAAAGAGTAAAATATAATCTGGTCCTTAAACTTGTCTCTCTGTGTCAACCCGGTCCTTAAACGTTGTTTAGGTCTCAGCTAGGTCCTAACGGGTTGTTGTGGCTGAACTGGGACCACATGTCAGTCGTGGTGTGTTGGACCCTGTCCACCTTCTCCCTCCTTCCTCCACCAACCCTTCCCTCACCCGCCTTGTTGGGCGCGCCGCCGCCGCCTCCAATGACATGCAAGATGTGAGGGCCGACATCGTGAAGGATGCCCTTGAACACGTGGCTGCCGATGATGATGGTGATCTGGTACGTGACCTCCATCTCGTCCTAGTCGATCGGCCCTAGGCACACGCACCGGAACACTGCCTCCAAGCTCACCTCCTGTGGAAACCTCTCTGTGACCGTGACTATCTGCTGATCCCCTGTACGCGCGCACATAACACCGGAAGACAAGACAAGAATTCTGTCACGAGATGCGATTAGATGAGGCTTGAGTAGACCTGCAGAAGGTGGGCGCCAAGCAGGACCAGCAGGCAGCACCCCCAAGGATTGAAACAGATTTACAGGCCACTTGCTTCTGGTTCCCGTGGCTCTTGTGCCAGTTGCGGCCAACGCCTGCAGGAGCAGTGCCCGCGCCAGCTGCTTTTAGGGCAGCAGGACCCTTGCAGCCGCCAGAACAGCCTCCATCGCCGTCGGTGCCACTGGCGAGGAGAGCGGTAGCCTGGCATTCTTGACATCGTTCGCGAGGCATAGTTCTTTGAGGACTAGCATATTGTGTGCTTCGACGAAGGAAGGCAAGGGTTTTGTGTTGGCGATATCGTTGGCGGTGTTGGTGTAGCAGGCGTTGAGGCCGTGAAGGAGGTTCAGGATGAGCTGGGGATCGTCGATGATGAAGCCGACATCACAGAGGGCGTCAGCGAGGTTCTCCATCTGCTTGCAATACTCATGACTCAGGAAGTCGCCCGTGGAGCTTTTTTGGCAGTGAAGAGTCTGTCGATGGTGACCTTAAGTTGGCGCATAGTCTGATTGGTGGCTGTGGCGAGATCAAGAACCTTGTCGGAGGCAGATCCGTAGAGCCAGCTGCGGATACATTAGGCTGCCTGTAACCAAGATGGATCTGTAGCCTGTAGGCTGGGTGAACTTGGTGCCGTTGATGTGCCCCATAAAGCCGAATTTGCCACACATGGCTATGAACAAGTTAGACCTAGATACAATCTCTAACAATCACAAATGCTACAAGGGCTATTTTGCCATTATACTGTTGCACAATTTCTCGCCATGTGTAATTATTGGCTGCCTATTCTGGCATGCTAAAACCCAAATTCCTGTTATTATCATGTAGGTGGAAGATGCTGTTGTAGTTGCAGTTGGCCAACATCGCAGACCTAGCATAGTTCGTCAGTTCACATCAGGTTTGGTGTTTTTGTTATATTTTCTCTCTTCATTCCAATGAAATTATAATTGATTCTTTTGCCATAAGTAAAGTATTAATGGTACTAAATTTTATGGTTGGGCTTCAGATCAGTTCCCTTCATTTGCAATATAGTTCTTTTCATTTTAAAAAACACCAATTGTGTGGGATTAATGAAATTTGATGTATCATGTCTCATGGCAAGCTTTGAGTTTGCACATCTATTCTATTTGCAGTTGGGTTACATAATGTTAATCAATAACCATTCATATGTTTGTGACATCCAAATCCATTTGAATAGTTGCATTGTGTTCTTCCAAATACTATCTCACCAACACTGATACTATCTCATGAAAGTATGAAACAAATACAGACTGTACGGTGGTGCCATTTACAAATGCATGCATTTGATTTTATTTTCGGGGGGGGGGGGGGGGGTTTACTTTTAAATGCATTTATTTGCTTGCTTGCAGAGTCCAGAACTAATCAAGTTCTGAATTCTTTTGTTTTCTACTTTTTTAATCCAGATTTCAAATCACCTGGTGAACCTAAATACTTGGAGGCATTTGGTACTACTTCCTCCACCTTGTATAATAGGATTTATGTGAAATTCCACTTTTACTGTATTTCACTACATGCATCCCCAGAATCATTTCAGTCAGGTTTGTATGGCTTGAATTCAAAACCGAGACTTTCTTCATTTTGCAGATCTTAGCCCAGAAGAGGCTGAAGATGTTAGCTTTAAGCAGGTAGGCCTTCAGCCATGTGAATTGTGAACTCTGCAATTCTTCCACCATTATTACTAAACATGATTTATGGGATTTGCGATAAATTCAGGCATGGCTTATATACTTCTGGAGAAGAGCCAAAACTCATGGTGTTGAGGAAGATATTGCTGATGACCGGCTTCAGCTTTGGATTGGTCGCAACGCACAAGCTCCAAATTCTCATGACGCTATCGATGGTATGATGCTTGCATGTTACTAGTTACTAATCTAATTAACTTTTGGCAGGTATTGCTGTTTAATTTACTGAAATGCTCATAGGATGGACTTAAATCTCCTTTCTTTTGAACTTTTGTGGCGCATGATTATGAGTGGACTTAAGTCTGCAGTTCCTTTTGAGCATTTCACCCCAAAGAATGACCGGGCAGTCTTGTTGCTGTTGGAAGTGCAAGCCACTTTTGTAGGAAACAAAAATATTGTTTTAGATGTGTTTATGCATGAACTAGCTAAACATTGCTATGCAAAATATGGCCTTCTATACATGCTGTCTATTTGTTAGTTTTTTCTTGCCTTTTTGCATCAGATCAGCTGTTCTGATCCAAGGCGGCATATTTTACATTGCCTTGACTGCGGTTCTGTCAATTTTATGACTGCAGTGGAGAGAGGTCTAACAGAGCTGAGGAAATTGGGCATAGAGCAGCAACTGTGGGAGGGCTCGCGAGCAGATATAGATCAAGCTTCTTTGGCGATGGAGAATCAGTAAGAATTTTCCACGGCTGTCTATGCTTCGTGTATCATCCCAGTTTTGGAGAAACGGGAACTCCATTTCCCAGCAGGTCTCGGCCCTTTGCATCATCAGGTATCACAGTCACAGGATTGTGCTCCGATCTTGGGGTGTGACCGATGGACTTCCGATGAGTTTGTGTAGTGCATGTGCAAGCCATTCATCTGTTGTTATTAAAATAGCTTTGTGAAATGTGTAATAGCTCTGCTTTGGCAAGAGAAACGATGGCAACGACGACCCCACTTCCAGCAATTGTGAATTTTGTGATTATCCCACCTTGTTTGTTCTCTGCTGTCGAGCCCAACCTCTCCGCACCAGGGAACGTGTGTGTTCCTGCAACGGATGAACGAAATGGTTTTTGTGTATCTCTGGGTAGTATGAGTTCTGTGCAAATGGTTCTGGAGTTTTCTATAAGATCTTAAAAACCATCACCCTTCGATCCAGCATCATCTCTGTTTTATGGCTGGTCTTCATCATGTCAAGTCAAGCAGAAGATGTGACATTTGCATGGCCCTCCGCTCCTGTGCTACTCCCTTCCCTTGCAGTTGGAAGGACGGCCACACTACAAGGTTAGTTCTGCTGTCTGTACGAGACATTTGTTCGCACGTACATACACCTGCAGCCTCGTTTGTTCCCTGACATGTTTGCGCCTGGCCTGCTGATTGATCACGATCAGGTAGGTCACACGTTACAAGCGGATTTGGAGCCGATTCCTCATCGCCACCCACAGGCCACAGGCGATTCCTCATCATCTCACACCTTGACCTGAAGTAAAGTAACGCGAGCCGCAGGTACGCTGTTGGCGCCGCCCGTCCCTTTCGAGTTCGTCACATGCCGTCGTTACCAAACACGCAGCGGAACAGAACCCAGCCCAGACTTGTCCTTGCACGGACGCCACATGCAGAAACATACCGCCGGCGCCGCCTGCCTGCCTATCTGCATCCAGTATGGCATGGGACGCCCCACATTCACTCTCACCCTTGGTTTTCACGACCAAGACATGATGTGTGTATACTGTGCTGTGCCCGTGCAACTCTCTCCAACGGAGCCGGCGCTTGTTCCAGCCAGACACTGAGCACCACCAAGATCTACTCGGTTCGGTTTCAATGAGATCCAGCCATGGCCGGTTGCATGGCGAGGAGGGAAGCCGGCGACCTGGCTGGCTGGCTGGCCGGCGGCGATTGGTGAGGCGTCCTTGTACGTCGGTCGATTAGATGGGGGTGCTAGCTAGCAAGAATTAATCAATCGCCCTTTCTACTTTGCTGGAGGAGGGATGGGGAGGGGTCAAAATGGGTTTAGGGCCGTCACGGGAAGCCTGGGGGGGTGCCGCTCGCCTTTCCGCTTATTTATTCCCGCAAGGTTCCCTTTCATTTCATAGCTTCCGTCGCCGGGCATTCACCCAACCCAAAACCATCGGCCGGTCGTCGTGCCCATGTTGCCTGCTCATTCCCTCGCCAGCACGCCAGAGGGGCCCAGCCCTCGCCGTCGTCGTCGCATACGGTTGGCGTTGGCGTTGGCTACTAGCGCTGCAGCTGTGCCCGCGGTTTGCTCTGGTGGCTCCAGATCCGTTCGTCTCTCTGCACTGTGCTGTTGCAGTGTGTGGTCTAATGAACGTTTGGAGAGTATACTGTATGAAGCTTATGTGGTTGTAATGCAGGTTTAGCTCATACATCAATGACGACGATAATCTCTATCTCTACTATATTAAAGCATCAGTTTTAATGGTCGTTCCGCGTAATTTTTTTTACAAAGAACTCCTTGTATTTCTTCAAAATCAACCCGCAGTCCTAGATCATATCTCATCTCTATCCTATATGTTCGCACAACATCGTTCTCGCAGCTGTCGCCCTAGCAACAAGCCCTATCCATTTCGCAACAACCTTTGCCTGCTTCTTATGCCGTTGTACATTAAATTTTAAGTGGAACCAACTATGCATTTGGAAATGAGTACAAGGCTTGTAAAAACGGAAAATATTTTTATTGTTTGATATGATACTCTAAAGATAAGAACAAGTATGCATTTCAGTAATCATGTCAAGCATTAGGGGATAAACTTGTTGTATTTGGTATTTCAGGAATGATCTTGTTGGCGTACTTGTGCTTTTCTATGTCTTGCTAAACTTGGAGAAAATTGTTAAGCCATCACCATAAATGAATTTGCATGTGTTACATATTGAATCTCAATGATGATTTTGGTTAGGGCATCAGATCTACACCATCTTCTCGCTCCTAAGTCCTAAGCCAAAACATTAGCTATAATTTAATTCGAGCATAGGGGCTCCTTTTCAACTCATTTTTTGGTCTTTTTGCTAAGATCAAGTGTAATATTTGTTTTACCGGTTCAATATCTGGTATATGAACAATATATTCGCTTTGACATTAAATTCATTTATTATGAGTATTTTATGTGGAGGGTCCATTAAGACTCTCAAGTGTCGCTTAGTCACCCAATCAATATCATCAAATATAGTTGGGGTACCGTCGCAATGCACGAGTATTAGACTAGTTATCATAAATGTGTGTGTGTGCGCGCACACAAATGGACATGTCTACCACTAGTTGTATGCATGCATCCTCTATTCCTCTCATGCGTCTGCAAGTGGCCACTCAAATCAAGGGTCTTTGGCCACAAGTCACACAACACATATGCCTCGATTCTTCGTATTAAGGAATATAGCTATAAGGGCTAGTTTGACAACCACATTTTCTCAAGGGATTTTTATTTTCCCAAGGGAAATTAGTTCATTTTTCCTTGGGGAAATGAAAATCCCTTGGAAAAATAGAGTTGCCAAACTAGCCCTAAATATAAGCTCACTAACGCATCAGTTTCCATCAGCATTACATCAAAGAACCCATGTATGTCTCACATCTTAACTTAGGAAAACTCTATGAATATGGATAAAATGGCACCAATAGAAAGTCAGACATAAACAAATCAACAAGTGTGGCAAGAGGAATGCCGAATCACAAGTAGACACAAGAATATACATAGAAACCTCTTGTGAAAAGACCACGACCCACATGCGACAACAAGCAAGCACTTCACTATAAAGATGAAGATGCACGCGCTCGCATGTGTGTATGTGTGTGGGGGGGAGCTAACAAATAGATGAGAGGCTCCAAATCCCCTCACAAATCTGCACTGATGAAAACATTTAGGCCTCTAGTTGAATTTTGATGATTAATAATAACATAACATCATTGTAACTAACGTGTGTTTTTGTAGAAGCTGTGTTAGTTAGGTTATGTTATTGTAGAACGCTTGGGCTTATGTGGTATTCATGCCCCCTATTGATAGAAGTCATTGTCAATTTTTAAAGTCTAAGCGAGAAGATTAATGATCAGCTAGTTATAAATGTCAACAAAGTTATCATATACTTAGAGTAGTGATAAGACTTTTTTTATTGGCTATACTATAAAGGGAGGCATGAATGGGTAGCTTGACCTAGGCAAGTCTAGTTAGGAGTGGTGATACACGTTTGTGACAACTAGTGTTAGGTTAACCCATGGGAGTCTATGAGAAGTTACCCAACTCGAAAAGCGATTGAACATGTGAGTTGACAATGTTGTAGTAGTGAAAGTCGCCTAGAGGGGGGGGGTGAATAGGGCGAAACTGAAATTCACAAATATAAACACAACTTCAAGCCGGGTTAGCGTTAGTAATATAGAAACGAGTCCGCGAGAGAGGGTGAAAAACAAATCCCAAGCAAATAAGCAAGTGAGACACGGAGATTTGTTTTACCGAGGTTCGGTTCTCTCAAACCTACTCCCCGTTGAGGAGGCCACAAAGGCCGGGTCTCTTTCAACCCTTCCCTCTCTCAAACGATCCACGGATCGAGTGAGCTTTCTCTTCTCAATCACTTGGAACACAAAGTTCCCACAAGGACCACCACAAGTTTGGTGTCTCTTGCCTCAATTACAAGTGAGTTTGATTGCAATGAAAGAATCAAGAAAGCACGATTGAAAAAAGCCAAGCGACAAGAGCGACAAATAACACACGGATCACTTTCTCTCTCAAGTCACTAATCACTAATGATCTCTTTTCTCAATTGTGAAACTTGGAGAGATGGAGGCTTTGAATGTGTCTTGGAATGGATTGCTAGCTCTTGTATTGAATGTTGAAGGTTGGAATGCTTGGATGTAGTGAATGGAGGTGGTTGGGGTTGTATTTATAGCCACCAACCACTTCCTAGCCGTTGGGCCTTTCTGCTGAGCGCGGACGGTCCGCCCTCCTGGTGCGGACGGTCCGCCCCTGTAGATCAACGGCTGAAGATGCAACGGTCAGCAGTAACGGCTATATCAACGGCTATATTGCATTTAATGCGACGTCAGATGTCAGACAGAGCCAGTCGCGGACGGTCCGCCCGCCTGGCCCGGACGGTCCGCGAGGCCGCTAAAATTCATTTCTCCGAACCCGTCACCTTCGGGTTTTTTCGGTTTCTTACCGACCGGACGGTCCGCGCCTGAGGCCGGACGGTCCGCGCGAGGGCTCGGACGGTCTTTGCTTTTCCTCCGGACAGTCTGTAGTGGAAACTTGTGTTTTTGCATTGGTTCTGTCCGAGGGTCATCCTTGTGTCGCGGACGGTCCGCCGCAAGGGCCCGGACGGTCCGCGCTTGGCCTGTTTTTCCAAAAAGCTTCTCCTGTCCGGAATAATCTACGGTATTCCGGACAGTTGATTTAGTATAGTTATAGATGAACCTTTGGCACCTGTAGAACATATAATCTAGAGCAAACTAGTTAGTCCAATTATTTGTGTTGTGCAATTCAACCACCAAAATTATTTAGAAACTAGGTGTAAGCCTAATTCCCTTTCAATCTCCCCCTTTTTGGTGATTGATGCCAACACAAACCAAAGCAAATGTAGAAGTGCATAATTGAACTAGTTTGCATAATGTAAGTGAAAAGGTTACTTGGAATTGAGCCAATATAACTACTTACAAGATATGCAAGGAATGTTTCTTTCTTATATAACATTTTGGACCACGTTTGCACCACATGTTTTGTTTTTGCAAATTCTTTTTGTAAATCTATTTCAAAGATCTTTTGCAAATAGTCAAAGGTACATGAATAAGAGTTTGCAAAGCATTTTCAAGATTTGAAATTGTCTCCCCCTATTTCAAATGCTTTTCCTTTGACTAAACGAAACTCCCCCTAAAAGAAATCCACCTCTTAGTGTTCAAGAGGGTTTTGATATACCATTTCTGAAATACTACTTTCTCCCCCTTTTGAACACAATAGGATACCAAATGATAAAGACTTTTGGAAAGCACTAAGTTTTTGAATTTGGTGGTGGTGGTGCGGTCCTTTTGCTTTGGGCTCATTTCTCCCCCTTTTTGGCATGAATCGCCAAAAAACGGAATCATTAGAGCCCTCTAAGTGCTATCTTCCCCTTTGGTCATAAAATAAATGAGTTAAGATTATACCAAGAAGCGAAGTTTTTTTTGAGCTTTTACTCTCTTCCCCAGGGATGAAGTTCTTTTCTTTGATGCTCATTTCTCCCCCAAAGAAGAGAGAGTTGCTCGGAGTGTTGGCGAAGTATGAGTTACGGAGTGGAAGCCTTTGTCTTCGCCGAAGACTCCAATTCCCTTTCAATATACCTATGACTTGGTTTGAAATAAACTTGAAAACACATTAGTCATAGCATATAAAAGAGATATGATCAAAGGTATTCAAAAGAGCTATGTGTGCAAGCTTAGCAAAAGAAATTTCTAGAATCAAGAATATTGAGCTCATGCCTAAGTCTGGTAAAAGATTGTTCATCAAGTGGCTTGGTAAAGATATCGGCTAATTGATCTTTAGTATTAATGTAAGAAATCTCGATATCCCCCTTTTGTTGGTGATCCCTAAGAAAATGATACCGAATGGCTATGTGCTTAGTGCGGCTATGCTCGACGGGATTGTCGGCCATTTTAATTGCACTCTCATTATCACATAGCAAAGGGACTTTGGTTAATTTGTAACCGTAGTCCCGCAGGGTTTGCCTCATCCAAAGCAATTGCGCGCAACAATGTCCTGCGGCAATGTACTCGGCTTCGGCGGTGGAAAGAGCGACCGAATTTTGCTTCTTTGAGCCCCAAGACACCAAGGATCTTCCCAAGAACTGGCAAGTCCCCGATGTGCTCTTCCTATTGATTTTGCACCCCGCCCAATCGGCATCCGAATAACCAAGTAAATCAAATGTGGATCCCCGAGGGTACCAAAGCCCAAACTTAGGGGTATAAGCCAAATATCTCAAGATTCGTTTTACGGCCGTAAGGTGGGATTCCTTAGGGTCGGATTGGAATCTTGCACACATGCAAACGGAAAGCATGATGTCCGGTCGAGATGCACATAAATAAAGCAATGAACCAATCATCGACCGGTATACCTTTTGATCCACGGACTTACCTCCCGTGTCGAGGTCGAGATGCCCATTAGTTCCCATGGGTGTCTTGA
The DNA here is from genome assembly GCF_902167145.1 of Zea mays. Lineage (NCBI taxonomy): Eukaryota > Viridiplantae > Streptophyta > Magnoliopsida > Poales > Poaceae > Zea > Zea mays. The sequence goes on from NC_050098.1 coordinate 158,586,381, forward strand.
TGGGTTTGGCATCCTTCATCCCAAACTTAGCAAGAATGTCTTGAGTGTACTTCGTTTGGCTAATGAAGGTGCCCTCTTGGAGTTGCTTGACTTGGAATCCTAGAAAATACTTCAACTCCCCCATCATCGACATCTCGAATTTCTGTGTCATGATCCTACTAAACTCTTCACATGTAGACTCGTTAGTAGACCCAAATATAATATCATCAACATAAATTTGGCATACAAACAAGTCATTTTTAAGAGTTTTAGTAAAGAGTGTAGGATCGGCCTTGCCGACTTTGAAGCCATTTGCAATAAGGAAATCTCTAAGGCATTCATACCATGCTCTTGGGGCTTGCTTGAGCCCATAAAGCGCCTTAGAGAGCCTATAAACATGGTTAGGATACTCACTGTCTTCAAAGCCGGGAGGTTGCTCAACATAGACCTCTTCCTTGATTGGTCCATTGAGGAAGGCACTCTTCACGTCCATTTGATAAAGCTTGAAGCCATGGTAAGTAGCATAGGCTAATAATATGCGAATTGACTCAAGCCTAGCTACGGGTGCATAGGTTTCACCAAAATCCAAACCTTCGACTTGTGAATACCCTTTGGCCACGAGTCGAGCTTTGTTCCTTGTCACCACACCATGCTCATCTTGCTTGTTGCGGAAGACCCATTTGGTTCCTACAACATTTTGGTTAGGACGTGGAACTAAATGCCATACCTCGTTCCTCGTGAAATTGTTGAGCTCCTCTTGCATCGCCACCACCCAATCCGAATCTTGGAGAGCTTCCTCTACCCTGTGTGGCTCAATAGAGGAAACAAACGAGTAATGTTCACAAAAATGTGCAACCCGAGATCGAGTAGTTACCCCCTTATGAATGTCGCCGAGGATGGTGTCGACGGGGTGATCTCGTTGGATTGCTTGGTGGACTCTTGGGTGTGGCGGTCTTGGTTCTTCCTTATCCTCCTTTTCTTGATCATTTGTATCTCCCCCTTGATCATTGCTATCATCTTGAGGTGGCTCGTCTTCTTGATTTTGCTCTTCATCATTTTGAGCCTCATCCTCATTTTGAGTTGGTGGAGATGCTTGCGTGGAGGAGGATGGTTGATCTTGTGTACTTGGAGGCTCTTCGGATTCCTTAGGACACACATCCCCGATGGACATGTTCCTTAGCGCGATGCATGGAGCCTGTTCTTCACCTATCTCATCAAGATCAACTTGCTCTACTTGAGAGCCGTTAGTTTCATCAAACACAACGTCACAAGAGACTTCAACTAGTCCAGTGGACTTGTTAAAGACCCTATATGCCCTTGTGTTTGAGTCATAACCAAGTAAAAAGCCTTCTACAGTTTTAGGAGCAAATTTAGATTTTCTACCTCTTTTAATAAGAATGAAGCATTTGCTACCAAAAACTCTAAAATATGAAATGTTGGGCTTTTTACCGGTTAGGAGTTCATATGATGTCTTCTTGAGGATTCGGTGAAGATATAACCGGTTGATGGCGTAGCAGGCGGTGTTGACCGCTTCGGCCCAAAACCGGTCCGGTGTCTTGTACTCATCAAGCATGGTTCTTGCCATGTCCAATAGAGTTCGATTCTTCCTCTCCACTACACCATTTTGTTGTGGCGTGTAGGGAGAGGAGAACTCATGCTTGATGCCCTCCTCCTCAAGGAAGCCTTCAATTTGAGAGTTCTTGAACTCCGTCCCGTTGTCGCTTCTAATTTTCTTGATCCTCAAGCCGAACTCATTTTGAGCCCGTCTCAAGAATCCCTTTAAGGTCTCTTGGGTTTGAGATTTTTCCTGCAAAAAGAGTACCCAAGTGAAGCGAGAATAATCATCCACTATTACAAGACAATACTTACTCCCGCCGATGCTTATGTAAGCAATCGGGCCGAATAGATCCATGTGGAGTAGCTCAAGCGGCCTGTCGGTCGTCATGATGTTCTTGTGTGGATGATGGACTCCAACTTGCTTCCCCGCCTGGCATGCGCTGCAAATCCTGTCTTTCTCAAAATGAACATTTGTTAATCCTAAAATGTGCTCTCCCTTTAGAAGCTTGTGAAGATTCTTCATCCCAACATGGGCTAGTCGGCGGTGCCAGAGCCAACCCATGTTAGTCTTAGCAATTAAGCAAGTGTCGAGTTCAGCTCTATCAAAATCTACCAGGTATAGCTGACCCTCCAACACTCCCTTAAATGCTATTGAATCATCACTTCTTCTAAAGACAGTGACACCTATATCAGTAAAAAGACAGTTGTAGCCCATTTGACATAATTGGGAAACAGAAAGCAAGTTGTAATCTAATGAATCAACAAGAAAAACATTGGAAATGGAATGGTCAGGTGAAATAGCAATTTTACCCAAACCTTTGACCAACCCTTGATTTCCATCCCCGAATGTGATAGCTCGTTGGGGATCTTTGTTTTTCTCATATGAGGAGAACATTCTTTTCTCCCCGGTCATGTGGTTTGTGCACCCGCTATCGATTATCCAACTTGAGCCCCCGGATGCATAAACCTACAAAACAATTTTAGTTCTTGACTTTAGGTACCCAAACGGTTTTGGGTCCTTTGGCATTAGAAACAAGAACTTTGGGTACCCAAACACAAGTCTTGGAACCCTTGTGTTTGCCCCCAACAAATTTGGCAACTACCTTGCCGGATTTGCTAGTAAGCACATAAGATGCATCACAAGTTTTAAATGAAATGGCATGATCATTTGATGCATCAGGAGTTTTCTTTCTAGGCAACTTGGCACGGGTTGGTTGCCTAGAGCTAGATGTCTCACCCTTATACATAAAAGCATGGTTAGGGCCAGAGTGAGACTTCCTAGAGTGAATTCTCCTAATTTTGCTCTCGGGATAACCGGCAGGGTACAAAATGTAACCTTCGTTATCCTGAGGCATGGGAGCCTTGCCCTTAACAAAGTTAGACAAATTTTTAGGTGGGGCATTAAGTTTGACATTGTCTCCCCTTTGGAAGCCAATGCCATCCTTGATGCCAGGGCGTCTCCCATTGTAGAGCATGCTTCTAGCCAATTTAAATTTTTCATTTTCTAAGTCATGCTCTCTAATCTTAGCATTTAGTTGAGCTATGTGATCATTTTGTTTTTTAATTAAGGCTAGGTGATCATGGATAGCATCAACATTAATATCTCTACATCTAGTACAAATGGAAATATGCTCAACATTAGATGTAGAGGGTTTGCAAGATTTTAGTTCAACAACCTTAGCATGCAACATATCATTTTTAGTTCTAAGGTCGGAAATAGTAGCATTGCAAACATCAAAATCCTTAGCCTTAGCAATTAGTTTCTCATTCTCATTTCTAAGGCTAGCAATGGAAACGTTTAACTCATCAATCCTAGCAAGCAAATCAACATTATCATTTCTAGGATCAATGCAAACATGAGAATCTACCTTAGCAATTAATTTAGCATTTTCATTTCTAAGGTTGGCAATAGTGTCATGGCACATGCTTACTTCACTAGATAATTTGTTACATTTTTCTACTTCTAGAGCATAAGCATTTTTAACCTTAACATGTTTCTTGTTCTCTTTAATTAGGAAGTCCTCTTGGGAGTCCAAGAGATCATCCTTTTCATGGATGGCACTAATTAGTTCATTTAATTTTTCCTTTTGTTCCATGTTAAGGTTAGCAAAAAGAATACGTAAGTTATCCTCCTCATTTTTATCATCATCCTCATCACTAGATGTTTCATATTTAGTGGAGGACCTTGATTTTACCTTCTTTTTGCCGTCCTTGGCCATGAGACACTTGTGGCCGACGTTGGGGAAGAGAAGGCCCTTGGTGACGGCGATGTTGGCGGCGTCCTCGTCGGAGGAGGAGTCGCTTGAGCTTTCGTCGGAGTCCCACTCCCGACAAACATGGGCATCGCCGCCCTTCTTCTTGTAATACTTCTTCTTCTCCTTTCTTCTTCCCTTCTTGTCGTCGCCCCTGTCACTGTCACTAGACATAGGACATTTTGCAATAAAGTGACCGGGCTTACCACACTTGTAGCAAACCTTCTTGGAACGGGGTTTGTAGTCCTTCCCCTTCCGTTGCTTGAGAATTTGCCGAAAGCTTTTGATGATTAGGGCCATCTCCTCGTTGTCGAGCTTGGAGGCGTCAATTGGTTGTCTACTTGGTGTAGACTCCTCCTTCTTCTCCTCCGTTGCCTTGAAGGCCACCGGTTGCGCCTCGGAGGTGGAAGGCTCGTCAAGCTCGTTGATCTTTTTGGAGCCCTTAATCATGCATTCAAAACTCACAAAATTCCCGATAACTTCCTCGGGGGTCATTAGTGGATATCTTGGATTACCACGAATTAATTGAACTTGTGTGGGGTTAAGGAAAATAAGAGCTCTTAGAATAACCTTAACCACTTCGTGGTCATCCCACTTTGTACTCCCGAGGTTGCGCACTTGGTTCACCAAGGTCTTGAGCCGGTTGTACATGTCTTGTGGCTCCTCCCCTTGGCGAAGACGGAAGCGACCGAGCTCCCCCTCGATCGTTTCCCGCTTGGTGATCTTGGTGAGTTCATCACCTTCGTGCGCCGTCTTGAGAAGATCCCAAATCTCTTTGGCGTTCTTCAACCCTTGTACTTTGTTGTATTCCTCCTTGCTTAGGGAGGCAAGGAGGATGGTTGCGGCTTGGGAGTTGAAGTGCTCGATTTGGGCCACTTCGTCTGTGTCATAGTCCTCATCCCCTATAGATGGTACCTGTACACCATACTCAACAACATCCCATATACTCTTGTGGAGAGAGGTTAGATGAAATCGCATTAAATTACTCCACATAGCATAATCTTCACCATTAAAAGTTGGTGGTTTACCTAATGGGACGGAAAGTAGAGGTGTATGTTTAGGAACACGAGGATAGCGTAGAGGGATCTTACTATACTTCTTGCGCTCTTGGCGCTTAGAAGTGACGGAGGGCGCATCGGAGTCGGAGGTCGATGTTGATGAAGTGTCGGTCTCGTAGTAGACCACCTTCCTCATCCTCTTGTGCTTGTCGCCTTTCCGATGCGGCTTGTGGGAAGAAGATTTTTCCTTCTTCTCTTTGTGGTGAGAAGAAGATTTCTTCTCCTTCCCTTTGTTGGAGGAGCTCTTCTTCTTCTCCCTCCTTTTGGTGCGGGACTCTTCCGATGAGGTGCTCCCGTAGCTTGTAGTGGGCTTTTCGCCGGTCTCCATCTCCTTCTTGGCGTGATCTCCCGACATCACTTCGAGCGGTTAGGCTCTAATGAAGCACCGTGGCTTTGATACCAATTGAAAGTCGCCTAGAGGGGGGGGTGAATAGGGCGAAACTGAAATTCACAAATATAAACACAACTTCAAGCCGGGTTAGCGTTAGTAATATAGAAACGAGTCCGCGAGAGAGGGTGAAAAACAAATCCCAAGCAAATAAGCAAGTGAGACACGGAGATTTGTTTTACCGAGGTTCGGTTCTCTCAAACCTACTCCCCGTTGAGGAGGCCACAAAGGCCGGGTCTCTTTCAACCCTTCCCTCTCTCAAACGATCCACGGATCGAGTGAGCTTTCTCTTCTCAATCACTTGGAACACAAAGTTCCCACAAGGACCACCACAAGTTTGGTGTCTCTTGCCTCAATTACAAGTGAGTTTGATTGCAATGAAAGAATCAAGAAAGCACGATTGAAAAAAGCCAAGCGACAAGAGCGACAAATAACACACGGATCACTTTCTCTCTCAAGTCACTAATCACTAATGATCTCTTTTCTCAATTGTGAAACTTGGAGAGATGGAGGCTTTGAATGTGTCTTGGAATGGATTGCTAGCTCTTGTATTGAATGTTGAAGGTTGGAATGCTTGGATGTAGTGAATGGAGGTGGTTGGGGTTGTATTTATAGCCACCAACCACTTCCTAGCCGTTGGGCCTTTCTGCTGAGCGCGGACGGTCCGCCCTCCTGGTGCGGACGGTCCGCCCCTGTAGATCAACGGCTGAAGATGCAACGGTCAGCAGTAACGGCTATATCAACGGCTATATTGCATTTAATGCGACGTCAGATGTCAGACAGAGCCAGTCGCGGACGGTCCGCCCGCCTGGCCCGGACGGTCCGCGAGGCCGCTAAAATTCATTTCTCCGAACCCGTCACCTTCGGGTTTTTCGGTTTCTTACCGACCGGACGGTCCGCGCCTGAGGCCGGACGGTCCGCGCGAGGGCTCGGACGGTCTTTGCTTTTCCTCCGGACAGTCTGTAGTGGAAACTTGTGTTTTTGCATTGGTTCTGTCCGAGGGTCATCCTTGTGTCGCGGACGGTCCGCCGCAAGGGCCCGGACGGTCCGCGCTTGGCCTGTTTTTCCAAAAAGCTTCTCCTGTCCGGAATAATCTACGGTATTCCGGACAGTTGATTTAGTATAGTTATAGATGAACCTTTGGCACCTGTAGAACATATAATCTAGAGCAAACTAGTTAGTCCAATTATTTGTGTTGTGCAATTCAACCACCAAAATTATTTAGAAACTAGGTGTAAGCCTAATTCCCTTTCAAGTAGCACTGAATGTGTCTAGTGCACACAGATTATGAGGCATAAGATAAGGGGGTACTCTGTTGAGAATAAGAGAAGCATCGATGTGTCCGTTGTGCACAGGACACAATGCACTGAATAAGGCATCAAGAGAGCTTGTAGATGAGTCTCAAATTCATTGTACTCATCGGATGTGTCTGGTTTACCACTGGATAGGTTACTTGGAGAGGTTGTAAATTGTGTCGAAGAGATCGATTACCCATTGGACGTGTTCGACGTACCGCCAAACATGGCACTAGATAGGTATTTATATAGGTCTGCAATTATGCACTCAAGCGTTGTACTCATTGCACGTGTGGGGGACGCCTCCATAGTTGTGGGGGCACTCAAGCATTGTACTCATTGCATCGGCGCCTCCATCGTTGTGGAGGATGCAAACTCTACCACTGCAGGGGTTGTCCCGTAGTCATCGGTCTCTGTAGGACCCACCATCTCCACCACCGATGGAACCACCTTCACGTTAAGCACACCATCATTGGAAACTTCCATAGTCTAGGTGCCTCATCATAGACCGACACCTCCTACTGGCTCCTAGTGGAGATGGCTCTAACACTCCCAGGGATGACGCCATAGGCTGCCCCGAGTCCATGCACTTTGGGTGGCGCATGCCACTCTGACCTAACCATTAAGAGGAGACAAAGAAGACATAAAGATGAGTTAGCAATAAGCTTACCAGGGCTTGTTGTCTGCTCGGTGCCAAGTATTCATGAGCTGGCACTTCCTCAGGGGAGGAGCATCACTGCTATGGGACACCCTCTTTCTCCTAGAGCCATTAGGGACGACGTCCTACACGACGACCTCCTTCCATTTCCTAAACATAGCTTCGTCACTATGGCCCTCCTATCCTCAACGAGGGCCTCGACCCCGCCCCCGCATGCTCCATGACCCTCAACATATAGGGGCCAACTAGTCAAGACCCCAACTCAATCATGTTGCAAAACAACATGTGTTGGACTGAGAAGTCGAGAGCGACATTATATTTGAAGAGCGCAAAGACCCTGGCTAGTGTCATCATGATTTTGTTGTTGCAGGAGCCGACATAAATCTCACCATCTCCGCCATAGCATTGGAGGAGAAGGCTTGAATTGGGCCCCGACACGACTCGCATGTCCACCCCATCGATGATGTACTCTCACATGGCGCTCTTGAATATCTAGAGTGGGGCCGGTTGTCAAGTTGTGAAGTGTGCCATCAACATAGTCATTGACTAACCTGCCAGCAAGATTCTCGATCCTCTCGATACCACCAACATAGTCATACTTTTCTTTTAATTATTATGCACTTTGTATTTTTAATTCAATAAAAAATTATGTTAAGCGATTTCTGAGCGTTGAAATAAATATATGTGAATTACTAAATTCTGAAATAGAAAAGTTAATGTGACTATAGACTAAGACTATAACCTATTGTAGTCTGTGCACCGGAGTAGCAGGGACGAGAGGGGGAGGGGAGGGGGGAGGGGACGGTGCACTGAAACCAGCCTGAAGCTGGAAGTATACCAAGATTTTTTTGACTCGATGATCCGAAGATGAAGAAGTGATGCAAGAGCTCGACATAGGTCTCACGCCATGAACGCTCCACACAAGTATTTAGTTATTTCTTTAAAAATGGCTAAATTGCCGTACAATAAATCTAGAATTGTATCTTGTTTCGCAGTGAGGAAATCCTGAAGCCATCTGGCGGAAACCACGACTGAATCCTTGTCTCGCTCGCTTTGCAGAAAAAGAGACACCCGTGAGCCCTGGTAGGCAGGGCAAGCGCGCGCTCTCTCTCTCTCTCCCAGCAGCGCTAGTATGCTGTGCGACCGGTGTTTACATTCCCTTGGCTTGCGTTGGGCTGCGACCACCGGCAGCGTCACAGGATGCATGAGAGAGCTTGTAATTGGATGAGAGATGCCGCGTCGCGTCGCGTTGCTCTCGCGCACGCTTGGCTTGCGGTCGAGGGGCTCAGCACAGCAGGAATTCATTTCAATCATGTACCCTTCCCCTCATCCCCAAACCGTGAACAGAATGATCGTCTCTCTCTCCCTCGCCGTCGCCGTTTCTTTCTCCATTCTTTCTACCGAGCGTTGATTTCCTCTTCTTCTTCTGCTACTGCTACTACTTTTTGGAGAATGGAGGGTGGGGATGGATTTCACTGCTTCAGTTCACTACCGTGCCCGTGATGAACTAGCTAGCTAGCTACAGTTGGCTTGGCATATATGGTGGCCACACACAGCCTTCTCCTCGATCTATTTTCATTATATATGTATTGTACGATTGGACCTACAACCTAACACATTACACATCAGGTCGATCGCCAAGGAAATATTGTATGACTGAACTTGCAAATCGGACACCTATATAGGTTGTGTAGTCATGCTATCCTATGCTAAGTGTGTCTACCATGTTCTCTTTGTGCCGAATGTGTATATAATGGCACATATTGTTGTTTTTCAGGCCTTTACACCTAACACTCGGAATAAGGTAATCATAACAATATATATATACATATATTGTTCGAACCAGAAATGAGCCGGCGGACTGTCCGGCCCTGAGGCCGGACGGTCCGCGCCTGTGGGCCGGACGGTCCGCGCGTGCGCAGAGCAGATTAGGGTTCCGAGTTTTGTGCTACGGTTGTTAGCTATATTCGCGGGATTAGCTTGGAATCAGTTGTGTAAAGGGTCCAGCCCCCCTCCTCTATAAATAGAGAGGTCTACGGCCGATTTGTATATTAACAATCGAATCAATACAACTTCTATTTCGCATTTTATCCTAGGAGTAGTTCTAGTCTAGTTTAGGTTTAGCCTTCCAATCCCCAATTCTTCGTCTCTCTTCGACTCTACGTCGATTAGAAGAGTCTAGGTCAGCCGGCCCGAGCCTAGACACCACCTGGGATCTCTCCTCCCCGACGGGGTCCCTCCCGGGAGCGAGATCCAGGCGCCGTCGGCGGTCTTCCGCCGCCCCTGCGCACGCGCGGACCGTCCGGCCCTAGGGCGCGGACCGTCCGGCCGTCAGGCAGGGAACTCGGGCTCCTGCACCAGGTCGCGGACCGTCCGGCCCTGTGCCGCGGACCGTCCGCGCCTGACCAGAAAGCACCGCCGCCTCGCACCAGGCCGCGGACCGTCCGGCCCCCGCGCGCGGACCGTCCGCCCCTGTGCAGAGAGCACAGCCGCTGGTTCTCTTGAGTAATTGGCGCCTCCAAAAAGGCGTCAACATACTTTTTGGCGACTCCGCTGGGGAAAGACATATCTAAGCTCATCAAATCGGCCCTCAATGGCCGGTTCAAGGGATAGCTCTGATATTTCTCCAAGCAACATCATAGAGCCGACTTGGGAAACCTTGCCGGCTGACGAGCAGCTCCAGTTCGAGGAGCACAAGGAGCGGATGATCCAGGAGGCGAAAGCAAAGTTCTTGGCCAACTTCAAAGTGGACAGGAACAACAAGGTCGTCCGACATCGGGCGACGGATCCGGCTTCGCTCCAACCCACGCCAGATTTCCCCAATGTAAGTAATACCAACGATCTGCAATCTCTTAGAAATTATGTAGAAGATCAGCGTGAACAAATGCAGAACATCATAGGGGGTATGCAAAGCGATCTTAAGAAACTAGTGCGTGCATTTGATAAATCTAGTATCACAAATTTTCCTTCGCACGAGGTTGAGTTAGGAGGTAACACGCGTAACACATCGGCTACAGGTTGTCACGACCAGTCACAACCCCGTTATGGGATGCCGATGGACACATACCCTGAGCAACCGCAAATCGGCAGCAAATCAGCCGATCTGCACATGCCCGGACCGTCCGCACATGAGCGCGGACCGTCCGGACCAACAACAGTCGGGCCGATTTTTAATGAGTTACCTAGATATGCGTCCGAACCACCACACACGACACAGAATCTAAACTACCCAGTCGGACCGTCCGCGTACAACAACGGACGGTCCGCACATAATCACGGACGGTCCGGGCCAATGTCCGGACAGTCCGCACATGACCTTTTTGAGGAGGATTGTTACCGGAATCCTCACCCGTCCCAGCAGCACTTCCCATCGCACTATACAATGCATCAACCCATTAATTCAAGAACCAGAGCCCAGGAAAGCTTTCCGGCCCCACCCAGGAGGCCGGAAAGAAACAATCAAACCTATGACCCATATAGGGCAAATGAAAATGCACCACGTAACTCAAACCAATGGGGGGAAAGACAACATGCTAATATCCAGCCAACCCCACCTATGTTTGACCAGAGAGCCGGTGGTCTCGCACCGGCTGCCATTGATATAGTAAGGGAAGAAATAGCCGGAGCGTTCCGAGATAAGCTCGGAGTAAGCATGGTCCCTAGGGGGCAATCATATCGGAAACCTTATGACAGCCGATTTGATCACCACCCATACCCACAGGGAACCAGGATACCCGAATTCGCAAAATTTTCGGGTGATCAAGGGAAAAACACACGCGAACATATAGGCCAGTTCTTAGCACAATTGGGAGAATTGGCCGACACAGAGGCATTTCGCGTACGTTTATTTTCATTATCGCTAACAGGAACCGCGTTTGCATGGTATGCCACTTTACCTCCTAATTCCATTTCATCATGGGGGGATCTAGAACAAAAATTTCATGATCATTTTTTCTCCGGTGACTATGAGTTGGATTTGGTAGATTTAGTGTCGTTGCGACAGACAAAAGATGAATCGGTTAATGATTACATCCGGAGATTCCGAGATACAAGAAACCGATGCTTTCAAATTCATTTAGCAGAGAAACAACTAGTAGGATTAGCCTTTAATGGTCTGCGATATTATTTAAAAGAAAGATTAGAAGGCATCCAATTTTTTACACTAGCACAGTTACACCAGAGAGCTTTGGCTTGCGAAAGCCGGAGCAAAGAAACTGCTAAAACAATGCGTCACAACGTACACATAGTAGAATGCGACCAAAGTAGCTCAGATGACGAATCAGCAGAAGTGTATGCTGCCGAAATGGTTTGGCCAAAGCAGGCCAAATCTTCGGCTTGTGCTTCCTTACAGCCGGTTCAAAAGAAACGGCAAGAGGAGGTAAAGTTTACATTTAATGTTGGTAAATGTGATAAAATATTTGATGAGTTACTTAAAAATGGCAATATTAAAATAAATCACACTGTTCCATCCGCCGACGAGCTAAAACGTCGTGCATACTGCAAGTGGCATAACTCATTTTCTTATGCTACTAATGATTGTAATGTATTCCGTCGACAGATTCAATCGGCCATTAATGAGGGACGATTGAAATTTCAGGAAATGCAGGTGAATATAGAGCCCTTTCCGATGAACGTGATCGACTTCGAGGGCAAGAAAGTCCTGGTTCGGCCAAACACGGCCGATAAAGGCAAAGAGATAGTCATCGGCGATTCTAAAAGGGGCGATGAGGATCATAAAGTTTCTTGCAGGAAAGTGATAGCTGAGAAGACTCCCGATGGGGGGGGGAGACCCTAAAAGTAACCATCACAGCCTCCAGTACTGGGGGGCAAGCGCAGACAGGGAGACGGATACAGGAACCCGTGCTGCGTATCCCGGACGGTCCGGCACGTAGGCACGGACGGTCCGGGACCCCACCGGACGGTCCGGAGAGCTCCGTCGGACGGTCCGGCTGTACTCAGGACTCACAACGTCCACGTACTTTCAAACCACGACGACCAGAGATAGGTACGTGGAAAACAAATACATTCAAGACAGCTGGTCGGTTGGTTAAAGCCGGCCCAACTTTTGATCAATTACCCATACCCACAGGGAACCAGGATACCCGAATTCGCAAAATTTTCGGGTGATCAAGGGAAAAACACACGCGAACATATAGGCCAGTTCTTAGCACAATTGGGAGAATTGGCCGACACAGAGGCATTTCGCGTACGTTTATTTTCATTATCGCTAACAGGAACCGCGTTTGCATGGTATGCCACTTTACCTCCTAATTCCATTTCATCATGGGGGGATCTAGAACAAAAATTTCATGATCATTTTTTCTCCGGTGACTATGAGTTGGATTTGGTAGATTTAGTGTCGTTGCGACAGACAAAAGATGAATCGGTTAATGATTACATCCGGAGATTCCGAGATACAAGAAACCGATGCTTTCAAATTCATTTAGCAGAGAAACAACTAGTAGGATTAGCCTTTAATGGTCTGCGATATTATTTAAAAGAAAGATTAGAAGGCATCCAATTTTTTACACTAGCACAGTTACACCAGAGAGCTTTGGCTTGCGAAAGCCGGAGCAAAGAAACTGCTAAAACAATGCGTCACAACGTACACATAGTAGAATGCGACCAAAGTAGCTCAGATGACGAATCAGCAGAAGTGTACGCTGCCGAAATGGTTTGGCCAAAGCAGGCCAAATCTTCGGCTTGTGCTTCCTTACAGCCGGTTCAAAAGAAACGGCAAGAGGAGGTAAAGTTTACATTTAATGTTGGTAAATGTGATAAAATATTTGATGAGTTACTTAAAAATGGCAATATTAAAATAAATCACACTGTTCCATCCGCCGACGAGCTAAAACGTCGTGCATACTGCAAGTGGCATAACTCATTTTCTCATGCCACTAATGATTGTAATGTATTCCGTCGACAGATTCAATCGACCATTAATGAGGGACGATTGAAATTTCAGGAAATGCAGGTGGATACAGAGCCCTTTCCGATGAACGTGATCGACTTCGAGGGCAAGAAAGTCCTGGTTCGGCCAAACACGGCCGATAAAGGCAAAGAGATAGTCATCGGCGATTCTAAAAGGGGCGATGAGGATCATAAAGTTTCTTGCAGGAAAGTGATAGCTGAGAAGACTCCCGATGGGGGGGAGACCCTAAAAGTAACCATCACAGCCTCCAGTACTGGGGGGCAAGCGCAGACAGGGAGACGGATACAGGAACCCGTGCTGCGTATCCCGGACGGTCCGTCACGTAGGCGCGGACGGTCCGGGACCCCACCGGACGGTCCGGAGAGCTCCGTCGGACGGTCCGGCTGTACTCAGGACTCACAACGTCCACGTACTTTCAAACCACGACGACCAAAGATAGGTACGTGGAAAACAAATACATTCAAGGCAGCTGGTCGGTTGGTTAAAGCCGGCCCAACTTTTGATCAATTATTGTCTAAATACGTAAAAAAGAAGGCCGGCCCCAGTGACCGGCCAGCAAAGCGACCCCGCTCACCCATTCATGAGCAGCGTCAGGTCAGCCCGATTGGACCACCCCACCAATCGGAAGAAATGAAAGGTCATACTGTACAAGTGAGACCTAACATACCTGCATGGACACCTCCACCTCCATATCCACCTATGCCATATCCATACACATATTTACCTCCGACATATGTCCCAAATCAAATGTGGGGCATGCCACCATATCCATTTGGGATGCCACAGTACCACGCCTGGGGGGCACCCCAAACATCTGTTTTTGACAGGTTGACGCCACCAGTACAAGACCGATTGAGCACTACTCAATCCGGTCACCAGGCACAAGCCCAACAAGATTGCCGGACTACTCGGCCTCCTAGGCCGACCAATCCGGCAGGGGGGCATATGACTATAGCAACTCAAAGAACAACAAAAAAGGACAGCATCAAAATAGGCATCGCAGATGTTGTCATACAGGGAGACAATAAAGGGCCGATGATTTTCGGCGAATCGGCCAACACAACCGAAAAGGATATGGCTACCATCAAAACAGCTGATCCAAAATACTCCATGCCTCGATGGTGCCCAGCGGGATTGACACGATCCCAAAAGAGAAAATTACAGCGCCTAAGAGCAAAGGAGAGCCAGGAGAAGGAGGCGGAAAAGACATTTAATGACACACATCCACTATACCCGCCACCGCAAAAGAAATGGAGACTGAAGGCCGTTGAGAAAAAACAAACGGCCACAGAAATAGAAAGTCAACCTGTACCAGGCGCGGACCGTCCGGCCCCCGCGCACGGACCGTCCGCCGTTCACCAGGAAGCCTCTGGACAACCTGCACCAGGCGCGGACCGTCCGACCCCCGCGTGCGGACCGTCCGTCGTTCACCAGGAGGCCTCCAACGACACGACAACATCAATGGAAGAGGACGACTTGTTGGGAGAAGACCTGGTCGACTACGAGGCTTCTCCAGAACGCCCAGGTATGGATGTAAATATTATTACATTTTCGGCCGATTGTACTATCATCGGCGATGATGAACCTGTTGTTGCCCAGTTTGATTTTGGTCCTAAAGAAGCCGCCTTTACTAAACCAAAGGAATCGGTAAATCATTTAAAGCCGCTCTTCGTGCGCGGTCACATTGATGGGATACCGATTGCTAAGATGTTGGTAGACGGAGGGGCGGCTGTAAATCTAATGCCTTATTCATTATACAGAAAATTAGGTAAACAAGATGACGAACTTGTCAAGACCAACATGACCCTCAGCGGTGTTGGAACTGATAGTTCGATCAAAGCCAGGGGAGTCACGTCCGTTGAATTAACCATCGGGACTAAGACCCTTGCTGCTGCATTCTTCGTCGCTGATGTAGAAGGAAATTACAGTTTAATTCTAGGCAGAGATTGGATTCACGCCAATCAATGTATACCTTCTACATTACATCAAATGCTAATACAATGGGTAGGCGAGTGACATAGAACAAGTACATGCTGATGTATCGGCCTGCATCGCTGTGGCCGATGCCCCTGTACTCTGGACTTATGAGACTGCTACATGTCTCACAGGAGTAGATTTTTCTGATTATCAATTCATAAGTATAGATAAGAAAGGTTTCATTCCTGTAATGCTAGAGCCGATGGAGAATCGGCTAAATCCTAAATAAAGTTTAAATGATGAATACACACAAAGTTCATGAGTCTTTGGTCATGGACAGTTCGGCCGCCAAGGCCGGATGGTCTGGTCTTTCACGAAAGAGTTCGGACTTTAAGACCGAACATCTACCACAGCGAAAAGACAGTGTTACGGATGATCCGGTCCCCGAGACCGGAAAGTCTGCCATCACACAAAAATCATCTGATTCCTCTGTGGGGGACATGATAGAGGAATTCAGAGATCTTGATAAACTAGGACAGGGGTTTACATCGGCCGATCCTTTGGAGGAGATTGACATAGGAGACGGTAAAACTCCAAGGCCGACTTTTGTAAACAAGACCCTGGAGACCGATTCTAGGAATGAGATGATCGGTCTATTGAAGGAATATTCAGATTGCTTTGCTTGGAATTATACTGAGATGCCTGGATTAAGCCGAGAGATTGTAGAGCATCGGCTGCCTATTAAATCTGGTTTCAGACCTTTCAAGCAAAGAGATAGAACATTTCGTCCGGATCTTCTCCCACACATCAAGGACGAAATCCACCGGCTGCTAGAAGCTGATTTTATCAGACCTTGCAGATACGCAGAGTGGGTCTCCAATATTGTGCCGGTGGAGAAGAAGGAGACAGGTAAACTTAGAGTATGCATTGATTTTCGCAATTTAAATAGAGCAACTCCTAAAGACGAATATCCCATGCCCATAGCCGACACATTAATCAATAATGCATAGGAAATAGAATTATTAGCTTCCTTGATGGTAATGCCGGATATAATCAGATTTTCATGGCCGAAGAAGATGCGTCTAAAACGGCCTTTATATGTCCAGGCTTCATTGGTTTATTTGAGTGGGTTGTCATGACATTTGGTCTGAAAAATGCTGGTGCTACTTATCAGAGGGCTATGAATTTGATCTTCCATGAGTTGTTAGGAAACACTATGGAAGTCTACATTGATGATATTGTAGTCAAATCGGCTCAGTTTAGTTCTCATATAGCTGATTTGCGCAAAGCCTTTGATAAAATGCGTCGGTATGGTTTAAAAATGAACCCACGTAAATGTGCTTTTGGAGTGTCGGCTGGTAAGTTTTTAGGATTTGTCATCCATGAACATGGTATAGAAATAGACCCTGACCGAATCAAGTCTATTTGGAATGTGGGGCCTCCGACTTGTAAGGTCGAAGTACAGAGGTTTCTCGGCAAGGTGAATTATTTACGAAGGTTTATTTCTAACCTAGCCGGGAAGATTGATGCCTTCACCCCTATCCTTCGGCTTAAGAACGATGCTGAATTCACTTGGGGGGCAGAGCAGCAGGAAGCATTTGATCTCATTAAGAAATACTTGTCTTCGGCTCCCGTGTTAAAAGCACCACAAGTAGGAGCACCATTCAGATTATACATTGCAGCTGAAGACAAGGTTATTGGGGCTGTTCTGACACAAGAAACTGAGGAGAAGGAGCATGTGGTGACATATCTAAGCCGAAGGTTGGTGGATGCTGAAACAAGGTACACTTTTATTGAAAAGTTATGCTTGTGCTTGTTTTATGCATGCACCAAATGTAGATGTTATTTACTGTCTAGTCATTGCACTGTTTCTGGTCAAGCCGATGTAATCAAATACATGTTGCATAACCCAATTATGAGTGGTAGAATTGGTAAGTGGGCTTATGCACTCATAGAATATGACTTGGCTTATGAACCATTGAAATCTATGAAAGGCCAAGTCGTAGCGGATTTTATTGTAGAACATCGGGTTAATGATATTCATGAACTAGACATGTCATACCTCACTATTACTCCTTGGACTTTATATTTTGATGGATCGGTTTGCAATGAAGGGCAAGGAATTGGCATTGTGCTTGTTTCACCAAGTAATGTCTCCTTTGACTTCTCTAGCCGATTGAAAACTTATTGCACTAATAATCAAGCTGAATATGAGGCCCTCCTATTCGGTTTAGAACTTTTAAATGGTATGGAAGTAAAACATGTGAAGGTATTTGGTGATTCTCAGCTGGTTGTCCAACAAGTGTTAGAAGAATATCAATGTCTTGATGGTACTCTAAATAGTTATCTTGAGAAATGTTGGAGCATAATCCATTCTTTTGACGAATTCAGTATTCGGCATATCTCTAGAGTTGAGAATCATAGAGCTAACGATTTGGCACAAGATGCATCAGGTTATCGGATAAAGAGAGGGAAATTTCACAAAACTGAAAATCTGATAACCGGTGCAGAGCCAAATTCCTAGGTCGCGGACCGTCCGCGTGATGATGCCGGACAGTCCGAGGTTACCAGAAATGTTCTCTTAATCGATTCGGCTGACAATGAAGCCGATGCAAGTGATTGGAGGACACCTATACTTAATTATTTGCAAAATCCCGATATCAGGACAGATAAGAACATTCGACAAACAACTTTCAAGTATGTTTTGATGAGTGATGAACTTTACTGTCGAACGGTTAATGATGTCCTGCTTAAGTGCTTGGGCCCAGATGATGCTATATTAGCCATGGCCGAAGTGCATGAAGGAATTTGTGGTACCCATCAATCAGCTCCAAAGATGAAGTGGTTGTTGCGAAGGTCTGGTTTTTATTGGCCTAGTATGATAGCTGATTGTTTCAAGTACTACAAGGGGTGCCAAGTGTGTCAAAAATTCGGCGACCTACAGTTGGTCCCTGCAGCCAAATTACATCCTATCATCAAGCCTTGGCCGTTCAGAGGATGGGGATTAGACTTTATTGGAGAAATTCATCCTTCATCATCAAAGGGGCATCAGTTTGTGTTAGTTGCCACTGACTATTTCACCAAATGGACTGAAGTCGTTGCTCTAAAGAACATGACACACAAGGAGGTAATTGAGTTCATAACTGAGCATATTATTCATAGATTCGGCATTCCCCAGACCTTGACTACAGATCAAGGTACTTCTTTTATGTCAAAGGAGGTACGTGAATTTGCTGAATTATACAAAATTAAGCTGCTTAATTCGTCTCCATATTATGCTCAGGCCAATGGACAGGCCGAGTCTAGTAATAGGACGTTGATTAATTTGATAAAAAAGAAGGTATCTGATAATCCTAAACATTGGCATAAGATTTTGTCTGAAGCTTTATGGGCTCATAGAATATCTAAACATAGTGCTACTAAAGTATCTCCTTTTGAGCTTGTCTATGGGCAGGAAGCAGTGTTACCTGTGGAAATAAGTTTGAATGCTGTCAGGTTTGCCAGACAAAATGATCTAACTGCTACTGATTATTATAATTCAATGATGGATAATATTGATGAGGTGACCGACAAGAGGATGATAGCTTTGGGAGCAATAGAAAAGGACAAGATCATGGTAGCCAGGGCCTACAACAAGAAGGTCAAAGCAAAATCATTTCAAGTAGGAGACTTGGTGTGGAAGACCATTCTGCCTCTAAGGAATAAAGACCGAAAGTTCGGGAAATGGTCGCCAAGCTGGGAGGGTCCTTATAAAGTGAAACAGGTGATGTCTGGTAACGCTTATTTACTACAAACATTACAAGGCAAGGATTTACCTAAGGCTTTGAATGGGCGTTTCCTCAAATAGTACCATCCTAGTATGTGGCAAGATGCCTAAGAAAACTGATGTGATCACATCGAGTTAGTTGCTTTTGGTTCGCCTAGCTCCACCAAAAGGCAGGGGGGCATATGTTCGAACCAGAAATGAGCCGGCGGACTATCCGGCCCTGAGGCCAGACGGTCCGCGCGTGCGCAGAGCAGATTAGGGTTCCGAGTTTTGTGCTACGGTTGTTAGCTATATTCGCGGGATTAGCTCGGAATCAGTTGTGTAAAGGGTCCAACCCCCTCCTCTATAAATAGAGAGGTCTACGGCCGATTTGTATATCAACAATCGAATCAATACAACTTCTATTTCGCATTTTATCCTAGGAGTAGTTCTAGTCTAGTTTAGGTTTAGCCTTCCAATCCCCAATTCTTCGTCTCTCTTCGACTCTACGTCGATTAGAGGAGTCTAGGTCGGCCGGCCCGAGCCTAGACACCACCTGGGATCTCTCCTCCCCGACGGGGTCCCTCCCGGGAGCGAGATCCAGGCGCCGTCGGCGGTCTTCCGCCGCCCCTGCGCACGCGCGGACCGTCCGGCCGTCAGGCAGGGAACACGGGCTCCTGCACCAGGTCGCGGACCGTCCGGCCCTGTGCCGCGGACTGTCCGCGCCTGACCAGAAAGCACCGCCGCCTCGCACCAGGCCGCGGACCGTCCGGCCCCCGCGCGCGGACCGTCCGCCCCTGTGCAGAGAGCACCGCCGCTGGTTCTCTTGAGTAATTGGCGCCTCCAAAAAGGCGTCAACACAGGGAGACAATAAAGGGCCGATGATTTTCGGCGAATCGGCCAACACAACCGAAAAGGATACGGCTACCATCAAAACAGCTGATCCAAAATACTCCATGCCTCGATGGTGCCCAGCGGGATTGACACGATCCCAAAAGAGAAAATTACAGCGCCTAAGAGCAAAGGAGAGCCAGGAGAAGGAGGCGAAAAAGACATTTAATGACACACATCCACTATACCCGCCACCGCAAAAGAAATGGAGACTGAAGGCCGTTGAGAAAAAACAAACGGCCACAGAAATAGAAAGTCAACCTGCACCAGGCGCGGACCGTCTGGCCCCCGCGCACGGACCGTCCGCCGTTCACCAGGAAGCCTCTGGACAACCTACACCAGGCGCGGACCGTCCGGCCCCCACGTGTGGACCGTCCGCCGTTCACCAGGAGGCCTCCAACGACACGACAACATCAATGGAAGAGGACGACTTGCTGGGAGAAGACCTGGTCGACTACGAGGCTTCTCCAGAACGCCCAGGTATGGATGTAAATATTATTACATTTTCGGCCGATTGTACTATCATCGGCGATGATGAACCTGTTGTTGCCCAGTTTGATTTTGGTCCTAAAGAAGCCGCCTTTACTAAACCAAAGGAATCGGTAAATCATTTAAAGCCGCTCTTCGTGCGCGGTCACATTGATGGGATACCGATTGCTAAGATGTTGGTAGACGGAGGGGCGGCTGTAAATCTAATGCCTTATTCATTATACAGAAAATTAGGTAAACAAGATGACGAACTTGTCAAGACCAACATGACCCTCAGCGGTGTTGGAACTGATAGTTCGATCAAAGCCAGGGGAGTCACGTCCGTTGAATTAACCATCGGGACTAAGACCCTTGCTGTTGCATTCTTCGTCGCTGATGTAGAAGGAAATTACAGTTTAATTCTAGGCAGAGATTGGATTCACGCCAATCAATGTATACCTTCTACATTACATCAAATGCTAATACAATGGGTAGGCGATGACATAGAACAAGTACATGCTGATGTATCGGCCTGCATCGCTGTGGCCGATGCCCCTGTACTCTGGACTTATGAGACTGCTACATGTCTCACAGGAGTAGATTTTTCTGATTATCAATTCATAAGTATAGATAAGAAAGGTTTCATTCCTGTAATGCTAGAGCCGATGGAGAATCGGCTAAATCCTAAATAAAGTTTAAATGATGAATACACACAAAGTTCATGAGTCTTTGGTCATGGACAGTTCGGCCGCCAAGGCCGGATGGTCTGGTCTTTCACGAAAGAGTTTGGACTTTAAGACCGAACATCTACCACAGCGAAAAGACAGTGTTACGGATGATCCGGTCCCCGAGACCGAAAAGTCCGCCATCACACAAAAATCATCTGATTCCTCTGTGGGGGACATGATAGAGGAATTCAGAGATCTTGATAAACTAGGACAGGGGTTTACATCGGCCGATCCTTTGGAGGAGATTGACATAGGAGATGGTAAAACTCCAAGGCCGACTTTTGTAAACAAGACCCTGGAGACCGATTCTAGGAATGAGATGATCGGTCTATTGAAGGAATATTCAGATTGCTTTGCTTGGAATTATACTGAGATGCCTGGATTAAGCCGAGAGATCGTAGAGCATCGGCTGCCTATTAAATCTGGTTTCAGACCTTTCAAGCAAAGAGATAGAACATTTCGTCCGGATCTTCTCCCACGCATCAAGGACGAAATCCACCGGCTGCTAGAAGCTGATTTTATCAGACCTTGCAGATACGCAGAGTGGGTCTCCAATATTGTGCCGGTGGAGAAGGAGACAGGTAAACTTAGAGTATGCATTGATTTTTGCAATTTAAATAGAGCAACTCCTAAAGACGAATATCCCATGCCCATAGCCGACACATTAATCAATAATGCATCAGGAAATAGAATTATTAGCTTCCTTGATGGTAATGCCGGATATAATCAGATTTTCATGGCCGAAGAAGATGCGTCTAAAACGGCCTTTATATGTCCAGGTTTCATTGGTTTATTTGAGTGGGTTGTCATGACATTTGGTCTGAAAAATGCTGGTGCTACTTATCAGAGGGCTATGAATTTGATCTTCCATGAGTTGTTAGGAAACACTGTGGAAGTCTACATTGATGATATTGTAGTCAAATCGGCTGAGTTTAGTTCTCATATAGCTGATTTGCGCAAAGCCTTTGATAAAATGCGTCGGTATGGTTTAAAAATGAACCCACGTAAATGTGCTTTTGGAGTGTCGGCTGGTAAGTTTTTAGGATTTGTCATCCATGAACATGGTATAGAAATAGACCCTGACCGAATCAAGTCTATTCGGAATGTGGGGCCTCCGACTTGTAAGGTCGAAGTACAGAGGTTTCTCGGCAAGGTGAATTATTTACGAAGGTTTATTTCTAACCTAGCCGGGAAGATTGATGCCTTCACCCCTATCCTTCGGCTTAAGAACGATGCTGAATTCACTTGGGGGGCAGAGCAGTAGGAAGCATTTGATCTCATTAAGAAATACTTGTCTTCGGCTCCCGTGTTAAAAGCACCACAAGTAGGAGCACCATTCAGATTATACATTGCAACTGAAGACAAGGTTATTGGGGTTGTTCTGACACAAGAAACTGAGGAGAAGGAGCATGTGGTGACATATCTAAGCCGAAGGTTGGTGGATGCTGAAACAAGGTACACTTTTATTGAAAAGTTATGCTTGTGCTTGTTTTATGCATGCACCAAATGTAGATGTTATTTACTGTCTAGTCATTGCACTGTTTCTGGTCAAGCCGATGTAATCAAATACATGTTGCATAACCCAATTATGAGTGGTAGAATTGGTAAGTGGGCTTATGCACTCATAGAATATGACTTGGCTTATGAACCATTGAAATCTATGAAAGACCAAGTCGTAGCGGATTTTATTGTAGAACATTGGGTTAATGATATTCATGAACTAGACATGTCATACCTCACTATTACTCCTTGGACTTTATATTTTGATGGATCGGTTTGCAATGAAGGGCAAGGAATTGGCATTGTGCTTGTTTCACCAAGTAATGTCTCCTTTGACTTCTCTAGCCGATTGAAAACTTATTGCACTAATAATCAAGCTGAATATGAGGCCCTCCTATTCGGTTTAGAACTTTTAAATGGTATGGGAGTAAAACATGTGAAGGTATTTGGTGATTCTCAGCTGGTTGTCCAACAAGTGTTAGAAGAATATCAATGTCTTGATGGTACTCTAAATAGTTATCTTGAGAAATGTTGGAGCATAATCCATTCTTTTGACGAATTCAGTATTCGACATATCTCTAGAGTTGAGAATCATAGAGCTAACGATTTGGCACAAGATGCATCAGGTTATCGGATAAAGAGAGGGAAATTTCACAAAACTGAAAATCTGATAACCGGTGCAGAGCCAAATTCCTAGGTCGCGGACCGTCCGCGTGATGACGCCGGACCGTCCGAGGTTACCAGAAATGTTCTCTTAATCGATTCGGCTGACAATGAAGCCGATGCAAGTGATTGGAGGACACCTATACTTAATTATTTGCAAAATCCCGATATCAGGATAGATAAGAACATTCGACGAACAGCTTTCAAGTATGTTTTGATGAGTGATGAATTTTACCGTCGAACGGTTAATGATGTCCTGCTTAAGTGCTTGGGCCCAGATGATGCTATATTAGCCATGGCCGAAGTGCATGAAGGAATTTGTGGTACCCATCAATCAGCTCCAAAGATGAAGTGGTTGTTGCGAAGGTCTGGTTTTTATTGGCCTAGTATGATAGCTGATTGTTTCAAGTACTACAAGGGGTGCCAAGTGTGTCAAAAATTCGGCGACCTACAGTTGGTACCTGCAGCCAAATTACATCCTATCATCAAGCCTTGGCCGTTCAGAGGATGAGGATTAGACTTTATTGGAGAAATTCATCCTTCATCATCAAAGGGGCATCGGTTTGTGTTAGTTGCCACTGACTATTTCACCAAATGGACTGAAGTCGTTGCTCTAAAGAACATGACGCACAAGGAGGTAATTGAGTTCATAACTGAGCATATTATTCATAGATTCGGCATTCCCCAGACCTTGACTACAGATCAAGGTACTTCTTTTATGTCAAAGGAGGTACGTGAATTTGCTGAATTATACAAAATTAAGCTGCTTAATTCGTCTCCATATTATGCTCAGGCCAATGGACAGGCCGAGTCTAGTAATAGGACGTTGATTAATTTGATAAAGAAGAAGGTATCTGATAATCCTAAATATTGGCATAAGATTTTGTCTGAAGCTTTATGGGCTCATAGAATATCTAAACATAGTGCTACTAAAGTATCTCCTTTTGAGCTTGTCTATGGGCAGGAAGCAGTGTTACCTGTGGAAATAAGTTTGAATGCTGTCAGGTTTGCCAGACAAAATGATCTAACTGCTACTGATTATTATAATTCAATGATGGATAATATTGATGAGGTGACCGACAAGAGGATGATAGCTTTGGGAGCAATAGAAAAGGACAAGATCATGGTAGCCAGGGCCTACAACAAGAAGGTCAAAGCAAAATCATTTCAAGTACGAGACTTGGTGTGGAAGACCATTCTGCCTCTAAGGAATAAAGACCGAAAGTTCGGGAAATGGTCGCCAAGCTGGGAGGGTCCTTATAAAGTGAAACAGGTGATGTCTGGTAACGCTTATTTACTACAAACATTACAAGACAAGGATTTACCTAAGGCTTTGAATGGACGTTTCCTCAAACAGTACCATCCTAGTATGTGGCAAGATGCCTAAGAAAACCGATGTGATCACATCGAGTTAGTTGCTTTTGGTTCGCCCAGCTCCACCAAAAGGCAGGGGCATATGTTCGAACCAGAAATGAGCCGGCGGACTGTCCGGCCCTGAGGCCGGACGGTCCGCGGTCCGGACGGTCCGCGCCTGTGGGCCGGACGGTCTGCGCGTGCGCAGAGCAGATTAGGGTTCCGAGTTTTGTGCTACGGTTGTTAGCTATATTCGCGGGATTAGCTCGGAATCAGTTGTGTAAAGGGTCCAGCCCCCCTCCTCTATAAATAGAGAGGTCTACGGCCGATTTGTATATCAACAATCGAATCAATACAACTTCTATTTCGCATTTTATCCTAGGAGTAGTTCTAGTCTAGTTTAGGTTTAGCCTTCCAATCCCCAATTCTTCGTCTCTCTTCGACCCTACGTCGATTAGAGGAGTCTAGGTCGGCCGGCCCGAGCCTAGACACCACCTGGGATCTCTCCTCCCCGACGGGGTCCCTCCCGGGAGCGAGATCCAGGCGCCGTCGGCGGTCTTCCGCCGCCCCTGCGCACGCGCGGACCGTCCGGCCGTCAGGCAGGGAACTCGGGCTCCTGCACCAGGTCGCGGACCGTCCGGCCCTGTGCCGCGGACCGTCCGCGCCTGACCAGAAAGCACCGCCGCCTCGCACCAGGCCGCGGACCGTCCGCCCCTGTGCAGAGAGCACCGCCGCTGGTTCTCTTGAGTAATTGGCGCCTCCAAAAAGGCGTCAACATATATATATATATATATATATATATATATATATATATATATATATATATATATATATATATATATATATATAAAGCCTTGACCCTCACCCGATCAGTCCACAAGATGTTTCAGATGCATCGTCCGATCCATTCAATATGACGTCAATAGACTTTATGCTTTGTTGTACACAAGTTTACGTTTATTTTGTCATACTGTCTGAAACCGCCTCTCCTGTACTATCATATAAAACCGACTGCGACGACTGCTTTGCACAAGAGGACTAGGGTTTCAGCGGCGGCGGTTGCACGAGACTTGAGCGAGTGCGGGGAAGCAGGCAAGACGGCGACGGACGGGCGTGCTGTGAATATCTGACCACTAGCTTGGTCGCGGACGCCTCCCCGCAAGGACGCGGGCATGGCGGCATGGGATCTTCCCACCAGCCATCTCCTTAGGCTTCACCTCCACCGCCACCGCTGTCACTACCGAGCCCCATTCCCCGATCTGAAGCACCTCAAACCACCGCTCTGCCCAGATCCAGATCCACCATCTCTACAATGGCCGCCGCCGCACCAGCGTCTATGGCGCCGTCCCCTGCGCCCAAGGCTAGCGACATCAGGAAGGCGGTGATGCCCGTGGACGCGTCGGAGCTGGAGAAGCACGTGCTGGCGGTGGACGACGGCTCCGTGGACCGCGCAGTGATTGCTAGGATCCTGCGCGGCTCTAGGTACAGGGTGACCGCCGTGGATTTAGCAACACGCGCACTGGAGCTGGTCATGCTGGGCCTACTCCCCGACGTCAGCATGATCATCACCGACTACTGAATGCCCGGGATGACCGGGTACGAGCTGCTCAAGCGCGTCAAGGAGTCGACATCGCTCAGGGGCATCCCCGTCGTCATCATGTCGGCGGCGCTCAGGGGCATCCCCATCGTGATTTATATATTTTCAAACAAAATTTTACGATACCTCTTATTGCATTTTACGTTTTCACTAAAAAGCAAGTGCCACATTCATCGTTACAAAACAGATCGTTGATTTACGCTAAAATTCGTATTCATTTACGTTGTTTCGGATCACGTTTTACGCTTAAATCCACCTGAGCTAGAACCCGAGCACGATCGGAGCGCACGATTTTCACGCCGTAATTTAGGCTCCATTCGTTGTTACGAAATAGATTGATGATGTACGCTAAAATTTGTACCCATTTACGCTATTTTGGTCACGTTTTACGTTGAAATCTGACCGAGCCAGAATCCTTGCACGATCGAACGTGTGCAATTTTCACGCCGTAATTTTCGGGCCCTAATCGCTGTTACGAAACAGGTCTATAATTTATGTAAATTTCGTATTCATTTACACTATTTCGGTTCGTGTTTTATGATTAAATCCACTCGAGCCAGAACCCTAGCACGATCGGAGCGCGTGTTTTTCGCGCCGTAATTTGAGCCTCATTCGTCGTTACGAAACAGATCGACGATTTACGTGGTAACCGTCCCACATTTATCGTGAACTTATAACACTACTTTCCTAATTTGAAACCAACTCAGATCTACGCACACACTGGTCATGTGTATACAATAGCATAAATGGTCTGACGTCGCGATATTGCATGGTTTATACTGTTACGTTTCATGTTCTTATGCAGTCGTAAACACTGAACAAACTTGTAAAGCCATCCCACGTGATTTGCACGTCAGCAGATTTTTTTGCAAGATTTATGCACATTATTCAATCTATTTATCCTGGTATAAATACTGACGCATGCATAGGTGAACTGCCTTCCCAGATTCGTTGCATGGTATATGCAAATTCTATAATTCGGTTATACCAGCATAAATGCTGACGCAATCACGCGGGTGGTGGCCTATCCACGTTCTGGCTAGAGCTTCCCCTACTAATCGAAGCCCGGGGTTTGCATTACCTCGATATATATATATATATATATATATATATATATATATATATATATATATATATATATATATATATATATATATATATATATAAGCACCGAACATTTTAGTTATTAATCCAACTATAAAAGTATATGTCGATTACGATGATACGAATAATATGCTTCTAGTGTAGCAGAGAACATCAAAGGATAATAACGCTAGTAGAAAATAAAGTTTCAATTTAGTCTGCTAGTTTTGGTTAGAGTTAAGATCTAATACTAATATGACCATTAAGTAAAGGTGCATCTAACATTGATTCACAAGGAAAGTAACCCTTATTTAGTTGGACATATGTTTTAGCTGAGATGGTCACACACTTGATGACTTGAAGACTAACTAAGAGACCTTGGGTTTGAATCCCACACCTCCACTAATTTTTTTTGTTGTCTGATGAAGACGTATCAAAAGTTGTAGTACTCGACAAAATCTACATTTTTGTACTTGTCAATCTTTTAAGTATTTTGACGAAGAAACATTTGACTCACAAGATTATGAAGACATATTTTATATCAAAGTTGTAGTACTCGACGTGATCTATAACTTTGTTGTTGACAATTTTTTTTAAATTATTTTGTCAAAGAAATATTTGACGCACAATATTGTATAGAGTTAACACAAGGATTTCATATGCTCTAGTCACAAGTGAGTGTGTAGTGGTAGAAAACGACCTCAGATGGAAAAATGATCACAACATGAGTTGTAGATCTTGAACAGTTATGCAATTTGCAATTTATACCTTTTTTATTTGAAGTTATTCAGTTCCAAAATATTTGATTCACATAATTTGATAGAGTTAATAATAAAAGAACCCATATGTTCTATGGTCACCGGTGTAGTGGTAGAAAAATGACCTTAGATGGATAAATAACTAAAACAAAAGTTATAGATCTTAAAAAGTCATGCAAATTTATAGTTGACAACATTTTCATTTGAAATCATCTATCCAACAAAAGTACAATTAAATCACTCATATTTAAAAAATCTATTTTTTCAAACAATTTTGGATAGAGAAATAACTAAAATACAAATTGCAAATCTCAAAATTTTATGCAACTTTATAGTTAATAATTTTCAATTTGAAATCATCCAGCAAAGAAAAATTATATTTGAATTTTCTCATATATATTCAAATCATATTTGAAATCCAAATTCTTCAGATGACCTCAAATGAAGAAATGACCAAAATGAATGTTCTAAATCCCAAATAGTTAAAAAAATTTGTAGTTGAAAACTTTTTATTTGAATTTGTTTAGGGTCTTAAACTATCTATTTTAAAATTGGATAAACATAAAATAGATATGACAAATATTCCAAATAGAGCTGCAGTGGTTTGGGAATTAACACACGAGGGCTTAGGTCTTGAGCTCGAGCGTATGGCGGCCATGAAGCGTGTGTTTTGGGTGATGGGGGTTTCTAATAACCTAACAACGATAAGGAGATCTAGAGCAGTGAAAGATTATTTCTCTAGTGGCAAGAATTTAATAATTTGGATCATCAAATGAATAGTGTCCATATATTTATGTGGCAATCTTAGCAACCCATTATTGATCACCAAATGAATGAATCTAGGGTGCCAAATTAAATCCCAAGCCAGATTAAACCAAAGATTAACCAAATGATAAGCAATGCAAGTCACCAATTGGCAATGTATGACTCACTAGTCACCATACCTAGGAGTGGGCATTTTAAAACAGAAAATTGAACCCGATGCCGAATCGTGAATAGATAGAATTGTTGGTATATTCGGGTTTGATTCCTAAATGTGCTATATGTTGAGTTATGAGTTAGGGTTCAGTTCTTAGCCTTTAAAACCCAAACAAACCGAATAACTTGAAATATAGAAAAGTTCTTGGTGTGTGATAATACTATTATATGGTTTATGAACTTATTAGCTAAAAATTATGATGTCGTATTTATTTATTTTTGATAATGGAAATAAATTCCAGCCTTTTGCACTCGTTGTTATAATAGTACTTTTATTTAATTAAGATGTTTATATTTATGATGTCATATTTATGATAATATATATATATCTATATACTATTTTTTATAGTCACTTGTTATAATAGTACTTCTATTTAATTATTCATTGCATGAATTTTAACAAAAGACTTTATTTGGTCTATTCCGTCGATCCAATAAATTGAATCGAAATTGTCGATCTATTCAACTTCGGTTTATGATGTTACTTCAGAAACTTTAGTCCATATTTTTTAGAATCTAAAATTTCAAAAATTTGAATAGACTGAATGTCCACCCCTAACCACACCAAAGCCCCACCAGCCGGCATCCCAGCCGGTGCTCGGTAAAAAGAAGACGAGCGACCGATCGGCCTAGCAGGTTTTACGGCTGCTAAAACAAAAGGCAACCAAGCAGAAACTGATAAAGCAGTCGAATCCGGCTATAGACGTGTTCTGAGCATAATTGGATAGGCAGGCCCTTTTCTTGCTGCTTCGAACGCAACAGTTTTTGTTGCAAGTGCAACATGGCACGGCATCACGTCACGTAGAGTAGAGACATCTTCTGTTTTGAACTGAAGAAGAAAAGTTAGTACACCTAGTAATAACGCATGGAAATGATGTACAACTGGGAGGTAATGCATGCAAAATCTTGATAAACTTTGTGGCAAAGTTGGTGGAGAAGGAAACAATTAAAACTGCGCCAAAGTATTTGTGATGTGGCATGCACAAGAGTAGCCCTACAACCAAACAAATCAATTTGTATGCATGAAGCAAAAATGTTGTGATGATTTAAATGTGCAAGTCAGCACATATCCATAGGGTCTGTTTGGTTCTCGTCTAACTACGTCATAACTTATCTAGGGTTAGTCGACCAAATTGAAGAACTAAACTTAGACCAAAATAAATTTAGGCAAATTATGACAAGTTAGACAACGAACCAAACAAGCCCTATATAAGTATATTATTTCCTATGTTCTCTTTTATAAAGTGCAATTTAACACAATAAGTTCCCTGAATTATACCTTGACAACTTATTAATTTATTCTATATTAATATTATATTACTTATTTTTTATGATTAAATAGTATATTTAACTATAAATTTAATCATATCAAGTTTGAATTATGATAATTTAGAAAAAATGTTAAATTATTGGTTAAATTTTTTGAAGCTTGAATCTTGGCATGTGTGTGCATTTTATAGAAGGGAAAGGAATGAAGAGAGTAATGCATAAGGAAAACCAAGTACACGACCACCCTGAAAACCAAGAGAGTAATGCATAAGGATGTTTGCCTAGTGTGCGTGGCAAGGGGCCTTTGCGCAATGCACGATGCAAACTAAGGTAATAATATGTAAACCAGGGTAATAAATTATGCAACTTTGTAGGACACCAGAACCCATTTTGTTAGGTTTAATATGTAAAATACACATATAGTTTTTTAGTTTAGGTTCTAGGAAGTGTGCCTCCCCCTCTTTCTTTTATGTCGGGTGCACGTGATATTGTCATTTTTAAGCTTTTACAAGCAGTGATGAGGATATAATAACCATAAAAAGACAATAACTAATTACTTCGATTTTCTTTCTAGATAGTGCCACAAGGTATACGAAGTTACGAACACAACAACATTTTGATTCCACCTGTCATTTGGCCACTTCACCTATCGATTGGGAGGACAAGAAGGTGCCATTGGAGCGGGGAGATCGATGGGTGATGAGGTTTAGGATTTACGGGACAAAATGAATGGGATGATGAAGAGGAAACAAAACGATTGTTATCTAGGTCTAACACAAATGTATGAAAATATTTATTCCATGTTAAAAGCACATATGTCTTTAGTTGGATTTCGGTGATAAAGCATAGTACTAGAATATCGTGACTAACATGTATTTTACATAGACAAATTAAGTTAGGTCATAGTAATAGTGATTAATTAGGATTATATGGTTTTCATTCCCCTATTGATGATATTCAACTATCAATTTTTAAATGATAAGCACGAAGGTGAAGGATTGGCTAGTTCTAAGTGACAATGAAGTTGATGGACACAGAGAATTGTGATAGGACCTTTATTTTTCCTTTGGCCATACCATAAAGGGACATGAATGGTTAGCTTGACCTGGATAAATCTAGTGGTGATGCCACCAATAAAATTTAGTACCATGCAACTTTATGAAAGCCAAGATAAGTTTGTGATCAAGTGAGTTGGTAGCATTGTAGTAGCATCATATCGTGCATCGAATATGATGCACTAGACATGAGGTTGCCTTGTTTAGAAATGTGAGAATACACACTTGTCTAATGTGCACTAGGTATGCACAACAGAAAGGGTAACCAGATAGCATTCTAGACGAGCGTGAGTGGCTATACACTCACCAGACATATCTAGTGTGGCACTAGTCATGACACCAGACAGAGCACCCAGAGAGGGTTGTAGTTGAGCATGAGAGGCTGAGTACTCACATGACATGTTTGTGTGGCACCAAATATGGAAACAAATAGGGCACTCATAGAGGTTTGCAACTGCGCACCATGAGCATTATACTCATTGGACATGCTCGATGAGGCACCAATTAGAGCACCGAACATCAGTACAGTAACGTCTTGTTTGAGAAACCGCCATTAGAGATGCATTTGTCTAGTGTAGGAAGTAGGTGTGCATTAGATATGTTCGTTGTACCCATGAAAGTTTAGTGGAGAGGCAATAGCTAGTTTCTTGCATATATACCCCTCCATATCATACATTCTTTTTCTCATTGGTTCAGCTAAAGAAACCATTTAGACTAGAGGAGAGATCCTTTTGTAAGTGCATCGTTTCTATTTATCGGATTTGGTGAATAAATGATGATACACTTAAAAACTAACAATATTTAATGAGATTTATAGTTACATACAATTGTGAAAAGTGCAAATAAAATATGAGAACCCTCAATTCTAACTTTGTGAAACTTGTGGCACCACAGTTCAATTTGAGAGAGTTTAATTCTAGTTCTTATTTATTTAATCTTATCTTAATTATAGAATGTTGTACTATTAAGAGGGATAAAAAATCATTACTTTTATGTGCCAAAAATATGCTCAAAATTTTTTTCTCATCAACTTCTAAAACTCCCAAAACTACTCCAAAAAGATCCCTTAATAATCGTCTATCAAGAGAAAGTTTGCTTGTTATTCTATTCATATATTCCCTAACTGTCGGTGTTTATGACCTGACCGTGCACCACGGGGTTCCCCACGTAGTGCTTTTGAGTAGGACGACGTCATTGATTGCGACTCGATGGTACATGCTGGCATACGTCGGAGCATACAAGAGTTTATACAGGTTCAGGCTGCGGAAATGTGTAACACTCTTCTACCTGTTGAGGCTGAGTATTTAGTGTTGCTAGTGTACAAGGGTTACAGACGAGCTGTGGGCAGTGGAGGGTGAGTTCTCTAGTTGATCTAGTTGTGGCGTGGTTGCTATGGGAAAGCTAGTGAGCTATGAGGCGACGATGGGATGTGACGAGCTGAGAGATATGAGCCGAGATGAGATCGTAGGGGCACCTCCTCGACCTTATATAGACGATCAGAGGGTTATCCCTTATAAGTCGTGATGACTATAACTCTACTTGAATCCTCATTTTAATGCGGCATGCATTCTTACTTATCTAGATTTCAGTTGCCCTTCATCTGAGTCATCTCCGAGTATCTAGCACTTCTGGTATGCTCAACCTTCTTGCCCGAGGCATCAACGCATGACTCGGTCGTCCGGTCTTCACCTCCCCTGGTCGAGCTCATCCAGCTTGGTAGCGGCCCTAGGGCATGCCTTGCTAAGCAAGTCATCGGGAGGCCAATCAAGCGGCCCATGGAACGTTTCTACGCTCCCGCCCGAGGTCAGCCTCGGGCGAGTCACGACTGCATATCCCACCCAAGGTTGGCCTTAAGCGAGTCGTGACTACTTCTCCCGCCCAGAGCTGGCTTCGGACGAGTCGTGACTATATCTCCCGTCCGAGGATGGCCTCAGGCGAGTTGGAACAACGCCCCCCGTCCGAGGTTGGCCTCAGGCGAGACAAAACTATGTCTTCCGTTCGAGGTTGGCCTCGGGCGAGATGGGACTACATCTCTCGTCCGAGGTTGGCCTCGGATGAGAGAAACTGCATCTTCTTCCCAGATCTAGCCTTGGGCGAGACATAACAGTATCTCCCATCTGAGGTTGTCCTCTGGCGAGACGAAACAACATCTCCCGTCCGAGGTTGGCCTCAAGCAAGATGAAACAACATCTCCCGTCCGAGGTTGGCCTTGAGTGAGACGGAACAACGTCTCTATGCTCGTAAGGACCCGGGGGATATCTATCTCCCACAATAACCCATCAGAATTTTTGGACACCACCTTGAATTTTTTTAGTGAAGTTTCTTTTCCCCTTTAGAATTTTTTGCCCCTCCTCATTTTCGAGCATCAACCTAATTTTCAAAAATTGCTACCCTATAAGCACCTTCCTCCCTCTCAAAATTTTTGACTCCCCAACTTAGAAATTCTGAGATGGGTGAGAGCACCTAGAGGGGGGTGAATAGGTGATCCTGTAAAATCAAACACTAAATAGCCACAAACTTGATTATTAAAGTGTTAGTGTAACCAAGTGGCTATGGAGCGAGCTTGTGCGAACAAAACAATCACAGAAAAGCAACACATGAGACACGCGATTTTTATCCCGTGGTTCGGCCAAGTAACACTTGCCTACTTTCACGTTGTGGCGTCCTGATGGACGAGGGTTGCACTCAACCCCTTTCAAGTGATCCAATGATCGACTTGAATACCACGGTCTTTTATTTGAGTATTCTTCCCATTTGCGTGGAATCTCCACAAGTTGGAGCCTCTCGCTCTTACAATATAGATCACAAAGAAAGCACAAGAGTAAGGATGGGAGAGCAACACACGCAAGACCCAAATCCACAGCGCACACACGCACACAAGTGAAGAAGTGAGCACACAAACACAGCTCAAGGAGTTTACAACTCGAACAGTGCTCAAATCTCAAGAATGATGATCTGATTGCGTGAATGCAGAGTCTAGGCGTCTTAGGATGTTTCTTGTAAGCTTGGTGTACTGCTCCATGTGCCTAGGGGTCCTTTTATAGCCCCAAGGCAGCTAGGAGCCGTTGAACATCAATTTGGTAGGCAATTCTTGCCTTCTGTCGAGTGGTGCATCGGACAGTCCGGTGCACCACCGGACAGCCACTGTAGCAGTCCGGTGCTCGATTTCCTTCCATACCGGGCGCAGCCGACCGTTGGTCCTTGGGACCGGTTGGCGCACTGGACACTGTCCGGTGCACACCGGACAGTCCGGTGTGCCCAACTGACCGTTGGCGCGGACCATGTGTCGCGCGTTGATCGCGCGGACGACCGTTGGCTGCTGGCGCTGTTGACTCACGAGACAGTCCGGTGAATTATAGCCGCGTGGCTCCACCATTTTCCAAGAGCAGCCGGTTCACCGTTGACCAGCCTGGGGCACCAGACAGTGTCCGGTGCACCACCGGACCGTCCGGTGTGCCAGGCCCGAGCTGGTGTTGGCTGTACTTTACCAACTCTTCTCCAATTCAAATCTTCTTTTCTTGGCATTGTTTCTAGCACTTAGATAACCATGTTAGTATTCAAAAACAATTCACTAAGTCTAGAAACATACCTTGTTCTTGATTTCACACTTCTCACTCATTTGGCACATAAGAACTCACTCAATATGTGTTGGACATCTAATCACCAAAATACTTATAGAAATGGCCCAAGGGCACATTTCCCTTTCAATCTCCCCCTTTTTGGTGATTTATGCCAACACATAAAAAAGCAACAAAAAAAGTGCAACATCAATGCAAATGAAGACCAATTCCCTTTTTACTTAAGATTTGGCATATTTGGATCACTCTTTGCCACCACTTGGTTTGTTTTTGCAAATCAAATTCTTTTTCCTATCTCTAAGTCAAACACCCTTGTTTGGGCAAGTTGAGAGATATTTCAAGAGTAAAATTGATCAAGTGCCAAAAAATCCCCCTTTCCCCATAATCAAAATTCTCCCCCATAAGAGACCAAATTTTGCAATAAGAGTATTTTGACAAAAACCAAATTCTAACTCCTCTATTTTCAAAATTCACAAGTGGTTGGCTGATCCAGTTGCTTTGGCCCTTAATTTATCCCCCTTTGGCAATTGGCCCTTTAACCCCATTGCCTTACCAAAATGTCAATTAAGAACAGAAAGACAATGAGAGCACAAGTACGAACTTGGAATTAAATACACTAATACCAGAGTGCAGTGGAAGTCTTGTCGTCGTCCAAGTTCATTTTCCCTTTCAATGTACC
The DNA here is from genome assembly GCF_902167145.1 of Zea mays. Taxonomy (NCBI): domain Eukaryota; kingdom Viridiplantae; phylum Streptophyta; class Magnoliopsida; order Poales; family Poaceae; genus Zea; species Zea mays. The sequence continues at coordinate 158,621,762 of NC_050098.1, forward strand.
TTCGAGACTATATCAAGTGTACTCAAGCAAATAAGTTAGTCTCAAAGGGGTCAAGTTGTAGCACATCTCCCCCTAAATATGTGCATCATTTGCATATGGACTTGTGAGGTCCGAGGATGACTTGTACAACTTGAGCACCATAAATAGACAACAAATAATGTAAATGCTCAAAGTAACATGATCAAAGGCATATACTACATGTATGCTATAGATCAATCCAAGTTACGCGAATCTAAGACATTTAGCTCACTACGCAATCTACAAAACTTTTTCTCCTCTAAAGGTTTGGTGAAGATATCGGCTAGCTGGTTCTCGGTGCTAATGTGTTACACATCGATATCTCCCTTTTGCTGGTGGTCTCTCAGGAAGTGATGCCGGATGTCTATGTGCTTAGTGCGGCTGTGTTCAACAGGATTATGCGCCAAGCGGATTGCACTCTCATTATCATATAGAAGTGGGACTTTGCTCAGATTGTATCCAAAGTCCCGGAGGGTTTGCCTCATCCAAAATAGTTGTGCGCAACACTGTCCTGCGGCAACGTACTCGGCCTCAGCGATGGATAGGGCAACAAATGTTTGTTTCTTGGAACTCTAGGACACCAGGGACCTTCCTAGAAATTGGCACATCCTTGATATGCTCTTCCTATCAACCTTGCACCCGGCATAATCGGAGTCTGAGTATCCAATCAAGTCAAAGGTAGATCCCTTTGGATACCAGATCCCGAAGCAAGGCGTAGAAACTAAATAGCTAAGAATTCGCTTAATGGCCACAAGGTGACATTCCTTAGGGTCGGATTGAAATCTAGCACACATGCATACACTAAGCATAATGTTCGGTCTACTAGAACAAAGATATAGTAATGAGCCTATCATTGACCGGTATGCCTTTTGATCAACGGACTTACCTCCTTTGTTGAGGTCAAGATGCCCGTCAGTTCCGATCGGTGTCTTCGTGGGCTTGGCGTCCTTCATCCCAAACCTCTTGAGAAGATCTTGAGTGTACTTCATTTGGAAGATGAAAGTGCCATCCTTGAGTTGCTTCACTTGGAATCCAAGGAAGTAGGTCAACTCGCCCATCATCGACATCTCGAACTTTTGCATCATCACCCTGCTAAACTCCTCACAGGACTTTTGATTAGTAGAACCAAATATTATGTCATCGACATAAATTTGGCAAACAAAAAGATCACCATTGTATGTCTTTGTGAAAAGAGTGGGATCGGCGTTCCCAACCTTGAAAGCATTAGAAATAAGGAAATCTCTAAGGCATTCATACCATGCTCTTGGGGCTTGTTTAAGTCCATAGAGCGCCTTAGAGAGCTTATATACATGGCCAGGATACCTGTCATCCTCAAAGTTAGGGGGTTGTTCCACGTATACCTCCTCCTTGATTGGCCCATTGAGGAAAGCGCTCTTCACGTCCATTTGGAACAGCCTAAAATAATGGCGAGCAGCATAGGCTAATAAAATTCAAATTGACTCTAACCTAGCCACAAGAGCAAAAGTCTCCTCGAAATCCAAACCTGCGACTTGGGCATAACCTTTTGCCACAAGTCGATCCTTGTTTCTTGTCACCACCCCGTGCTCATCTTGCTTGTTGCGGAACACCCACTTGGTTCCCACAACGTTTTGCTTTGGACGCGGTACCAGGCTCCAGACTTCATTTTTTTGAAGTTGTTGAGCTCTTCCTGCATGGCCAACACCCAGTCCGGATCCTGCAAGGCCTCTTCTACCCTGAAAGGATCAATAGAAGAGACAAACGAGTAATGCTCACAAAAAGTAGCTAATCGTGAGCGAGTGGTTACTCCCTTGCTGATTTCACCCAAAATCTGGTCGACGGGGTGATGTCTTTGGATTGACGCCCAGACTTGAGTTGGAGGGGCCTGTGGTGCTTCTTCCTCCATAACATGTTCTTCCTATGCTCCCCCTTGATCCTACCCCTCTTCTTGAGGTACCTGTACATCGTCTTGAGTTGGGGGATGCACCAGTGTCGAGGAAGAAGGTTGATCTTGTTCCTGTAGTTCCTGTGGTCGCATATCTCCTATCGCCATCGTTTGCATTGCGGCTGTCGGAACATCTTCATCTATGTCATCAAGATCAACTTGCTCTCTTGGAGAGCCATTAGTCTCATCAAATACAACGTCGCTAGAGACCTCAACTAATCTCAATGATTTGTTGAAGACCCTATACACCTTTGTATTTGAGTCATATCCTAGTAAAAAACCCTTCTACTACCTTGGGAGCAAATTTAGAATGTCTACCTTTCTTCACCAGAATGTAGCATTTGCTCCCAAATACACGAAAGTAAGAGACCTTGGGTTTGTTACCAGTAAGGAGTTCGTAGGAGGTCTTCTTGAGAAGGCGATGTAGATAGAGTCGGTTTATGGCGTGGCAGGCTGTGTTCACAACTTCCGACCAAAACCGCTCAAGCGTCTTGAACTCTCCAAGCATTGTTCTCGCCATGTCAATTAGCATCCTGTTCTTCCTCTCTACCACACCGTTTTGTTGTGGTGTGTAGGGAGCAGAGAACTCGTGCTTGATGCCTTCCTCCTTAAGAAACTCTTCAACTTATAGATTTTTGAACTTGGATCCATTGTCGCTTCTTATCTTCTTCACCTTTAACTCAAATTCATTTTGAGCTCTCCTTAAGAAACGCTTTAGAGTCCCTTGGGTTTCTGACTTATCCTGTAAAAAGAATACCCAAGTGAAGCGGGAAAAATCATCAACAATTACAAGACCATACTTACTTCCCTCGATGCTGAGGTAGGCAACGGGTCCGAAGAGATCCATGTGAAGAAGCTCCAGTGGTCTTGATGTTGTCATCACATTCTTGTTGTGGTGAGTGCTTCCCACCTGTTTTCCTGCCTGACATGCTGCACAAGGTCTGTCTTTCTCAAAACAGACATCGGTTAGTCCTAACACATGATCTCCCTTTAGAAGCTTATGAAGGTTCTTTATCCCAACATGTGCTAGACGGCGATGCCAAAGCCAGTCCATATTTGTCTTAGCTATTAAGCATGCATCTAGATCGGCATTCTCTTTCAAAAAAATCAACTAAGTAGAGCTTATCGTCTAGTACACCCTTAAAAGCTAATGAACCATCACTTCTTCTAAAGACAGATACATCTACATTTGTGAATAGACAATTATAACCCATGATACATAATTGACTCATAGATAACAAATTATACCCGAGCGATTCAACTAAAAACACATTAGAGATAAAATGCTCAGATGTGATGGCTATCTTTCCCAATCCTTTGACCTTGCCTTGGTTCCCATCTCCAAAGATGATCGAATCCTGGGAATCCTTGTTTTTGACGTAGGAGGTGAACATTTTCTTCTCCCCCGTCATGTGTTTTGACGTAGGCGGTGAACATTTTCTTCTCCCCCGTCATGTGGTTCGTGCATCCGTTGTCGATAATCCAGCTTGAGCCCTCTGATGCATAAACCTGCAAGGCAATTTAAGCTTGGGTTTTAGGTACCCAACTCTTGTTGGGTCCTACAAGGTTAGTCACAATAACTTTTGGAATCCAAATACAAGTCTTGTCTCCCTTGCATTTGGATCCCAATTTTCTAGCTACTACTTTTGCATTTTTACATGAAAGTACAAAGGAAGTATCGCAAGTATGGTAAACAGTAGTAGGACCATTGCAAACTCTCCTAGGCGCATGAGACACAACATGATTACGCCTGGGCCTATTTCTACCATAATCATAAGTGGAACTAGAAGCAACCATAACATGAGAAGTATGATAACCAGGTAGAACAACATGATCATAGAATCTATCATTATGAGCATGCCTAGTAAATTTTCTATCATAAATATAAGCATGATTCTTTTGAGAACTACTATCCATAGGAGCCTTCCCTTTCTCCTTGTTGAGAACGGGAGTCCTTTGGCTCGTTAAGTTCTTGGTTTCCTTTCGAAAACCAAGCCCATCCTTAATTGAGGGGTGTCTACCAACAGTGTAGGCATCCCTAGCAAATTTTAGTTTATCATAATCCATTTTGCAAGTCTTAAGTTGAGCATTAAGACTTGCCACCTCATTGTTTAATTTAGCAATAGAAGCAAGATGTTCATCACAGGCATTAACATCAAAGTCCTTACATCTATTGCAAATAACTACATGTTCTACACATGATCTAGTTGCATTTGCTTCCTCTAGTTTAGCAGTTAATTCATCATTTAAATCCTTTAGACTAGAGATAGATTCATGACAAGCAGACAACTCAGAGGATAGCATTTTATTTGTTTTAATTTCTAAAGCAAGAGATTTTTGAACACTAACAAATTTATCATGTTCCTCATACAAGATATCTTCTTGCTTTTCTAGTAATCTATCCTTTTTATTAAGGGCATCAATTAATTCATTAATTTTGTCTACTTTAGCTCTATCTAATCCCTTAAATAAATCAGTGTAATCTACTTCATCATCAGATGATTCCTCATCGCTAGAAGAAGAGTACTTGGGGGTATCTCGAATGCGTACCTTCTTCTCCTTAACCATAAGGCAAGTACGGCGTTCGTTGGGGAAGAGCGAAGATTTGTCAAAGGCTGAGGCAGCCAATCTTTCATCGTCGGAGTCAAATGAAGAGCAGTCAGAATCTCATTCCTTTCCAAGGTGCGCCTCGCCCTTCGCCTTCCTGTAGTTCTTCTTCTTCTCCCTCTTCTCGTGCTTTTCTTGTCTCTGGTCATTATCATTATCGGGGCATTGTGCTATGAAATGACCAGTCTTACCGCATTTGAAGCAGGAGCGCTTTCCCCTTGTTTTATTCTTGTTGGAGTATTCTTTGCGTCCTTTCAAGGCGGTTTTGAAGCGCTTGATGATGAGCGCCATTTCGTCCTCGTTGAGCCTGGCAGCCTCCACTTGTGCTACCTTGCTCGGTAGTGCCTCTCTGCTGCTCGTTGCTTTGAGAGCAACGGGCTGCGGTTCGTAGACGCGTAGTGGACCATTTAGCGCATCGTTCACGTATCGCGCCTCCTTCACTATCATGCGCCCGCTCACAAATTTTACAAGGATCTCCTTGGGCGTCATCTTGGTGTACCTGGATTTTTCACAAATAAGGTTGACAAGATGGGCGTCAATAACGGTAAATGACCTGAGCATGAGTCGGACGACGTCATGATCCGTCCATCTTGTGCTCCCGTAGCTTCAGATTTTGTTGACTAGGGTCTTGAGCCTGTTGTAGGTCTGTGTTGGTTCCTCTCCCCTGATCATCGCGAACCTCCCCAGCTCGCCTTCCACTAGTTCCATCTTGGTGATCATAGTGGCGTCGTTTCCCTCATGATATATCTTGAGGGTGTCCCAGATTTGTTTAGCATTGTCCAAGCCACTCACTTTATTATACTCAGCCCTGCAAAGTGACGCTAGCAAGACATTAGTAGCTTAGGCATTTTTATGAATTTGTTCATTAATAAGCACAGGATTATCCGTACTATCAAAATGCATCCCATTTTCCACAATTTCCCAAATGCTAGGATGGAGAGAAAATAGATGATTACGCATTTTATGGCTCCAAAATGAGTAATCCTCTCCATCAAAGTGTGGGGGTTTTCCAAGAGGAATAGAAAGTAAATGGGCATTCGAATTATACGGAATACGGGAATAATCAAAGGAATAGTTTTAACCGTCTTTTTCTTGGACGAGGAGTCGTCTTCGTCCCTTGGTGAAGAGGAAGATGCATCGTTGTCGTAGTAGATGATCTTCTTGATGCGCCTCTTCTTCTTCCCGTCCCTCTTCTTGTGACTCGAGCCTGAGTCAGTGGGCTTGTCGTCTCTTGGCTCGTTCAAGATGGACTCATTTTCCTTGTTGTTGACCACCATCCCCTTTCCCTTAGGATCCATCTCTTCGGGCGGTTAGTCCCTTAGATGAAGAGTATGGCTCTGATACCAATTGAGAGCACCTAGAGGGGGGGTGAATAGGTGATCCTGTAAAATCAAACACTAAATAGCCACAAACACTATTATTAAAGTGTTAGTGTAACCAAGTGGCTATGGAGCGAGCTCGTGCGAACAAAACAATCACATAAAAGCAACACACGATACACGCGATTTTTATCACGTGGTTCGGCCAAGTAACACTTGCCTACTTCCACGTTGTGGCGTCCCGATGGATGAGGGTTGCACTCAACCCCTTTCAAGTGATCTAATGATCGACTTGAATACCACGGTCTTTTATCTTGAGTATTCTTCCCGTTTGTGAGGAATCTCCACAAGTTGAAGCCTCTCGCCCTTACAATATAGATCACAAAGAAAGCACAAGAGTAAGGATGGGAGAGCAACACACGCAAGACCCAAACCCGCAGCACACACACGGACACAAGTGAAGAAATAAGCACACAAACACAGCTCAAGGAGTCTACAACTCGAATAGTGCTCAAATCTCAAGAACGATGATCCGATTGTGTGAATGCAGAGTCTAGGCGTCTTAGGATGTTTCTTGTAAGCTTGGTGTACTGCTCCATGCGCCTAGGGGTACCTGATAGTCGCCTAGAGGGGGGTGAATAGGGCGAAACTGAAATTTACAAATATAAACACAACTACAAGCCAGGTTAGCGTTAGAAATAAAACTGAGTCCGCGAGAGAGGGTGGAAAACAAATCGCAAGCAAATAAAGGGTGTGACACGCGGATTTGTTTTACCGAGGTTCAGTTCTTGCAAACCTACTCCCCGTTGAGGAGGCCACAAAGGCCAGGTCTCTTTCAACCCTTCCCTCTCTCAAACGGTCCCTCGGACCGAGTGAGCTTCTCTTCTCAAATCACTTGGGAATCAAACTTCCCGCAAGGACCACCACACAATTGGTGTCTCTTGCCTCAATTACAAGTGAGAGGTTGATCACAAGAAAGAATGCGAAAGAAAAGAAGCGATCCAAGCGCAAGAGCTCAAGAGGACACTACAAATCACTCTCTCTAGTTACTAATGCTTTGTGTGGAGTTGGGAGAGGATTTGATCTCTTTTGGTGTGCTTTGCAATGAATGCTAGCTCTTGTATAGTGGTTGGAAGCTGGAAAACTTGGATGCAATGAATGGTGGGGTGGTTGGGGTATTTATAGCCCCAACCACCAAACTAGCCGTTTGGTGAGGCTGTCTGTTCGATGGCGCACCGGACAGTCCGGTGCACACCGGACATGTCCGGTGCGACAGCCACGTCACCAAAAGCCGTTGGGGTCGACCGTTGGAGCTCTGACTTCTGGGCCCGCCTGGATGTCCGGTGGCGCACCGGACATGTACTGTAGATTGTCCGGTGCGCCAGCATGGGCGTGCCTGACCTCTGCGCGCGCAGCGCGCACATTTAATGCGTCGCAGGTAGCCGTTGGCGCCGAAATAGCCGTTGCCCCGCTGTTACACCGGACAGTCCGGTGTACATCGGACAGTCCGGTGAATTTTAGCGGAGCAGCTGAAGTGAAAACCCGAGGCTGGCGAGTTCCGGAGGCCGCTCTTCCTTGGAGCACCGGACATGTCCGGTGTACACCAGACAGTCCGGTGAATAATAGCGGAGTTGCCTCTGGAAATTCCCGAAGGTGAGCAGTTCGGAGTTGGAGTCCTCTGGTGCACCGGACATGTCCGGTGGCACACCGGACAGTCCGGTGCGCCAGACCAGAGGTGCCTTCGGTTGTCCCTTTGCTCTTTGGTTGAACCCAATACTTGGTCTTTTTATTGGCTAAGTGTGAACCTTTGGCACCTGTATAACTTATATACTAGAGCAAACTAGTTAGTCCAATTATTTGTGTTGGGCAATTCAACCACCAAAATTATTTAGGAACTAGGTGTAACCCTAATTCCTTTTCAATCTCCCCCTTTTTGGTGATTGATGCCAACACAAACCAAAGCAAATATAGAAGTGCATAATTGAACTAGTTTGCATAATGTAAGTGCAAAGGTTGCTTGGAATTGAGCCAATATTAATACTTACAAGATATGCATGGATCGTTTCTTTCTTATCTAACATTTTGGACCACGCTTGCACCATAAGTTTTGTTTTTGCAAATTCTTTTGTAAAACCTTTTCAATGTTCTTTTGCAAATAGTCAAGGGTAGATGAATAAGGTTTTGCAAAGCATTTTCAAGATTTGAAATTTTCTCCCCCTGTTTCAAATGCTTTTCCTTTGACTAAACAAAACTCCCCCTAAATGAGATCCTCCTCTTAGTGTTCAAGAGGGTTTTGATATATCATTTTTGAAATACTACTTTCTCCCCTTTTTGAACACAATAGGAAATCAATTGATAATATTCTTGGAAACACGAAGTTTTTGAAATTGGTGGTGGTGCGGTCCTTTTGCTTTTGGGCTCTTACTTTCTCCCCCTTTGGCATGAATCGCCAAAAACGGAATCATTAGAGCCCTTGAAGGACTTTCTCCCCCTTTGGTCATAAATAAATGAGTGAAGATTATACCAAAGACGAAGTCCTTTTGCTTTCTCCCACTAGGATGGAGAGTGGCTCGGAGCGACGGCGAAGGTTGAGTTACGGAGTGGAAGCCTTTGTCTTCGCCGAAGACTCCAATTCCCTTTCAATACACCTATGACTTGGTTTGAAATAGACTTGAAAAACACATTAGTCATAGCATATGAAAGAGACATGATCAAAGGTATATAAAAGAGCTATGTGTGCAAGTTAGCAAAAGAAATTGCGCGAATCAAGAATATTGAGCTCATGCCTAAGTTTGTTAAAAGTTTGTTCATCAAGAGGCTTGGTAAAGATATCGGCTAATTGATCTTTAGTATTAATGTAAGAAATCTCGATATCTCCCTTTTGTTGGTGATCCCTAAGAAAATGATACCGAATGGCTATGTGCTTAGTGCAGCTATGCTCGACGGGATTATCCGCCATCTTGATTGCACTCTCATTATCACATAGCAAAGGGACTTTGGTTAATTTGTAACCGTAGTCCCGCAGGGTTTGCCTCATCCAAAGCAATTGCGCGCAACAATGGCCTGCGGCAATGTACTCGGCTTTGGCGGTGGAAAGAGCGACCGAATTTTGCTTCTTTGAAGCCCAAGACACCAAGGATCTTCCCAAGAACTGGCAAGTCCCCGATGTGCTCTTCCTATTGATTTTGCACCCCGCCCAATCGGCATCCGAATAACCAATCAAATCAAATGTGGATCCCCTAGGATACCAAAGCCCAAACTTAGGAGTATAAGCCAAATATCTCAAGATTTGTTTTACGGCCGTAAGGTGAGCTTCCTTAGGGTCGGCTTGGAATCTTGCACACATGCATACGGAAAGCATAATATCCGGTCGAGATGCACATAAATAGAGTAAAGAACCTATCATCGACCGGTATACCTTTTGATCCACGGACTTACCTCCCGTGTCGAGGTCGAGATGCCCATTAGTTCCCATGGGTGTCTTGATGGGTTTGGCATCCTTCATTCCAAACTTGCTTAGAATATCTTGAGTATACTTCGTTTGGCTTAGGAAGGTGCCCTCTTGGAGTTGCTTCACTTGAAATCCTAAGAAGTACTTCAACTCCCCCATCATAGACATCTCGAACTTCTTTGTCATGATCCTACTAAATTCTTCACATGTAGATTCGTTAGTAGACCCAAATATGATATCATCAACATAGATTTGGCATACAAACAAATCATTGTCAAGAGTTTTAGTGAATAAAGTAGGATCGGCCTTTCCGACTTTGAAGCCATTAGCGATAAGGAAATCTCTAAGGCATTCATACCATGCTCTTGGGGCTTGCTTGAGCCCATAAAGCACCTTAGAGAGTTTATAGACATGGTTAGGGTACTCACTATCTTCAAAGCCGGAGGTTGCTCAACATAGACCTCTTCCTTGATTGGTCCATTGAGGAAGGCACTTTTCACGTCCATTTGATAAAGCTTAAAGCCATGGTAAGTAGCATAGGCCAATAATATGCGAATTGACTCAAGCCTAGCTACGGGTGCATAGGTTTCACCGAAATCCAAACCTTCGACTTGGGAGTATCCCTTGGCCACAAGTCAAGCTTTGTTCCTTGTCACCACACCATGCTCGTCTTGCTTGTTGCGGAAGACCCATTTGGTTCCTACAACATTTTGTTTAGGACGTGGAACTAAATGCCATACCTCATTCCTAGTGAAGTTGTTGAGCTCCTCTTGCATCGCCACCACCCAATCCGAATCTTGAAGTGCTTCCTCTACCCTGTGTGGCTCAATAGAGGAAACAAAAGAGTAATGCTCACAAAAATGTGCAACACGAGATCTAGTGGTTACCCCCTTATGAATGTCGCCGAGGATGGTGTCGACGGGGTGATCTCGTTGAATTGCTTGGTGGACTCTTGGGTGTGGCGGCCTTTGCTCTTCATTTGCATCTCCCCCTTGATCATTGCCGTCATCTTGAGGTGGCTCATTTGCTTGATCTTCTACTTCATCAACTTGAGCTTCATCCTCATTTTGAGTTGGTGGAGATGCTTGAGTGGAGGAGGATGGTTGATCTTGCGCATTTGGAGGCTCTTCGGATTCCTTAGGACACACATCCCCAATGGACATGTTCCTTAGCGTGATGCACGGAGCCTCTTCAATACCTATCTCATCAAGATCAACTTGCTCTACTTGAGAGCCGTTAGTCTCATCAAACACAACGTCACAAGAAACTTCAACTTGTCCAGAGGACTTGTTAAAGACTCTATATGCCCTTGTGTTTGAATCATATCCTAGTAAAAAGCCTTCTACAGTCTTAGGAGCAAATTTAGATTTTCTACCTCTTTTAACAAGAATAAAGCATTTGCTACCAAAGACTCTAAAATATGAAATGTTGGGCTTTTTACCGGTTAGGAGTTCATATGATGTCTTCTTGAGGATTCGGTGTAGATACAACCGGTTGATGGCATAGCAAGCGGTGTTGACCGCCTCGGCCCAAAATCGATCCGATGTCTTGTACTCATCAAGCATGGTTCTTGCCATATCCAATAGAGTTCGATTCTTCCTCTCCACTACACCATTTTGTTGTGGCGTGTAGGGAGAGGAGAACTCATGCTTGATGCCTTCCTCCTCAAGGAGGCCTTCAATTTGAGAGTTCTTGAACTCCGTCCCATTGTCGCTTCTAATTTTCTTGATCTTTAAGTCGAACTCATTTTGAGCCCGTCTCAAGAATCCCTTTAAGGTCTCTTGGGTATGAGATTTTTCCTGCAAAAAGAACACCCAAGTGAAGCGAGAATAATCATCCACTATTACAAGACAATACTTACTCCCGCCGATGCTTATGTAAGCAATCGGGCCGAATAGATCCATGTGGAGTAGCTCAAGCGGCCTGTCGGTCGTCATGATGTTCTTGTGTGGATGATGGGCACCAACTTGCTTCCCTGCTTGGCATGCGCTACAAATCCTGTCTTTCTCAAAATGAACATTTGTTAATCCTAAAATGTGCTCTCCCTTTAGAAGCTTATGAAGTTTCTTCATCCCAACATGGGCTAGTCGGCGGTGCCAGAGCCAACCCATGTTAGTCTTAGCAATTAAGCATGTGTCGAGTTCAGCTCTATCAAAATCTACTAAGTATAGCTGACCCTCTAACACACCCTTAAATGCTATTGAATCATCACTTCTTCTAAAGACAGTGACACCTACATCAGTAAAGAGACAGTTGTAGCCCATTTTGCATAATTGAGATACAAAAAGCAAGTTGTAATCTAATGGATCTACAAGAAAAACATTGGAAATAGAATGGTCAGAAGATATAGCTATTTTACCAAGACCTTTGACCAAACCTTGATTTCCATCCCCGAATGTGATAGCTCGTTGGAGATCTTGGTTTTTCTCGTAGGAGGAGAACATCCTTTTCTCCCCTGTCATATGGTTTGTGCACCCGCTGTCGAGTATCCAACTTGAGCCTCCGGATGCATAAACCTACAAAACAATTTTAGTTCTTGACTTTAGGTACCCAAACGGTTTTGGGTCCTTTGGCATTAGAAACAAGAACTTTGGGTACCCAAACACAAGTCTTGGAGCCCTTGTGTTTGCCCCCAACAAACTTGGCAACTACCTTGCCGGATTTGTTAGTCAAAACATAAGATGCATCAAAAGTTTTGAATGAAACAGCATGATCATTTGATGCATTAGGAGTTTTCTTTCTAGGCAACTTGGCACGGGTTGGTTGCCTAGAGCTAGATGTCTCACCCTTATACATAAAAGCATGGTTAGGGCCAGAGTGAGACTTCCTAGAATGAGTTCTCCTAATTTTGCTCTCGGGATAACCGGCAGGGTACAAAATGTAACCCTCGTTATCCTGAGGCATGGGAGCCTTGCCCTTAACAAAGTTAGACAAATTTTTAGGAGGGGCATTAAGTTTGACATTGTCTCCCCTTTGGAAGCCAATGCCATCCTTGATGCCAGGGCGTCTCCCATTATAGAGCATACTTCTAGCAAATTTAAACTTTTCATTTTCTAAGTTATGCTCGGCAATTTTAGCATCTAATATTGCTATATGATCATTTTGCTGTTTAATTAAGGCCATGTGATCATGAATAGCATTTACATCAACATCTCTACATCTAGTACAAATAGAAGTGTGCTCAACGATAGATGTAGAGGGTTTGCAAGATTTTAATTCTACAACTTAGCATGTAGTATATCATTCTCATTTCTAAGGTTAGAAATAGTAACACTGCAAACATCAAAATCTTTAGCCTTAGCAATCAAATTTTCATTTTCTACTCTAAGGCTAGCAAGAGAAATGTTCAATTCTTCAATCCTAGCAAGTAAATCATCATCATTATTTGTAGAATTGGCAATTGAAACATTACAAACATGAGAATCAACCTTAGCCAACAAATTAGCATTTTCATTTCTAAGGTTGTCTATTGTCTCATGGCAAGTGCTTAGTTCACTAGATAGTTTTTCACATTTCTCAATTTCTAGAGCATAAGCATTTTTAACCTTAACATGTTTCTTGTTTTCCTTAATTAGAAAGTCCTCTTGGGAATCCAAAAGGTCATCCTTTTCATGAATAGCACTAATCAATTCATTTAATTTTTCTTTTTGTTCCATGTTAAGGTTGGCAAAAAGGGTACGTAAATTATCTTCCTCATCATTAGCATTATCATCACTAGAGGACTCATATTTAGTGGAGGATTTAGATTTAACCTTCTTCTTTTTGCCGTCCTTTGCCATGAGGCACTTGTGGCCGACGTTGGGGAAGAGAAGTCCTTTGGTGACGGCGATGTTGGCGGCGTCCTCGTCGTCGGAGGAGTCGCTTGAGCTTTCGTCGGAGTCCCACTCCCGACAAACATGGGCATCGCCGCCCTTCTTCTTGTAGTACCTCTTCTTCTCCTTTCTTCTCCCCTTCTTGTCGTCGCCCCTGTCACTATCACTTGATAATGGACATTTAGCTATAAAGTGACCGGGCTTACCACACTTGTAGCAAACCTTCTTGGAGCGGGACTTGTAGTCTTTCCCCCTCCTTTGTTTGAGGATTTGGCGGAAGCTCTTGATGACGAGCGCCATTTCCTCATTGTCGAGCTTGGAAGCGTCGATTGGTTGTCGACTTGGTGTAGACTCCTCCTTCTTTTCCTCCGTCGCCTTGAATGCGACGGGTTGAGCTTCGGATGTGGAGGGATCATCAAGCTCGTTGATCTTCCTTGAGCCTTCGATCATGCACTCAAAACTTACAAAATTCCCGATTACTTCCTCGGGGGTCATTAGTGTATATCTTGGGTTGCCACGGATTAATTGAACTTGAGTAGGGTTAAGAAAAATAAGAGATCTTAGAATAACCTTAACCACCTCGTGGTCATCCCACTTTTTGCTCTCGAGGTTGCGCACTTGATTCACCAAGGTCTTGAGCCGGTTGTACATGTTTTGTGGCTCCTCCCCTTTGCGAAGCCGGAACCGACCGAGCTCCCCCTCGATCGTCTCCCGCTTGGTGATCTTTGTAAGCTCATCTCCTTCGTGAGCGGTGATAGTCGCCTAGAGGGGGGGTGAATAGGGCGAAACTGAAATTTACAAATATAAACACAACTACAAGCCGGGTTAGCGTTAGAAATAAAACTGAGTCCGCGAGAGAGGGTGGAAAACAAATCGCAAGCAAATGAAGGGTGTGACATGCGGATTTGTTTTACCGAGGTTCGGTTCTTGCAAACCTACTCCCCGTTGAGGAGGCCACAAAGGCCGGGTCTCTTTCAACCCTTCCCTCTCTCAAAACGGTCCCTTGGACCGAGTGAGCTTCTCTTCTCAAATCACTTGGGAATCAAACTTCCCGCAAGGACCACCACACAATTGGTGTCTCTTGCCTCAATTACAAGTGAGAGGTTGATCACAAGAAAGAATGCGAAAGAAAAGAAGCGATCCAAGCGCAAGAGCTCAAATGAACACTACAAATCACTCTCTCTAGTCACTAATGCTTTGTGTGGAGTTGGGAGAGGATTTGATCTCTTTTTGTGTGCTTTGCAATGAATGCTAGCTCTTGTATAGTGGTTGGAAGCTGGAAAACTTGGATGCAATGAATGGTGGGGTGGTTGGGGTATTTATAGCCCCAACCACCAACTTGACCGTTGGTGGAGGCTGTCTGTTCGATGGCGCACCGGACAGTCCGGTGCACACCGGACATGTCCGGTGCCCCAGCCACGTCACCAGTGCCGTTGGAATCTGACCGTTGGAGTTCTGAGTTCTGGGCCCGCCTGGATGTCCGGTGCACACCAGACATGTACTGTTCAATGTCCGGTGCGCCAGTATGGGCGTGCCTGACCTCTGCGCGCTTCTGGCGCGCATTGAATGCGCCTGCAGGTGACCGTTGGCGCGAAGTATCTGTTGCTCTGCTGGTTCACCGGACAGTCCGGTGTACACCGGACATGTCCGGTGAATTATAGCGGAGCAGGCGTTCTGATTTCCCGAGGCTGGCGAGTTCCTGAGGCAGCTCTTCCGAGGAGCACCGGACACTGTCCGGTGTACACCGGACAGTCCGGTGAATTATAGCGCGAGTGCCTCTAGAAATTCCCGAAGGTGGCGAGTTCAAGTTGGAGTCCTCTGGTGCACCGGACACTGTCCGGTGGTGCACCGGACACTGTCCGGTGTACACCGGACAGTCCGGTGCCCCAGACCTGAGGTGCCTTCGGTTGTCCCTTTTCTCCTTTGTTGAATCCAACATTTGATCTTTTTATTGGCTAAGTGTGAACCTTTTTCACCTGTATAACTTATATACTAGAGCAAACTAGTTAGTCCAATTATTTGTGTTGTGCAATTCAACCACCAAAATTATTTAGGAACTAGGTGTAAGCCTAATTCCCTTTCAATCTCCCCCTTTTTGGTGATTGATGCCAACACAAACCAAAGCAAATATAGAAGTGCATAATTGAACTAGTTTGCATAATGTAAGTGCAAAGGTTGCTTGAAATTGAGCCAATATAAATACTTACAAGATATGCATGGATTGTTTCTTTCTTATATAACATTTTGGACCACGCTTGCACCACATGTTTTGTTTTTGCAAACTTTTTTTGTAAATCCTTTTCAAAGTTCTTTTGCAAATAGTCAAAGGTAAATGAATAAGATTTTGCAAAGCATTTTCAAGATTTGAAATTTTCTCCCCCTGTTTCAAATGTTTTTCCTTTGACTAAACAAAACTCCCCCTAAATGAGATCCTCCTCTTAGTGTTCAAGAGGGTTTTGATATATCATTTTTGAAATATTACTTTCTCCCCTTTGTGAACACAATAGGAAACCAATTGATAATATTCTTGGAAACACGAAGTCTTTGAAATTGGTGGTGGTGCGGTCCTTTTGCTTTTGGGCTCTTACTTTCTCCCCCTTTGGCACGAATCGCCAAAAACGGAATCATTAGAGCCCTCTGAAGTACTTTCTCCTCCTTTGGTCATAAAATAAATGAGTGAAGGTTATACCAAAGTTGGAGAGATGCTCGGAGTGACGGCGAAGGATGAGTAGGAGAGTGGAGTGGAAGCCTTTGTCTTCGCCGAAGACTCCAATTCCCTTTTAATATACCTTATGACTTGATTTGAAATACACTTGAAAACACATTAGTCATAGCATATGAAAGAGACATGATCAAAGGTATATTCGTGAGCTATGTGTGCAAGTTAGCAAAAAAAATTTCTAGAATCAAGAATATTGAGCTCATGCCTAAGTTTGGTAAAAGTTTGTTCATCAAGAGGCTTGGTAAAGATATCGGCTAATTGATCTTTAGTATTAATGTATGCAATCTCGATATCTCCCTTTTGTTGGTGATCCCTAAGAAAATGATACCGAATAGCTATGTGCTTAGTGCGGCTATGCTCGACGGGATTGTCGGCCATTTTGATTGCACTCTCATTATCACATAGCAAAGGGACCTTGGTTAATTTGTAACCGTAGTCCCGCAGGGTTTGCCTCATCCAAAGCAATTGCGCGCAACAATGACCTGCGGCAATGTACTCGGCTTCGGCGGTTGACAGAGCGACCGAATTTTGCTTCTTTGAAGCCCAAGACACCAAGGATCTTCCCAAGAACTGGCAAGTCCCCGATGTGCTCTTTCTATTAATCTTACACCCCGCCCAATCGGCATCCGAATAACCAATTAAATCAAAAGTGGATCCCCGAGGGTACCAAAGCCCAAACTTAGGAGTATAAGCCAAATATCTCAAGATTCGTTTTACGGCCGTAAGGTGGGATTCCTTAGGGTCGGATTGGAATCTTGCACACATGCAAACAGAAAGCATAATGTCCGGTCGAGATGCACATAAATAAAGCAATGAACCAATCATTGACCGGTATACCTTTTGATCCACGGACTTACCTCCCGTGTCGAGGTCGAGATGCCCATTTGTTCCCATGGGAGTCTTGATGGGCTTGGCATCCTTCATTCCAAACTTGGTTAGAATGTCTTGAGTGTACTTCGTTTGACAAATGAAGGTGCCCTCTTGGAGTTGCTTGACTTGAAATCCTAGAAAATACTTCAACTCCCCCATCATAGACATCTCGAATTTTTGTGTCATGATCCTACTAAATTCTTCACAAGTAGATTCGTTAGTAGACCCAAATATGATATCATCAACATAAATTTGGCATACAAACAAATCATTGTCAAGAGTTTTAGTAAATAAAGTAGGATCGGCCTTGCCGACTTTGAAGCCATTAGCGATAAGGAAATCTCTAAGGCATTCATACCATGCTCTTGGGGCTTGCTTGAGCCCATAAAGCGCCTTAGAGAGCCTATAGACATGGTTAGGGTACTCACTATCTTCAAAGCCGGGAGGTTGCTCAACATAGACCTTTTCCTTGATTGGTCCATTGAGGAGAGCACTTTTCACGTCCATTTGATAAAGCTTGAAGCCATGGTAAGTAGCATAGGCTAATAATATGCGAATTGATTCAAGCCTAGCTACGGGTGCATAGGTTTCACCAAAATCCAAACCTTCGACTTGTGAATAACCCTTGGCCACGAGTCGAGCTTTGTTCCTTGTCACCACACCATGCTCGTCTTGCTTGTTGCGGAAGACCCACTTGGTTCCTACAACATTTTGGTTAGGACGTGGAACTAAATGCCATACCTCATTTCTAGTGAAGTTGTTGAGCTCCTCTTGCATTGCCACCACCCAATCCGAATCTTGTAGTGCTTCCTCTACCCTGTGTGGCTCAATAGAGGAAACAAACGAGTAATGCTCACAAAAATGTGCAACACGAGATCTAGTAGTTATCCCTTTATGAATGTCGCCGAGAATGGTGTCGACGGGGTGATCTCGTTGTATTGCTTGGTGGATTCTTGGGTGTGGCGGCCTTGGTTGTTCATCCTCCTTGTCTTCATCATTTGCATCTCCCCCTTGTTCATTGCTGTCATCTTGAGGTGGCTCATTACTTTGATCTTGTCCCTCATCAATTTGAGCTTCGTCCTCATTTTGAGTTGGTGGAGATGCTTGCGTGGAGGAGGATGGTTGATCTTGTGCATGTGGAGGCTCTTCGGGTTCCTTAGGACACACATCCCCAATGGACATGTTCCTTAGCGCGATGCACGGAGCCTGTTCTTCACCTATCTCATCAAGATCAACTTGCTCTACTTGAGAGCCGTTAGTTTCATCAAACACAACGTCACATGAGACTTCAACTAGTCCAGTGGACTTGTTAAAGACCCTATATGCCCTTGTGTTTGAGTCATAACCAAGTAAAAAGCCTTCTACAGTTTTAGGAGCAAATTTAGATTTTCTACCTCTTTTGACAAGAATAAAGCATTTGCTACCAAAAACTCTAAAATATGAAATGTTGGGCTTTTTACCGGTTAGGAGTTCATAGGATGTCTTCTTGAGGATTCGGTGAAGATATAACCGGTTGATGGCGTAGCAAGCGGTGTTGACCGCTTCGGCCCAAAACCGATCCGGTGTCTTGTACTCATCAAGCATGGTTCTTGCCATGTCCAATAGAGTTCGATTCTTCCTCTCCACTACACCATTTTGTTGTGGGGTGTAGGGAGAAGAGAACTCATGCTTGATGCCCTCCTCCTTAAGGAAGCCTTCAATTTGAGAGTTCTTGAACTCCGTCCCATTGTCGCTTCTGATTTTCTTGATCCTTAAGCTGAACTCATTTTGAGCCCGTCTCAAGAATCCCTTTAAGGTCTCTTGGGTATGAGATTTGTCCTGCAAAAAGAACACCCAAGTGAAGCGAGAATAATCATCCACAATAACTAGACAGTACTTACTCCCGCCGATGCTTATGTAAGCGATCGGGCCGAATAGATCCATGTGAAGGAGTTCCAGTGGCCTGTTACTTGTCATAATGTTCTTGTGTGGATGATGAGTGCCAACTTGCTTCCCGGCTTGGCATGCGCTACAAATCCTGTCTTTCTCAAAGTGAACATTGGTTAGTCCTAAAATGTGTTCTCCCTTTAGAAGCTTATGAAGATTCTTCATTCCAACATGGGCTAGTCGGCGGTGCCAGAGCCAACCCAAGTTAGTCTTAGCAACCAAGCAAGTGTCGAGTTCAGCTCTATCAAAATCTACCAGGTATAGCTGACCCTCTAACACTCCCTTAAATGCTATTGAATCATCACTTCTTCTAAAGACAGTGACACCTACATCAGTGAATAGACAGTTGTAGCCCATTTGACATAATTGGGGAACAGAAAGCAAGTTGTAATCTAATGAATCAACAAGAAAAACATTGGAAATGGAGTGGTCAGGGGATATAGCAATTTTACCCAAGCCTTTGACCAAACCTTGATTTCCATCCCCGAATGTGATCGCTCTTTGGGGATATTGGTTTTTCTCATATGAGGAGAACATCTTCTTCTCCCCGGTCATATGGTTTGTGCACCCGCTATCGAGTATCCAACTTGATCCCCCGGATGCATAAACCTACAAAACAAGTTTAGTTCTTGACTTTAGGTACCCAAACGGTTTTGGGTCCTTTGGCATTAGACACAAGAACTTTGGGTACCCAAACACAAGTCTTAGAACCCTTGTGTTTGCCCCTAACAAACTTGGCAACTACCTTGCCGGATTTGTTAGTAAGCACATATGATGCATCAAAAGTTTTGAATGAAATACCATGATCATTTGATGCATTAGAAGTTTTCTTTCTAGGCAACTTGGTATGGGTTGGTTGCCTAGAGCTAGATGTCTCACCCTTATACATAAAAGCATGGTTAGGGCCAGAGTGAGATTTCCTAGAATGAATTTTCTTAATTTTGCTCTCGGGATAGCCGACAGGGTACAGAATGTAACCCTCGTTATCCTGAGGCATGGGAGCCTTGCCCTTAACAAAGTTGGACAAATTTTTAGGAGGGGCATTAAGTTTGACATTGTCTCCCCTTTGGAAGCCAATGCCATCCTTGATGCCCGGGCGTCTCCCATTATAGAGCATACTTCTAGCAAATTTAAACTTTTCATTTTCCAAGTTATGCTCGGCAATTTTAGCATCTAATAATGCTATATGATCATTTTGTTGTTTAATTAAAGACATGTGATCATGGATAGCATTAATGTCAACATCTCTACATCTAGTACAAATAGATACATGCTCAATAGTAGATGTAGAGGATTTGCAAGATTTTAGTTCTACAACCTTAGCGTGCAATATTTCATTTTGACTTCTAAGGTCGGAAATAGTAGCATTGCAAACATCAAAATCTTTAGCCTTAGCAAGCAATTTTTCATTTTCAATTCTAAGGCTAGCAAGGGAAGCATTTAACTCATCAATCCTAGCAAGTAAATCAACATTATCATCTCTAGGATTGGAAGTTGGAACATTACAAACATGAGAATCAACCTTAGCAATTAATTTACCATTTTCATTTCTAAGGTTGTTAATGGTCTCATGGCAAGTGCTTAGCTTACTAGACAATTTTTCATATTTTTCTACCTCTAGAGCATAAGCATTCTTAATCTTAACATGTTTCTTGTTTTCTTTAATTAGAAAGTCCTCTTGGGAATCCAAAAGGTCATCCTTTTCATGAATAGCACTAATCTGTTCATTCAATTTTTCCTTTTGTTCCATGTTAAGATTGGCAAAAAAAGGTACGCAAGTTATCCTCCTCATCACTAGCATTATCATCGCTAGAAGACTCATATCTAGTGAAGGATTTAGATTTAACCTTCTTTTTGCCGTCCTTGGCCATGAGGCACTTGTGGCCGATGTTGGGGAAGAGGAGTCCCTTGGTGACGGCGATGTTGGCGGCGTCCTCGTCGTCGGAGGAGTCGCTAGAGCTTTCGTCGGAGTCCCACTCACGACAAACATGGGCATCGCCGCCCTTCTTCTTGTAGTACCTCTTCTTCTCCTTTCTTCTCCCTTTCTTGTCGTCGCCACGGTCACTGTCACTAGATATAGGACATTTAGCAATAAAATGACCGGGCTTACCACATTTGTAGCAAACCTTCTTGGAACGGGACTTGTAATCCTTCCCCTTCCGTTGCTTGAGGATTTGGCGGAAGCTCTTGATGACGAGCGCCATTTCCTCATTGTCGAGCTTGGAGGCGTCGATTGATTGTCTACTTGGTGTAGACTCCTCCTTCTTTTCTTCCGTCGCCTTGAATGCGACGGGTTGAGCTTCGGACGTGGTGGGTTCGTCAAGCTCGTTGATCTTCCTCGAACCTTCGATCATGCACTCAAAACTTACAAAATTCCCGATTACTTCCTCGGGGGTCATTTGTGTATATCTTGGGTTGCCACAGATTAATTGAACTTGAGTAGGGTTAAGGAAAATAAGAGATCTGAGAATAACCTTAACCACCTCGTGGTCATCCCACTTTTTGCTCCCGAGGTCTTGAGCCGGTTGTACATGTTTTGTGGCTCCTCTCCTTTGCGAAGTCGGAACCGACCGAGCTCCCCCTCGATCGTCTCCCGCTTGGTGATCTTTGTAAGCTCATCTCCTTCGTGAGCGGTTTTGAGCACATCCCAAACCTCCTTGGCGCTCTTCAACCCTTGCACTTTGTTATACTCCTCTCTACTTAAAGAGGCGAGGAGTATTGTTGTCGCTTGAGAGTTGAAGTGCTCGATTTGGGCCACCTCATCCTCATCATAATCTTTATCCCCTATGGATGGTACCTGTGCACCAAACTCAACAACATCCCATATACTTTTGTGGAGTGAGGTTAGATGAAATCGCATTAAATCACTCCACCTAGCATAATCTTCACCATCAAAAGTTGGTGGTTTGCCTAATGGGACGGAAAGCAAAGGTGTATGTTTGGAAATGCGAGGGTAGTGTAGGGGGATCTTACTATACTTCTTGCGCTCTTGGTGCTTAGAAGTGACGGATGCCGCGTCGGAGCCGGAGGTGGATGCCGATGAAGAATCGGTCTCGTAGTAGACCACCTTCCTCATCCTTTTCTTCTTGTCCCCACTTCGATGCGGCTTATGAGAGGAAGATCTTTCCTTCATCTCTTTGTGGTGAGAAGAAGATTTCTTCTCCTTCCCTTTGTTGGAGGAGCTCTTCTTCTTCTCCTTCCTCTTGGTGCGGGACTCTTCCGATGAAGTGCTCCCGTGGCTTGTAGTGGGCTTTTCGCCGGTCTCCATCTCCTTCTTGGCGTGATCTCCCGACATCACTTCGAGCGGTTAGGCTCTAATGAAGCACCGTCCTCTGATACCAATTGATAGTCGCCTAGAGGGGGGTGAATAGGGCGAAACTGAAATTTACAAATATAAACACAACTACAAGTTGGGTTAGCGTTAGAAATAAAACTGAGTCCGCGAGAGAGGGTGGAAAACAAATCGCAAGCAAATGAAGGGTGTGACACGCGGATTTGTTTTACCGAGGTTCGGTTCTTGCAAACCTACTCCCCGTTGAGGAGGCCACAAAGGCCGGGTCTCTTTCAACCCTTCCCTCTCTCAAAACGGTCCCTTGGACCGAGTGAGCTTCTCTTCTCAAATCACTTGGGAATCAAACTTCCCGCAAGGACCACCACACAATTGGTGTCTCTTGCCTCAATTACAAGTGAGAGGTTGATCACAAGAAAGAATGCGAAAGAAAAGAAGCGATCCAAGCGCAAGAGCTCAAATGAACACTACAAATCACTCTCTCTAGTCACTAATGCTTTGTGTGGAGTTGGGAGAGGATTTGATCTCTTTTTGTGTGCTTTGCAATGAATGCTAGCTCTTGTATAGTGGTTGGAAGCTGGAAAACTTGGATGCAATGAATGGTGGGGTGGTTGGGGTATTTATAGCCCCAACCACCAACTTGACCGTTGGTGGAGGCTGTCTGTTCGATGGCGCACCGGACAGTCCGGTGCACACCGGACATGTCCGGTGCCCCAGCCACGTCACCAGTGCCGTTGGAATCTGACCGTTGGAGTTCTGAGTTCTGGGCCCGCCTGGATGTCCGGTGCACACCGGACATGTACTGTTCAATGTCCGGTGCGCCAGTATGGGCGTGCCTGACCTCTGCGCGCTTCTGGCGCGCATTGAATGCGCCTGCAGGTGACCGTTGGCGCGAAGTATCCGTTGCTCTGCTGGTTCACCGGACAGTCCGGTGTACACCGGACATGTCCGGTGAATTATAGCGGAGCAGGCGTTCTGATTTCCCGAGGCTGGCGAGTTCCTGAGGCAGCTCTTCCGAGGAGCACCGGACACTGTCCGGTGTACACCGGACAGTCCGGTGAATTATAGCGCGAGTGCCTCTAGAAATTCCCGAAGGTGGCGAGTTCAAGTTGGAGTCCTCTGGTGCACCGGACACTGTCCGGTGGTGCACCGGACACTGTCCGGTGTACACCGGACAGTCCGGTGCCCCAGACCTGAGGTGCCTTCGGTTGTCCCTTTTCTCCTTTGTTGAATCCAACATTTGATCTTTTTATTGGCTAAGTGTGAACCTTTTTCACCTGTATAACTTATATACTAGAGCAAACTAGTTAGTCCAATTATTTGTGTTGTGCAATTCAACCACCAAAATTATTTAGGAACTAGGTGTAAGCCTAATTCCCTTTCAAGCGGTTTTGAGCACATCCCAAACCTCCTTGGCGCTCTTCAACCCTTGCACTTTGTTATACTCCTCTCTACTTAGAGAGGCGAGGAGTATTGTTGTCGCTTGAGAGTTGAAGTGCTCGATTTGGGCCACCTCATCCTCATCATAGTCTTTATCCCCTATAGATGGTACCTGTGCTCCAAACTCAACAACATTCCATATACTTTTGTGGAGTGAGGTTAGATGAAATTTCATTAAATCACTCCACCTAGCATAATCTTCACCGTCAAAGGTTGGCGGTTTGCCTAATGGAACGGAAAGTAATGGAGTATGTCTAGATGTACGAGGATAGTGTAAGGGGATCTTACTAAACTTCTTACGCTCTTGGCGTTTAGAAGTTACGGAGGGCACATCGGAGCCGGAGGTCGATGTTGATGAAGTGTCGGTCTCGTAGTAGACCACTTTCCTCATCCTCTTGTGCTTGTCCCCACTCCGATGCGGTTTGTGAGAGGAAGATCTCTCCTTCTTTTGTTTGTGGTGAGAAGAAGATTTCTTCTCCTTCCCTTTGTTGGAGGAGCTCTTCTTCTTCTCCTTCCTCTTGGTGCGGGACTCTTCCGATGAAGTGCTCCCGTGGCTTGTAGTGGGCTTTTCGCCGGTCTCCATCTCCTTCTTGGCGTGATCTCCCGATATTACTTCGAGCGGTTAGGCTCTAATGAAGCACCGGGCTCTGATACCAATTGATAGTCGCCTAGAGGGGGGGTGAATAGGGCGAAACTGAAATTTACAAATATAAACACAACTACAAGCCGGGTTAGCGGTAGAAATAAAACTGAGTCCGCGAGAGAGGGTGGAAAACAAATCGCAAGCAAATAAAGGGTGTGACACGCGGATTTGTTTTACCGAGGTTCGGTTCTTGCAAACCTACTCCCCGTTGAGGAGGCCACAAAGGCCGGGTCTCTTTCAACCCTTCCCTCTCTCAAACGGTCCCTCGGACCGAGTGAGCTTCTCATCTCAAATCACTTGGGAATCAAACTTCCCGCAAGGACCACCACACAATTGGTGTCTCTTGCCTCAATTACAAGTGAGAGGTTGATCACAAGAAAGAATGCGAAAGAAAAGAAGCGATCCAAGCGCAAGAGCTCAAGAGGACACTACAAATCACTCTCTCTAGTTACTAATGCTTTGTGTGGAGTTGGGAGAGGATTTGATCTCTTCTGGTGTGCTTTGCAATGAATGCTAGCTCTTGTATAGTGGTTGGAAGCTGGAAAACTTGGATGCAATGAATGGTGGGGTGGTTGGGGTATTTATAGCCCCAACCACCAAACTAGCTGTTTGGTGAGGCTGTCTGTTCGATGGCGCACCGGACAGTCCGGTGCACACCGGACATGTCCGGTGCGACAGCCACGTCACCAAAAGTCGTTGGGGTCGACCGTTGGAGCTCTGACTTCTGGACCCGCCTGGATGTCCGGTGGCGCACCGGACATGTACTGTAGATTGTCCGGTGCGCCAGCATGGGCGTGCCTGACCTCTGCGTGCGCAGCGCGCGCATTTAATGTGTCGCAGGTAGCCGTTGGCGCCGAAATAGCCATTGCCCCGCTGTTACACCGGACAGTCTGGTGTACACCGGACAGTCCGGTGAATTTTAGCGGAGCAGCTGAAGTGAAAACCCGAGGCTGACGAGTTCCGGAGGCCGCTCTTCCTTGGAGCACCGGACATGTCCGGTGTACACCGGACAGTCCGGTGAATAATAGCGGAGTTGCCTCTGGAAATTCCCGAAGGTGAGCAGTTCGGAGTTGGAGTCCTCTGGTGCACCGGACATGTCCGGTGGCACACCGGACGGTCCGGTGCGCCAGACCAGAGGTGCCTTCGGTTGTCCCTTTGCTCTTTGGTTGAACCCAATACTTGGTCTTTTTATTGGCTAAGTGTGAACCTTTGGCACCTGTATAACTTATATACTAGAGCAAACTAGTTAGTCCAATTATTTGTGTTGGGCAATTCAACCACCAAAATTATTTAGGAACTAGGTGTAACCCTAATTCCCTTTCAGTACCTTTTATAGCCCCAAGGCAGCTAGGAGCCGTTGGACATCAATTTAGTAGGCAATTCTTGCCTTCTGACGAGTGGTGCACCGGACCACTGGACAGTCACTGTAGCAGTTCGGTGCTCAATTTCCTTCCATACCAGGCGCAGCCGACCGTTGGTCCTTGGGACCGGTTGGTGCAGCGGACACTGTCCGGTGCAGACCGAACAGTTTGGTGTGCCAAACCGACCGTTGGCGCGGACCACATGTCGCGCGTTGATCGCGCGAACAACCGTTGGCTGCTGGCGCCGTTGACTCACTGGACAGTCCAGTGAATTATAGCAGCATTGCTCCGCCGTTTCCCTAGAGAAGCCGGTTCACCGTTGACCAGCCTGGGGCACCGGACACTGTCCGGTGTGACAGGCCCGAGCTGGTGTTGCCTGTACTTTGCCAACTCTTCTCCAATTCAAATCTTCTTTTCTTGGCACTGTTTCTAGCACTTAGATAACCATGTTAGTATTCAAAAACAATTCACTAAGTCTAGAAACATACCTTGTTCTTGATTTCACACTTCTCACTCATTTGGCACATAAGAACTCACTCAATATGTGTTGGGCATCTAATCACCAAAATACTTATAGAAATGGCCCAAGGGCACATTTCCCTTTCAATGGGGTGCCTTCTAATCAACACACTTTGACTGTGGTTGTACTTGGTCTCTCCTCCTCCACCTTAGGAACTTTGAGCCTCCCTAGCCAAAATTTTCAAGGGGAAGTCATTCTACGCAGCAACAACTCTCTAGCCGAGCTGAGATATTTTTTCTTTGACTCTATTGCTTTCTGTCTCTTGTTAATTTCAATTAACTTAACCACTTTGAGACAAAAAACAAGCTCTCCCTTTCACTCGACCTAACACTCTTGCATAGATCCCTATCTTGTGATTGAAATTGAAGTGAGCTCTTCATTGGATCTTTACTTCAAAGAGTAAGATCCATCTAGTGGGCACTTGTGGTCCCACCTATGATTTTTTTTCATTATATCACTCCTGGGTTCTTTGAACCCTAGTTAGCTACGTGTTTCCCAATGACACCCTTGATTTGTTCTTGTAAAGGGTTCCCAGTAAGTTTGTATTAACCATTTGTTCTACTAGAGGTCTTGGTTTAACCTTTATGGTTACTTGGGAAATAAGGAAGTTGAAAGGGACTTTAAAGACCTTTGTGGTCACCTCAATAATGAGGATTTATGCACAACTTTGTGGTGTGGCAGAACCTTAGGATAAATTGTGTGTATCTAAAAGGGAAATATGTTATATGCCATTTCTACTCTAGTTTTGGTGATTGATGACCAACACAACATTGTGATCTAACCAGTTCGCTAAGTGTTTGAGTGTAGGTTCATAAGAGTCAAAATAAGGGATTCAATGAAACATTTGTCTTAAACCTAGGCTTGGAAGGGTAAAACTTAGATAAGATGTATCATGAGTAGTTTAAGAGTTTGGATAAGTTATAAATGTCCTTAGGAACCTATTTGAGCACCTTATAGGGTTTAGAAGTTCAGATTTTTGGAAAAGGTGCATTTGGAGCCTAGTTTGATCCAAAACATGATTTTGAGTTGGATGGACCAAACAAGTGAAAAACTATGACTTAGACTAGTTGGAACACCTCTAGATATGTTTGTCTAAGTCATAGGAATGTTCTCAAGGATATCCGATCAAATTGAAGAAGAATTGCCAAGTTGAAATTCATTCTAGTAGATTTGTGGCACACCGGACCGAGTGTAGACTGAAGGTGTTTCATGGCTTAAGTGGCTTGGTGCACCAGACCAGTTCGATGGTGTATTGGACCACTTACATAGAGAGGGTTTCAATAAGGGCTTTTGTGGACTAGTGCACCAGACCACTTACGCAGAGTGGTATGTTCCTGGAGAGCTAAAGTGACATGCGCATTGGACCAGTCCGGTGTGACTATCAAATGTAATGGCTAGTTCTAGCTCCAACGACTACCCAACGTGGCAACTAATGACGTATGGTTCGGTGGGTCACCGCCTCATCGGAATGATCCAATGCCACCTGATATGGCAACTTTCGTTGATTGCGCAGGTGGACAGAAGGTCTGGTGGCGCACCGGTCTTGTACGATAGAGGTTTGGTGCACCCGTGGCAGGTGTAGATTTTTGAAATCTAAGCTAACAACTAATTGAGGGCTTTTGGGCTATAAATAACCCCTTAGCTGACCAAGACAAATAAAAAGAGTTGTGCTTTCATTCCTAACACATCGAAGTCATTTCAAGAGATCCAAGCACCATACTTGAGAAGAGAAGCCTAAAGATAGTCTTTCTAGAAAGAGTGTGTGCTTAGGTGATCCGCATTGGTGGTGTTATGTTGTTGTGTTCTTGCTCTTGTGTTGGTGATTTGGTTGTTGTAAAGCTGGCAAGAGGCTTTGAGTTGTGCGGTGCCTTGCAGAGACTATCTCTCACATTAGGAGATCCGAGGGCTCAAGCTTTATCGTTGGAATTGCTTGAGAGGGTTGAAAAAGACCCTATCCTTAGGGACACCTCAACAGAGACGTATGCTCTTTGGAACCAGACTCTGGTAAATTAAACTTTGTCTCTCTCTTAGTGTGTGTTTTGCATTTTGCTTCTGATTTGTTCTTCCCTCTCTCTCTCGCTCTAAGTACTCTTGCTTGGACTTTGATTTAAATCACTTGAGTTGCTCTCTAAGTTAATTATGCATCCATAAGCGTGACAAGTGCAAGAGAACTCTCTCCCTTCTAGTCTGATTTGATTCTCTCTCGCTCTAACATCTAATTTTGGGATCTAGTTTGTCTTAAGCATTGAATTTTTAGGTGTTGCCTATTCGCTCCATCTAGGCAACTATCGGTATCGATGTGCTTTTATCTTGTAATTGTATTACCTGTTGTGGTGGCACCATCTTCATTGTATGTAGGTGGTGGAATGAGTAAAAGGCATGAATTGACTTAGCACAACAACTCTACACATGTGGAGAACTCAGTTAAATATTTGAATACTTTAATTCATAATTAGTTGGTTTAACTCTCTACGAGAATAAAAAAATTGGTCCTCACCAAAATTTTAGACAAATTCGTAAATTTTGCTTAGGATTAGATAACCATGATTTAATCTCTTGTAAAAGTTTGTGATATTTAAGATTACGCCTATTCACCCCAATCTAGGCATTTTGATCCTTTGACCTTTGCCTAGTGAGTTGAGTGAGATTCGATAATCACGAGTTCAGTGCCTCATTAATACATTGGGAGAAGCAAGTGTGCACATTTTCATTAGTCTTGATTAGGTCAAGTGGGAATTTGTGTTAGTTACTCTTGGTGATTGACATCTCTTAGATGGCTTGATGGTGGTCAGGAGTTTGGTGATTACTCAATGGAGTTTATGGGTGGCATAACTCAAAGTGTAAACGGTTGTGGGTGATTCACCGTGTCGGAGTTGTGAAGAATTAATCCATAGAGAGCCCTTGATCCTTGCATGGATCAAGGGAGCGACACTCTTGCACATGTGCTCCAACAAGGACTAGTGGAGAGTGTCGACTCTCTAAGACCTAAACACCATCGTGTTTCTAACTCTTATTTACTTTGACAAATTCAATCTTGTTTTTATATTACTAGAATTTTCATGCTAGAATAGGATTGGAACCAAGGGTGTAAAACTTCTTTATAGAATAAATAACACTTCTAGTCACAATAGGTGAAGTAGATTGTCTGATAAGATTTATTTGTTGCAAGAAATTTTATATTAGATTAATTCACTGTCTCTTAAATATCTTGATCCTTTTCACATGTCTTATATTTACTATATGCTTATCTTCCAAATTCCAAATAGTGTGTAATATCATGGTTGAGGTCACTATTGATAAGCCTACATGTTTAGACAAACACCAAATAAATCATACAGTGTAATCATCAACAAGTACTAAAGCAAAAAATCAATGATGTCATAATCCAACAACTTTAAAATTTGTTTTCCTTTATCATGAGCCCACCAAAGTTGAGCAGCCGACCAAAATAAGTTTTATCTGATATGTAGGGTGCATCCAGCAATGGCACCTCCAAAGAAACCTAATGGAAACCAACAGTGTGGAGCGGTCGTCAGAAATCCTAACTAATACATGTCCTCTTACTTCCAAACTACAACCTTTAGGTTAAGTACGTGCATGTATGGGTTCCACTTTACTGTCGAGTGAACTTTGATATGATTAGATTATCTAGCCATTGCAATAGTTTAGGTTGTATTTAACATATCAAAATGTCATGGCATTTCATTGCATCAGATTTTCACATATGATAAATGCTCCAAGACCTTCATGGTTTAAAAAACTATGGAGCATTTCCTTATGATCTTCATGGCACTTTTTAAAAGGCAGTAAAATTGTACAAAATTGCTTTAGTCCAAGGTTAAAGGCAATGAACGTTCTGCTTCTCTCTATTAGAAAAAAGTGCAAACTTCTCTTTACCCTTCTCTTTATCTCCCTATGTCTTTCTATACTTGTACACATCCTCTCTCTCTCCTACAACCAAAGTATAGGAAACATTTATGCAGAAGTGAGAGCACCTAGAGGGGGTGAATAGGTGATCTTGCAAAAACAACTTAAAACAACATAAATTTGGTCTATAAATGAAGTTAGTACTAAAACCAAGTCTGGGCCAAGAAAGAGAGAAATTAAATGAACCCTTCACTTGATTGCTCTCTCAAGATGTGTATTAAACCTAAAGCAATGTCACAGGTTAAGTTAAGCACTAAGAAAGATAGAAATCGCAATAAAGTAAATGAGACAAGAGACATGGAAATTTTTATCATGTGGTTTGGTCAAGCGTAATATGCTTCCCTACTCCACGGTGTGTCATCCCAATGGACGAGGGTTGCACTCAACCCCTCTCAAGTGATCCAAAGATCAAACTTGAGTCTCACAGTTCTTCCTTATATCAATAATTCTCGTTTGTGAGGAATCTCCACAACTTAGAGCATCTCGCAGTCTTATAAAGTGATCATAATCAACACTTATAGAGTAAGTGAGGGAGATAGAGTACACACACAAGAGCAAATCGCAGCAACACACGCAAGAAATGCAAAGACAAGAGCGCAAGTACAAGATCGCACAAGAATAACACAGAACTGGCGCCGAATCTATCTCAAATCACTGGAATGCGAGGTTGCGAAGTTTCCGAGTGTTGGTATGATCTTGAGGTGCTTAGGTACTGATTGGAGGCGCCTAGGGGTCCCTTTTATAGCCCCAAGGGGCCTAGAAGTCGTTGGAATCTTCATATGAAATCCTAGAATTTTCCTGGTTTACGGGCGCATCGGATCGATCCGTGCGCACCGAATTGGTCCATTAACCCATAGTATGGGATCCTGATTGAGCACTTTCCAAATTGGGGTCGTACCGGACCGGTCCCGTGCACCACCGAACCGTCCAGTGACGTCATGTATATGTTGGTCGCCGGAGAGCCATTGTAGAGGCGGTCTGGTGCACCGAACGGTTACTGTTCACGATCTGGTGATTTTTAGAGGAAAAATCCCAAGAGTGATTTGTTCATTCGGGTGGCACGGACCCAGTCTGGTACGCCACCGGACCGGTCCGATGCCCTCCAGACTAGACCAAGTTAGGCTCTTTTGAGCCTAACTCCTCTAACTTCTTTTGGATTTTCTTGAGTAGTTCCATATGACTTAGACAAACATAGTTAGCTCATAAAAAAATAACAAAGTGTAGGAAACATACCTTTCTAAATATCCCCATCCTTTGGGACCGAAATGTGATTCAAATACTAGTCCCGTGAGGCTAGTATACACATTTATACATCAGATGATTCTGGATCTGCTTAAATGAGATAAACCTATATAGATGGCGATCAACTTTAAGAGTTGGTCCATAACTCGAGACATATCATTACAGTGGGACTGAAGCAACCCATTATACGTAGCGATGCAAATCAGGGGGGCTAGCGTCCACAGACATGGTTGGAAAACAGGCGTAGCTCTTACCCGATCAACGATCTCCTTCTCTGAAAACAATAAATAAGCAAGAGTGAGTACTTATGTACTCAACAACCCACCTTCACCCATGAATGGGAAAATCAGATAGACATGCATGGAGTATGTGGACCTCTGTGTATTTTTACAAAAAAAATGTCCTTTTGATGTTGGGCTATTTTGTAAAACATTTTATTTTCAAAGTGCATCCTCTCCCAAAGGAGCAGGAATTTTTTCATGATAGAACCAAATCCCTTGGACTAAACCATCCAGTAATCATGGTAGTTTCCCACTGATTTGTATTTTCAAAAACAACTAGTGGACTTCCCATCCACCATAGCTCACGGCTCAACCGCTGGACCTTTTAAAACCATTTTCAAAACATTTTTGGAAACCAAAACCCTAATTGTCAAATCCATGCCATAACTCATCCATATCCATGGACACGAACTATTTGAATAGATTTTTTTACTCTGCGCACAGGTGTACACTTTACCCACTAGTCCGGTTTTCCCAATCTCACTGTCATGCGATCTGAGTACCGAAACTCTCTCCTCCCTTGCACGACTTTACCTTAATAGTTATACCGAAAGGAACAAGGCCACCCCTCGCCCAAACCATGATGACAATGTCCCCCCTCCTTGTCCTTCCGGTGCTCCCCAGCCACCGATAACGCTGGGTGCAGAACGTGCAAGTTCGTATCAAGCGACTGCCCATACAATCTCAAGTGGTTGTACTTTTGAGAGTTTAGGTAATGAGTAATGACAAACCAGTCCTTATATGAGACGGGACAATCATGCTCACACCTAACCTGGCTGAGCCAACTTCTTAGGGCCCTCCAAAACCAGGGAGTCCTGATCATCCCGCTCATGGTGCAAACAGTGAGAATTGTTCGTCCTTTTTTGAAAATCAAGTTTTTTTGGCAAAACTCACACCTTTTCTCGAATCATTTTGTAACAAAAGTTGTAAGAATTATTGTGGCAAAGTTCTAAGTATGGGTAGCTATATTATAATGTCTCTTAGCAACAAAATAATATAATGCATATATAAAAACAGATGTTGAGGGATGTATTTGAAATATAGATAATTTATGCATCAAAGGGATCTAGTGAGCTTGCCATTGCTTTAGCTTGCGAAAGGTTGAGAGCTTGTGGAACAGGCTTATGGCTTCACCGTCTCGCGTAGACTCACAGAACTAGCCTTCACAGGATAACATGAACGCTCGATAACTTCACAACAAGAACAAGCAAACATATAAACCAGCAAGTATATCAACAATTATTCATTATAGTGGTTAGGAATGATGGTGGATGGGTGAATATAGTTTTGAGTAGAGTTTGTGTTGATGGAGTGGAGATGCTTACCCGAAGGTATATTGGAGGTGAACCAACACTAGAAGTATAGTCGGCAGAGTGGGGTAACTGAGTGTGTGGGGGTTTGCCTTAGCTCAGGGTGCTGAGGGTGTGGGGAGGGAGATGATAACTCTCTGGGTGTATTTATAGCTGGGTGCATATGGCTTAGTATGGTAGAGGTCATGGTTATGGGAATAGTGGTGCAAGAATTGTCAGACTCAGTCTAAATGGGGAAATTATAGGCAGAGTATGGGACAAGAGTATTTTTTGGGTGTTTTCTAGAATATGAACCATGCTTAAGGGAATGACATAGTTGGGTAGAGGATAATTTGATAGGAATTTAGAAACAAGAATTGTCGAAATCTGAGTTTTGACGAAAGAGTTTTGGATTTTATAATCATAGGGATTAGAAAA
This sequence comes from Zea mays, assembly GCF_902167145.1. Lineage (NCBI taxonomy): Eukaryota > Viridiplantae > Streptophyta > Magnoliopsida > Poales > Poaceae > Zea > Zea mays. Next base: position 158,654,841 of record NC_050098.1, read on the forward strand.
AGAAAAAGGAATATTCCTAGAATATTCTAAAATTTGAATTTTTGGGGATATTTAGAAAATCAAAAACACAAATGTCTTTTTGAGCGAAGTGCCAGGAATAATTTCTAGACTGGACAGAGGTTTATGTTAGTGGCAACTGATCCTACCTACAGTGTCACATGGGACAACAGTTAGGCGGGACCTAAATAGCTGAAATATTGTGATATCCTAGTCCGGGTAGGCTGTGGTAACTTGGGTCAGGTTTTAATAGAATCAATAGTGCATCCATACAAACATGGTTCGCCTTTCTTTTTGAAAGCCTGGTTCAAAAGAACCTCAAAGTTAAGCGTGCTCAATTTGTAAAAAAAATTAAATACTATGATATCCTGGTCCGTGTGGGCTATAGTATCTTGGGTCAGGTTTTAATAGAATCAATAGCGCACCCATACAAAAATGGTTCAGCTTTCTTTTTGGAAGCCTGGTTCAAAAGAACCTTAAAGTTAAGTGTGCTCAACTTGTACAAATTATAGGATGGGTAACCAACCGAGAAGTTCTTACTAGAAGAAAAATCACAGTCACCGGAGTTCATATGACTAAGATATTGGTCTGGCGGGTCTTAGGTGAGCTGAACAACATGATGGGTGAGCAGTTGAATAATTGGGCGATCGGACGAATGATGAATAGTAGGATGAACGATCTGATGAATGATGAATAGTGATTATGAACGAACGATGAACAGTTTGTATGAACAAACGATGAATAGTTCATATGATTGAACGATCAAACGAACGAACGATCAGAATTTCGGCAGCATGACGGATGAATAATAATTTAACTTGAACAAACGGACGGACGAATGATCAAACGAATAAAAGAACAAAGAATAGTTGGATGAATAATCAAATGAACGACCGAACGATCCTTGCGCTTGTGTTGTGCTTGTGTGGGAATGGGAGTGAGTTACCATGAAATGGCTTATGATGACATGAGAGAGCCCCTTGCCCCCTCTATGTATAGGAAAGGTAGGGAGGATTAGGGGGATGAGGTGAGGATTAGCGGGAGGAGTCGAGAATTATTGGGAGATAAGCATGTATTAGCCATGGATAAGTGAAATTAGCTTGTAATTCATTGTATGACATGTATACGTATGAGCATAAGGGAAATTATTAAGAAAATATTTGTATGGATTTTAAAAATTATTTTGAGAGTATTTCTCAGGAGAAAAATACTTGAAGAAATAGCAGTGGAATATTTAGGCAGTATTTCTGGAAGGAATTTGAAGTGATCACTTAGAAAATATTTGTAGGGTATTTTGGAGAGAATATAGACTATTATATTTTCTTTGTTGAGATCAACTCGTATACAAACATTTTAAAATAAAATTTTAAAAATTAATTTTGAATTTAGAACTATTTTGAGAAATTTTCTAGATCTGAAATTTTGGGGTGTTACACTTCCTCATAGAGTTTCTCCATGATTTGCAATATGCCCGAAACTAAGTCCAAAAGTCACTTTTCTTGCACAAAAGAGACAGTAGCCAAAACCAAGGTGCAAGAAGCATAGTATAAGGTGTGTGCAACTTATTCAAACACTTAGACCTCATATTTTTTAAGTTTTACCAAATGTTGTACTTTTGGATTTCATTTCCACTCATTTGGCTTGTTGCCTTCAACTTTCTTTTGCTTGAACCTATGCTCATGCTTATATCAAAATAGTTAGTCCAATGTGATGTGTTGAGCACTTAATGGCCCTATGGCACATTTACCTTTCAATAAGTAGGGGTGAACTAGGAAATCTAATTTCTTTCTAATCTATGACCTCTATTTTCTCTTAATCAAAATATACGTGGATAAGTGTTGTATCCCTACTGTAAAAGAGGTTATGCAACCTAGGTTCCAGACCTATCAATTAGCTTATAACTAAGCTAAGAAGATAAAGCATATAACCAAGCCAATACAATATAAATGTGGAAGCTTAAACACAATAGAGATACAAACTTTTGTTGATGCACTAGTATTTTTATCGAGGTGTCAAAAAACGTGTAGGCTTTCGTTAGTCCTCGTTGGAGCCCCATGCAAGCAAAGCACACGTGAGGGCCAAGCTTCCAGTCGGGTAACTTCGTAAGTGGTGCTTCGATTTTGGCCTCTCTCTGGTGGTCCCTTTCGTCTCCACTATTGAGTTTTCGGTTAAATATTGTTGACCTCATTCCTTCTAGTTCATAGCGGTGGCCACATCATAAACATAGTTGGTGTGATCTCACAATACTAGCAGCCCCTCCTGGTACAACTACAATGACACATGCAAACGTCAAGGGATATGATGGTGCACACAAGCAACAAGGGTTTAGAGGGGTCTATTCATCACTTCTAATCACTAGGCATAATCTAGAGCAAACACTAATACAACGATCTAACTAACCTAAGTACTTCACAAAGCACCTACACTAATAAACCAGTGACCTTTGAGCACATTGGTGTTTAGAGCAATAGGAATGGAGTAACAACACACTAGCTATGTTTATCAGTTGTCACACCTCTCAAATGGTCGGTTGGGGTGGTATATATAGCTCCCATGTCCAAAACTACCTGTTGGAAGCAAAGTATAAATTTTGTGTACTCACTAGGCACACAGATGCGCCCACCACACAAGTCGAGTGCATGTCCATGTTAGCTAACCATTGGAACTAGTCGTTGCCAACCGTTTGAGTACAGGCATTCGGTGCGATCATCAGTATGTTGTAGCTAGTCTCAGATTGCTTTGCAACCTCTTTGAGTACCCTATTCGATAGGGTATCTGGTAAATCCCAAGCATATCTAGTGCCTTATGGATCTCCCCAACCATGTGGTAGACCTCTATGACTGTTGTATTTGATGCCCTATCCGTTGCACACCTGCATATCCGGTGTACTATGATGTTTAGCCTTTTCTTCAATACAAGCGCCACTCATATCTAGTGCTACATCGAATACGTTTGGTGCTGCTGAGCAGCCTGTTTTTTTCGTTTCTTCATGTCTCTTCGTTTGTGCTTCTTCCATAGTGTGTCTTGGTCTATTGCATGATGTTTATATGTCTTCAATGAGTCTTCTAATGTCTTGCTTGAGGTGTTAATATTCTTGATTACCACTTTGCCTTTGTCTAATTCCATGTTACACCATTTGAACTATATCCATAAACACTAGTAGATAATATTAGTCCAAATGGTTATGTTGAACATCAAACACCAAAATTAAATAATAAAATGGACCTCAATCTATTTTCCTTACACAAACAAATCAACTTTTATATGTGTGAAGAAAATGTTGTATGATTAGATGTGTAGTGCAAAGCACAAGTGCAGAAATACACCTTATACATAAAGAGAAATGAATATATATATATATATATATATATATATAGAGAGAGAGAGAGAGGGGAGTATACATTGAGAAAATACACCTTTTGTGCATGGTTGTCTAGAAATTTTGGCAGATACAATAGGGGAATGGGATATTAAAGGACATGTGGCATGCATGCAAGAGACAAGGGTTACCAATTGCAAGAGTTGTTGCCTAACTCACTTGCTTATATAGATTTGTCATGGTAACCACTACATTATTCACATGTTTATGTCGGTTGCTTGTTCACCATGTCGGCTTATGTGACACCGAGCCTCAGATTTTTATGTGAAAGTTGTCATTATAGGTTGTCGAATAACCCTCTATTAAGTGCACATCTTCTTCTACTTTCTGTTTGATGCATGTGATATTGTCATTGTTAGAAGTTGTAAGGAAAATGGACCTCGACCCATTTGTCTAAATGTTTTTGGTGTTTGATGATCAACATAACCTGTGGATTAATGTGTTTGCTAGTGTATGTGTCTATAGTTCACAGGATGTGAAGAGGATTGGACTGAGGCACTGAGGATGCAACACCTCAAAAGAAGACCTAAAAGATGAGTAGAAGTACAAGACTCAAGAACTAAAGAAGCCCAATAGAAATAGTGAAGAAATACATGAAGTGGGAAGTCAGCCAGTGCTCTGGTGGCGCACCGAACTGTCCAGTGAGGCACCGGGCAGTCTGCGCAGCGAGCCCGCAACCAGGGGCTCTCGGGTATGTAGCACCGAACTGTCCGGTGTGCATCGGACAGTCTAGGCAACGATCAGATCCAATGGTTGACTGCTATAGACCCCAACGGTCGACTGACGTGGCCAGGGCACCGAACATGTCCAGTGTGCACCGGACTGTCCGATGCACCCGACGACAGAATAGTCAGCTTTCTGTCTAACGGCTAGAATTGTGGGGGAGGTTATAAATACCCCACCAACCGAGCATTTGAAGGTGTGGGAGCTCAAGCAACATACCAAGACATATTGTAGACATTTCCAAGTGCTCATACACCCAAGTGCTTAATAGAATCACTTGGTGATTAGCGTAGGTGCTTTGCAAAGTGCTTAGGTTAGTTAGACCGCTTATGCGCTTGCTCTAGGTGAATCCTAGTTAGTTGAGTGAGTTTAGAAAAACCACACAACCACTCGGCTCTTGCGCGAGTCGTTGTAATTGTACCAAGTGGGGCGAGAGTCTTGCGAGACCGTGACAACCGAGTTTGTGTCGCGGCCGCCACCTTGTACCGGAGGGAACGAGGCCCGCGGCGTTTTGGCCGAAAGCTCGATAGTGGATACGGCGGGGAGCGTCCGAGAGGAGCCAGAAGTAGAGTACCACTTGCACGTGGAGAAGGCATGCGTCTCTCTACGGAGTTACTCGATCGAGGTGCTTGGGCCTCACGTGGGCTTCCCTTTGCGTAGGGGCACCAACGAGGATTAGTCGGAACCTTGCGTGGTTCCGGATACCTCGGTAAAAATACCAGCGTCATCCACGAGAGTTTGCATCTTTACCTTCTAGTTAGATTATTTAGGATTGAAACTTAGGCTTTGCGGAGAGATAGCAACACTTAGACAAAACCTAGTTTGCACATTCTAAATTATTTATTTGCATATATTTTGTTCTAGGGATTTATTTGTGGCCTAGTTTAGAAGAAGTTTTTAGAAGTCCTAATTCACCCCCCTCATAGGCGTCACCATTTCCTACAAAAGCCTTTATAACACAATAGTAAGGATAAGGTAACTGTAACAGAAAAAGGCAATTACGAGAGTTTGGTTTCCTGGCTAGCATTTGAGCTTAGTGAGCTACAAAAACACAACTTTTGGCTCATGCATGTTTCTAAATTCACTTGGTATATTTGCTAGGATGAAAAGAATGTGTCGGGGAAGTAGGATGGGCCGGGGTGGAGAGATCAAACAATGGTGCATGAGGTTTAGGATTCAATGAACAATATGGGTGTGAGGAAGAAGAAAATAAGGTACTTGCTACTTAGCTCTGATGTGAGGTTTAGGTACTTGATGTTGTACAATATCATATTTGTGACAAATCTTAATAAGCATACATATCTAGATAAGTACTTGATAGATCATATTAGGTGATCATTAGCACTAAAGCAAACCAGCAACAATAGCCGCAAGAAAACCACCGACACTGACCGACATTTGTTCTCCTTTGCTCATGGGCTTCCAAAGTTGTGTAGTATATCGAAAGCGTCTTTATTTGGCATACGGTGCACCTACAATGACACTGCCAAATAAATTTAGCAGAAATCGATAGCAAAGAGAGACACGGCCGTCGGCTGGCCCTGACAAACAAGCACATCCTCCAAATGCCAACCTACTCGTTCGTCGCAACCGCAACAACACTTCATTCCAAGCGGCGTGCAACCTTGGGCTCTGGTACATGCATGATGATGGGTTCCACATCACCCCTGAGTGGGTCCTCATCTGCATCTTAGTTGTTGCAACAGTTTTTGTTGCACGCGCACAGCATGTCAATATGGCACGCCATTTGCATCAGATCCGACAAATGCCGCTTCATGTAAGTATAGTAGTTTGTAAAACTTTGTGCTCCAAATAACTCCATAGCTTTTTTTTTAAAAAAAAAAGGTAAAGCTTGATAAACTTATTCCTTTTTAGAGGTAATATAATTTTTATTATGTCTTTTTCTAGAAGTGGTGAATAGGACAAAGGATATATTTGTCTTGGTTTTTGGCCAGATTCTAGCCGCCAAACATTTATATGAGAATTGTTTGTGTGAAAAGCGTTCAAATCAACGTGAATTCATAATTTGCCGAGTCGTCGGACGGAGGAATCCGCCTCTTCCTAAAACCTAAATCCGCACACCTCTTCATCTTTCTTCGCAAGTCCTACAATGTCCAGATCCTGGTAACAGCTATATTATTCAGAAATCTAGTTTTTCATAAAAACTCTTAAAAAAGCTATCCTAAACATGTCCAAAATTGCATTACGTCGTGATTTGAAAGATGACTTAGGAGCCAGAGCCGTTTGCATGAGGAGCAAGGCAGCAAGCCTTCGTTCAAGGCGAGGAAGCTTCCTCCCTATGCCTTAGAAAAAAACGCAAAGTTCAGTACGGTAACGTAAACTTCTTTCTTTCTTTCTCTCTCTATCTCTGCCTAGTGTCTTCTACTACACCTCCTCTCTCCTCCGCGGCACCGCCTATAAGAGGCGCAACCAGGGCCACGGCACTCTGGGTTGAGAGAAGGGAGAGAGAGAGAGTTGCCAGTGAACCAGGATAAGTGAGGAGGAGATCGGCAAGGAGCGGACGGCCGTGGCGGTAGCCATGGACGACTCGGCGGAGGTGAAGCTGGTGGACGAGATCACGGGAGAGGGAGGGGCGGCGGGGGACTGGGGCTACCTGGGCTCCGACGGGATGGGCTCCGGCTCCTACCCGGCGTTCCCCTTCTCCAGAGACGTCCTATCCACGCCGACCTCCGCGTCGTTGCTCCTCTCCATGGACCCCGCGGCGCTCTTCGACTTCAACGGCACCTTCCCTCCCTCCTCCGCGGCCGCGGCCACCGCCGGCTCCTCGCTGTCCGCCTTCCACGACTTCAGCTGCATCAACCCCTTCGACGACGCCGGCCACTTCCTCGGCGCTCCCCCGCCGGTGCCGGCGGCGGCGGCGCCTCAGCAGCAGGGGCAGAAAGGTGGGTTCTTTGCGCCGCTGCCGGCCTCGGACTTCAACGACGCCGGGATGAGCTGGGACGACGAGGACGAGATCGACCAAAGCGTCGACGCCTCCTCGATGGCCATCTCGGCCTCCATGGAGAATGCTGCGGGCGCGGTGGCGGGGGCAAGTGGCGCCGGCGGTGGCAGCGGGAGAGGCAAGAAGAAAGGGATGCCGGCCAAGAACCTCATGGCGGAGCGCCGGCGTCGCAAGAAGCTCAATGACCGCCTCTACATGCTGCGCTCGGTGGTGCCGAAGATCAGCAAGGTGATCAACCAGCCTCGTCCATTCATCTCCTATTCGTCGTGTTTCCCATCTGTGCTTATTAGTGTATAGTTACATATAGAGTATTATGCTTTGCCTATATATGCTGAGTTTTTTTATTTATCTATAATGGTGGTGAGTAGGATTCTATCCTACGAATATATTTTTCACTTCAGCATTTGTGAATTTCGGTGTTGAATTCTTGAATTGTCCATGTTTAGATCCAAAAGCTACATCTTTTGGTAGATCTATGGTACTCCTACGTGCAGGGGTGGATTCAGTGGGCGGTCACATCCTAAGAACACAAAAGAACAGTTAGCTTAGCACGTCGAAGCAGCCTCTTTTCCATGGCAAATCATATGCAAAAGCCATATTCTTTTGATTACTCCTTACTCTAGGCTTGTAAAATTCGATCATGTAACTCCTTATTTTAATACGAAGTGAAATCTGTTTTTAGCTCCTTGTAAATGATTGCTTTACTGTCCAGCTACGGAAATTTCCAGTCATGCATTAATTTGTTGCCATGGGATTTGTCATTTCTTATTACTTTTTGTTTTCTAAATATTCTGAGGCACGCCCTGATTCAGTGGTTGAAATTAACAGGGCCATGCACAAGATGTTGTCGAAAGCGACCCATCAACCCATAGCTTGGAAAATAATGATGTTTTTCTTTCTTTCTTTCTTTCTTTCTTTCTGTTCTCGAGAATTCTTGGTTTTGCTAGCTTTAATTTGGTTATAACTATTGTTGTGTTCCTTAAACAATTCACACACGCTTGGACGCTTCGCCATGATAGTACATGTTTGGTATTAATCAACTTGCTTTAGTAAATGTTGATTCTCATCAGCATTTCTCTTCTGCTGTGACAGATGGATAGGGCTTCTATCCTTGGCGACGCAATTGAGTATCTGAAGGAGCTCCTGCAGAGGATCAGCGATCTTCACAATGAACTTGAGTCAGCTCCGAGCTCTTCGCTTGTTGGACCAACATCAGCTAGCTTCAACCCATCAACACCGACATTGCAGACATTTCCTGGCCAGGTCAAGGAAGAACTTTGCCCGGGCTCATTCCCAAGCCCTACTGGACAACAAGCCACAGTGAGTCCAAATTTGGTTATTGTTAATGTTAAGTTAAGCACCTCATTTAGTTGTGTGATACATTGCTACTTAAGCCTGCTTTATGTTAACATCCATACACTGAAATTTCTTTCCTGAGAAATGTTCAGGCAAGCACTGCAATGCAACGGTACCGATCTGTATGACATGAGACTGAGCGAGGCATTACTCTCTTTGTTCGTTTCAGGTCGAAGTCAGGATGAGGGAAGGGCATGCAGTCAATATCCACATGTTCTGTGCGCGTAGGCCAGGCATCCTGCTGTCGACAATGACGGCCCTCGACAGCCTAGGCCTCGACATCGAGCAGGCGGTCATCAGCTGCTTCAATGGCTTTGCGATGGACGTGTTCCGAGCTGAGGTCTGTGGTCACCACGCCAATACCATTTCCTCTGAAAACTCTGATGGATTCAATTCAACCAAATTACCAAACCCACCGTTGCTCACCCCTGCCTCTTCATGTCTCTCTGTCGCCTCCCCCCAGCAGTGCGCGGATGGTCCTGGAATGGTGCCTGAAGAAATTAAGGCCGTGCTGATGCACACCGCCGGCCTCCACAACGCAATGTAGCCGGTCCGAAAACGGGCCACCGCCAGGATGACGACGATCCTCCTCCTTTCTACTAAGGGCTTCGGTTCGGAAGCGGCATAAGATTAAGCTGTGGTGGCCATTGGTTTTCTGGGGCAAGTGATGAATTTTAAGATGATGAGGCTCGCCATCTCGGGCATGAGGCATGAGTGATGATGTAACTATGGGATTCTTTTTTTTCTTCTCATTAGCCTAATGTCGGATTTTCTCCTCTCTGATACACTTGTGGTGTAATAGAATCTATGCTGCGTGTTGAACAATATATGGTGGTGAATGGTGATGCGGTAGCTAGCATCAAACTCAGTGCCTGTTGGTCAGAGATCGATGGTGCAAAGAGAGACGAGTTCATTCATCAGCGTCCAGCAATGATTTTGACTGGCTATGGGTCCGTCCGTCCTTGATTCGAATCAAATGAATTGAATCCTCTGGCTTCTTGTTATTTATGCACACTGTCTTGCAGAATTCGCCAGTCAGTGAAGCCTGCCCGTTGAATGAATCCTGCCCCCCTCATGTACATGTGAAGACTGTAGGCTGGGCACTGGACTAGATGAGTCGGCTGGTAGCTGATAAATACTCCAGGAAAGGATTTGCTGGGGAGTGGGGATGGCATTGGCTGCGTCCACTGCTCCGGATTCAGTGATCCCTCCCTGCGGTGCCTCCAACCGGCAGGATGCAGTTCTTGCGCCTCCGGCCCTCCCAGTCGCCAGGTCTGCAGTGCAGCTAACGGCTCGGGCTTTAAACACATCTATCCAATCTAGCCATGGCAGATTGGCAGTGGCAGGTGATAATCAATGTTTACCATTTTTTAAAAAAAATGGAGATAGTACATGCATTTTGATCCCTTTGATCGGAAAATCGATGGTGCTCGCGATTTGTGTGAATCGTGATACGGGAAACTGATCAAAAACGTTCCAAAAGGAAATCACCGTAGTAAAGGCAACTACTATTTTAAACTCAACTATATAAATAATCTCTATTTTATACTATACTTAAAACACCAGTTTCAACGGTCGTCATGCGTCATCTTTTTACAAATAATCCCTCACAGCTCTCTCAAATTAATCCTCTGCACGTCTATAGATGGTCAAACAGTGCCCGGCACACGCGGGCCACAATTATGGCCCAGACACGTTATGTCGGCCTGCTGACTATACCGAGCCAGCCCATTATGATTGAAGAAGGACAGGAGACACTAGGTGAAGTTGTCTAACCAGTAGAACATCATCCTAAAATGTTTTTAATATTGAATATAAATTGTTGTATATACGTTTTTTTTAAAATAAAAAATAATCGTGTCGGCCCGGGCCAGCACTACGGGCCAAGGCTACAGCCCAAGCACGACACGGCGTTCTTGGCTCTTGCAAGCATTAGGTCGTTTGTGAGACCACATTGGCGCAATGGACTACATGGTGTTTGAGGTTGCTGATTTGGATGGAGCAACAATGATTTGTCTCACTAACAACAAAATGAAAGATTATTTGTTGGTTTTAAACGTTAGTAATTGCTACGAAGTAGCATAATTTATATGGAGCGCATCCAGTTTTTATTGATGCCTGACTTTAGCGATCACTTCATATTTTGATCTTTTTTATAAGTTTGACTTCATGTGACTTATTTTAGAAACTTCAGCTCACAAACTTTCTCTTATTTGGTCTATGTATGATGAAATTATGTCATTTTATAATTTTTGTTCGTTCAGTCAGTCGTTGTGAACTCTCTTCTATTCGCTCACTTCATTGGTCGTGTTGTATCAAGAGACATTGCATGGAGTAAACAATAACATCATTTAGTCATATCAAAAAGATATTATACAAAGAGCGGAGACAATCAATAAAAAATCTTATATTTTTTGATAAATAGTTTACGTGGGTACTGTTGTAAGCCGTCGCAACGCACGGGCAACCGACTAGTATACTTAAAGCACCAGTTTCAACGGTCGATCCCGCGTCATCTTTTTACAAAAAAAATCATATATTTCTTCCGAATCAACTCAATGTAAAATATTAAAAAGCGGTGTATGAGGTAGGGTTTGAACCTACACCTTGATAGAAGAAGGGTGAAAGACACTAGACAAAGTTGTCTAACCAGTTAAGTGTTTATAATATTGAATATAAATTGTATATATATATATATATGAATTTTTTTGTAAAATAAAAAAATAATCGTGTCGGACTGGGCCAGCACTACGGACCGAGGCTATGAACCAAGCACTGCACGACGCTTGTGCTGGGTTGGCCCAGTCACTATTAAATGGGTTGTGCCTCGGGCCGGCTCGCCAGACATGACTTATTTGGCCATCTATACCTCCTCACGATAATGATGATCCTCGCCTCAGTTGTCACCACCTCGTTCGTCATTCTACTTCTTTTCTCTCTCTCTCATGCCTCCACCTCCGCGCCACCCCATTCTCGGCAGAGGGCGTAGGAGCAGGCGTCTCCTCCCGTATTCGTCTAACACTAGCCTCGACATCGACTTACGCAGTGACTATTGCACGTCCACGAGAATGTTTCACATCATGCGCGCACCATCGTTTTCGTCGTCGTCGGACGTCCTGTTTGTCTTCCCGGCCTTCGCCCTATTCTTCCTCCCCAACCCGCTGCCCACGGTCGTAGCCGCGAGCCGACCGACGCTCGTCGACGCGGGTACGGGGCGAGTCGGTCATGCTCCTAGCCTTTCTCTGTGCGTGTCGTCGAGGAGGACATGGTGGCGTCTGCCACACTTAGGTTATCTTAGCAATGAAGAGTCCAGGTCTAAGATATTGGACAACTAAGACCCGTAGCGTGGCAGCAGTCGGCATATGCTACGGAGTTGGTGGTGGTGTTGTGTCGCTTTGGTGGTGTCGGGGACCATAATTAGGGGTACCCTCAAGACTCCTAAATCTCAGCTGGTAACCCCCATCAGCACAAAGCTACAAAGGCCTGATGGGTGCGATCAAGTCAAAGGTCGGTCCATTCGAGGGACGCGATCACGCCTCGCCCGAGCCCAGCCTCGGGCAAGGGCAGCCGACCCCGGAGGATCTACGTCCTGCCCGAGGACCCCCTCCAGCAACGGGCACACCTTCGGCTCGCCCGAGGCCCAGTCTTCGCCAAGAAGCAACCTTGGCCAAGTCGCCACGCCAACCGACCAAATCGTAGGGGCATTTAATGCAAAGGTGGCCTGACACCTTTATCCTGACACGCGCCCTCCGGTTGATAGAGCCGAAGTGACCGTAGTCACTTCACCGCTCCACTGACCGGCCTGACAAGAGGACAGCGCCGCCTGCGCTGCTCTGACTGCTGTGCCACTCGACAGAGTAAGGCTCACAGCAGCCAAGTCCGGCCTCAGGCGCCATAGGAAACTCCGCTCCGCCCGACCCCAGGGCTCAGCCCCGGAAGACGACGAACTCCGCTCCGCCCGACCCCAGGGCTCGGACTCGGGCTCAGCCCCGAAAGACGACGAACTCCGCTCCGCCCGACCCCAGGTCTCGGACTCGGGCTCAGCCCCGGAAGACGACGAACTCCGCTCCGCCCGACCCCAGGGCTCAGACTCGGGCTCAGCCCCGGAAGACGACGAACTCCGCTCCGCCCGACCCCAGGGCTCGGACTCGGGCTCAGCCCCGGAAGACGACGAACTTCGCACCGCCCGACCCCAGGGCTCGGACTCGGGCTCAACCCCGGAAGACGACGAACTCCGCTTTGCCCGACCCCAGGGCTCGGACTCAGCCCTGGCCTCAGCCGACGGTCTCCGCCTCGCCCGACCCAGGGGCTCGGACTCGACCTCGGCCTCGGAAGACAGACTCGACCTCGACCTCGGAGGAGCCTCCACCTCGCCCAACCCAGGGCTCGAGCCGACCACGTCACAGGAGGCGCCATCATTACCCTACCCCAAGCTGACTCAGGCTGCGGGGAACAAGACCGGCGTCCCATCTGGCTCGCTCCGCCAAACAAGTAATGATGGCGCCCCGCATGCTCTATGACGACGACGGCTCTCAGCCCCCTTCCGGGGCTGAGCCTGAGTCCGAGCCCTGGGGTCGGGCGGAGCGGAGTTCGTCATCTTCCGGGGCTGAGCCCGAGTCCGAGCCCTAGGGTCGGGCGGAGCGGAGTTTGTCGTCTTCCGGGGCTGAGCCCGAGTCCGAGCCCTGGGGTCGGGCGGAGCGGAGTTCGTCGTCTTCCGGGGCTGAGCCCGAGTCCGAGCCCTGGGGTCGGGCGGAGCGGAGTTCGTCATCTTCCGGGGCTGAGCCCGAGTCCGAACCCTAGGGTCGGGCGAAGCGGAGTTCGTCGTCTTCCGGGGCTGAGCCCGAGTCCGAGCCCTAGGGTCGGGCGGAGCGGAGTTTCCTATGGCGCCTGAGGCCGGACTTGGCTGCTGTCAGCCTTACTCTGTCGAGTGGCACAGCAGTCAGAGCAGCACAGGCGGCGCTGTCCTCTTGTCAGGCCGGTCAATGGAGCGGTGAAGTGACTACGGTCACTTCGGCTCTGTCAACCGGAGGGCGCGCGTCAGGATAAAGGTGTTAGGCCACCTTTGCATTAAATGCCCCTGCGATTTGGTCGGTTGGCGTGGCGACTTGGCCAAGGTTGCTTCTTGGCGAAGACTGGGCCTCGGGCGAGCCGAAGGTGTGCCCGTTGCTGGAGGGGGTCCTCGGGCAGAACGTAGATCCTCCGGGGTCGGCTGTCCTTGCCCGAGGCTGGGCTCGGGCGAGGCGTGATCGCGTCCCTCGAATGGACCGACCTTTGACTTGATCGCACCCATCAGGCCTTTGCAGCTTTGTGCTGATGAGGGTTACCAGCTGAGATTTAGGAGTCTTGAGGGTACCCCTAATTATGGTCCCCGACAGTAGCCCCCGAGCCTCGTAGGGAGTGTTAATACTCGCTTGGAGGCTTTTGTCGCACTTTTTTGCAAGGGGACCAGCCTTTCTCGGTTGCGTTTTGTTCCGGTGGGTGCGCGCGAGCGCACCCGCCGGGTGTAGCCCCCGAGGCCTCGGAGGAGTGGTTTGACTCCTTCGAGGTCTTAGTGCGTTTCGCAACACTTCGGCTGGTCTGGTTGTTCCCTCATGCGAGCTGGCCGTAGCCCGGGTGCACGGTCGGGTCCCAAGTTCTCGGGCTGGTATGTTGACGCTGTCAACGGTTTGGCCGGAGCCGGGTTTGCGAGAGCAGCCCCCGAGCCTCTGCACAGGGCGAGAGGACGGTCAAGGACAGACTCGACTTTTTTACATACGCCCCTGTGTCGCCTTTCCGCAAGGAGGAGGGGGGAAAGCGCCATGTTGCCCTCGGAGGGCGCCGAACATGGTGTCTCCAGCGAGCTGCTGACGGGTAATCCGAGTGGACGCCCATGCCCCATTTGTTAGGGGTCAGCTAGAGGTCCGGAGGCGCGCTCCAAAAGTACCTGCGGGTGATCTACCGGACCCGGTCCCCTTTTGACGGGGTCCGAGGGCTCGATGCCTCCCTCTGATGGGATTTCGTTACAAGATCATTCCCGCTGGTCTCGGAAATGTCCTAGGGTACCTCGGGAGCGTAGCCCGAGCCTTGGTTATGTATCGAACGTACCCAGGGTCATCCCTCGCTCTGTGTCTGAGGCGGTTGTGAACCCTTCGAGGGCCAGCCTACGAACCCCTGATCAGTAGTGGGCGCGGAGCCCGAGTGGCCTGAGGCGGCCGTTGAACCCTTCCGAGGGGCCGGCCTTCGAACCTCTGACCAGTAGCGGGCGCGGAGCCCGAGCGCTCTGAGGCGGCTGTTGAACCCCTCCAAGGGGCCAGCCTTTGAACCTCTGATCAGTAGGGGGGCTCGGGGCCCGTTTCCTTCGCGGAGAAGGATCCCTTTTGGGGTATCCCCCTTTCCCGGTCCCTGTTGTAAGAGAGAGAAAGAGGAAAAAGGAAAGAGTACGAAATCGAGATGACGTGGCGCACCTTTTTGACGCGGTCATTATGGCGAAGGTGAAGCGTCGCTCGCTTCTCCTACCAAAGGTGCCGCCTGTCCCACCGTAGAGTTAATGCGACAGGGCGAGTGGTTCGCGGGGCAGCCGTTGCGCGTGCGCGAGCCGTTCGAGGAACGGAACACGGGCGCGCCGTCTTCACGCCGTGGGAGAGGGTTCCCTTGTTGTCCCTGGATGGGACGTAAGTGAAAGGGAATTAGGCTTACACCTAATTTCTATATAATTTTTGGTGGTTGAATTGCCCAACACAAATCTTGGACTAACTAGTTTGCTCTAGTGTATAAGATATACAGGTGTCAAAGGTTCACAACAAGCCAATTGAAAAGACCAAAGTTGGGTTCAAAATTGAGAGCTAAAGGCGTCCCGGAAGCCTCCCTGGTCTGGCGCACCGGACTGTCCGGTGGAGCACCGGACAGTGTCCGGTGCACCAGGGGGCCTCGCGCTGAACTCCTCAGCCTCGGGATTTTCCAGGAGCCGTCACGCTATAATTCACCGGACTGTCCGGTGCTCCAACCGGTCGCGGCTCTGGAACTCGCCAGCCTCGGGATTTTTACGAAGGCTGCTCCGCTATAATTCACCGGACATGTCCGGTGTGCACCGGACTGTCCGGTGCATCCTCGGAGCAACGACTACTTCGCGCCAACGGTCGTCTGCAACCGCAATAAATGCGCGCCAGAGCGCACAGGCGTCAGGCACGCCCTTGCTGGCGCACCGGACAGTGAACGGTTCATGTCCGGTGCGCCACCGGACATCAAGGCGGGCCCAGAAGTCAGAACTCCAACGGTCAGATTCCATCGGCACTGGTGACGTGGCTGGGGCACCGGACATGTCCGGTGTGCACCGGACTGTCCAGTGCACCATCGAACAGACAGCCCCACCAACGGTCATGTTTGGTGGTTGGGGCTATAAATACCCCAACCACCCCACCATTCATGGTATCCAAGTTTTCCACTTCCCAACTACTTACAAGAGCTCCAGCATTCAATCCTAGACACACCAAAGAGATCAAATCCTCTCCAAATTCCACACAACGCCCTAGTGATTAGAGAGAGAGATTTGTTTGTGTTCTTTCGAGCTCTTGCGCTTGGATTGCTTTCTTCTTTCTTTGATTCTTCATTGCGATCATACTCACTTGTAATTGAGGCAAGAGACACCAATCTTGTGGTGGTCCTTGTGGGAACTTTGTGTTCCAAGTGATTGAGAAGAGAAAGCTCACTCGGTCCGAGTGACCGTTTGAGAGAGGGTAAGGGTTGAAAGAGACCCGGCCTTTGTGGCCTCCTCAACGGGGAGTAGGTTTGAGAGAACCGAACCTCGGTAAAACAAATCAGCGTGTCTCACTTCATTATTCGCCTGCGATTTGTTTTGCACCCTCTCTCGCGGACTCTATTATATTTCTAACGCTAACCCGGCTTGTAGTTGTGATTATTTTTGAGAATTTCAGTTTCGCCCTATTCACCCCCCCCCCTCTAGGCGACTTTCAATTGGTATCGGAGCCGGTGCTTCATTAGAGCCTAACCACTTGAAGTGATGTCTGGAGATAACACCAAGAGAGAGATGGGAACCGGCGACAAGCCCACTACGAGCCAAGGGAGCACTTCATCGGAAGAGTCCCGCACCAAGAGGAAGGAGAAGAAGAAGGACTCCTCCAAACGGAAGGAGAAAAGATCTTCTTCCTCACACCACAAAGAGAAGAAGGAAAAATCTTCTTCCCACAAGTCGCATCGGAAAGGCGACAAGCATAAGAGGATGAGGAAGGTGGTCTACTACGAGACCGACACTTCATCAACATCAACCTCCGACTCCGATGCGTCGTCCGTAACTTCTAAGCGCCAAGAGCGCAAGAAGTTTAGTAAGATCCCCTTACACTATCCTCGTACATCTAGACATACTCCATTACTTTCCGTTCCATTAGGCAAACCGCCAACTTTTGATGGTGAAGATTATGCTAGGTGGAGTGATTTAATGAAATTTCATCTAACCTCACTCCACAAAAGTATATGGAATGTTGTTGAGTTTGGAGCACAGGTACCGTCCATAGGGGATGAAGACTATGATACGGACGAAGTGGCCCAAATCGAGCACTTCAACTCCCAAGCTACAACCATACTCCTCGCCTCTCTAAACAAGGAGGAATACAACAAGGTGCAAGGGTTGAAGAATGCAAAGGAGATTTGGGACCTTCTCAAGACCGCGCACGAGGGTGATGAACTCACCAAGATCACCAAGCGGGAAACGATCGAGGGGGAGCTCGGTCGCTTCCGTCTTCGCCAAGGGGAGGAGCCACAAGGTATGTACAACCGGCTCAAAACCTTGGTGAACCAAGTGCGCAACCTCGGGAGCAAGAAGTGGGACGACCACGAGGTGGTTAAGGTTATTCTAAGATCTCTCATTTTCCTTAACCCCACTCAAGTTCAATTAATTCGTGGTAATCCTAGATACACTCAAATGACCCCCGAGGAAGTTATCGGGAATTTTGTGAGCTTTGAATGCATGATCAAAGGTTCCAAGAAGATCAACGAGCTTGATGAACCATCCACGTCTGAAGCACAACCGGTGGCATTTAAGGCGACGGAGGAGAAGAAGGAGGAGTCTACACCGAGTAGACAACCAATTGACGCCTCCAAGCTCGATAATGAGGAGATGGCTTTAATCATCAAAAGCTTTCGCCAAATCCTCAAGCAACGGAAGGGGAAGGATTACAAATCCCGTTCCAAGAAGGTTTGCTACAAGTGTGGTAAGCCCGGTCACTTTATTGCAAAATGTCCATTATCAAGTGACAGTGACAGGGATAACGACAAGAAGGTAAAGAGGAGAGAAAAGAAGAGGTACCACAAGAAGAAGGGCGGCGATGCCCACGTATGCCGCGAGTGGGACTCCGACGAGAGCTCCACCGACTCCTCCTCCGACGAGGACGCCGCCAACATCGCCGTCACCAAGGGACTCCTCTTCCCCAACATCGGCCACAAGTGCCTCATGGCAAAGGACGGCAAAAGGAAGAAGGTAAAATCAAGATCCTCCACTAAATATGAAACCTCTAGTGATGAGGATGATGCTAGCAATGAGAAGGATAACTTGCGTGTTCTTTTTGCCAACCTAAACATGGAACAAAAGGAAAAACTAAATGAGCTAATTAGTGCCATCCATGAAAAGGATGACCTCTTGGACTCCCAAGAGGACTTCCTAATCAAGGAAAATAAAAAGCATGTTAAGGTTAAAAATGCTTATGCTCTAGAAGTAGAAAAATGTCAAAAACTATCTAGTGAGCTAAGCACTTGTCGTGAGATGATTGACAACCTTAGGAATGAAAATGCTAGTTTAAATGCTAAGGTTGATTCACATATTTGTAATGTTCCAATTCCCAATCCTAGAGATAATAATGATGATTTGCTTGCTAGGATTGAAGAATTAAACATTTCTCTTGCTAGCCTTAGAAGTGAAAATGAGAAATTAATTACTAAGGCTAAAGATTTTGATGTTTGCAATACTACTATTTCCGACCTTAGAACAAAGAATGATATGTTGCATGCTAAGGTTGTAGAATTAAAATCTTGCAAACCCTCTACATCTACCGTTGAGCACACTTCTATTTGTACTAGATGTAGAGATGTTGATATTAATGCTATTCATGATCACATGGCTTTAATCAAACAACAAAATGATCATATAGCAATATTAGATGCTAAAATTGCCGAGCACAACTTAGAAAATGAGAAATTTAAATTTGCTCGTAGTATGCTTTATAATGGGAGACACCCTGGCATTAAGGATGGCATTGACTACCAAAGGGGAGACAATGTCAAACTTAGTGCCCCTCCTAAGAACTTGTCTAACTTTGTTAAGGGCAAGGCTCCCATGCCTCAGGATAACGAGGGTTACATTTTGTACCCTGCCGATTATCCCGAGAGCAAAATTAGGAGAACTCATTCTAGGAAGTCTCACTCTGGCCCTAACCATGCTTTTATGTATAAGGGTGAGACATCTAGCTCTAGGCAACCAACCCGTGCCAAGTTGCCTAGAAAGAAAACTCCTATTGCATCAAATGAGCAAGACATTTCATTTAAAACTTTTGATGCATCTTATGTTTTGACTAACAAATCCGGCAAAGTAGTTGCCAAGTTTGTTGGGGGTAAACACAAGGGCTCCAAGACTTGTGTTTGGGTACCCAAAGTTCTTGTTTCTAATGCCAAAGGACCCAAAACCGTTTGGGTACCTAAAGTCAAGAACTAAAATTGTTTTGTAGGTTTATGCATCCGGGGGCTCAAGTTGGATACTCGACAGCGGGTGCACAAACCATATGACAGGGGAAAAGAAGATGTTCTCCTCATATGAGAAAAACCAAGATCCCCAACGAGCTATCACATTCGTGGATGGAAATCAAGGTTTGGTCAAAGGATTGGGTAAAATTGCTATATCACCTGATCATATTATTTCCAATGTTTTCTTGTAGACTCTTTAGATTACAATTTGCTTTCTGTATCTCAATTGTGTCAAATGGGCTACAACTGTCTCTTTACAGATGTAGGTGTCACTGTCTTTAGAAAAGGTGATGATTCAATAGCATTTAAGGGTGTGTTAGAGGGTCAGCTATACTTGGTAGATTTTGATAGAGCTGAACTCGACACATGCTTAATTGCTAAGACTAACTTGGGTTGGCTCTGGCACCACCGACTAGCCCATGTTGGAATGAAGAATCTTCATAAGCTTCTAAAGGGAGAGCACATTTTAGGACTAACAAATGTTCATTTTGAGAAAGACAGGATTTGTAGCGCATGCCAAGCAGGAAAGCAAGTTGGCACTCATCATCCACACAAGAACATCATGACGAGTGACAGGCCACTAGAGCTCCTACACATGGATTTATTCGGCCCGATTGCTTACATAAGCATCGGCGGGAGTAAGTACTGTCTAGTTATTGTGGATGATTATTCTCGCTTCACTTGGGTATTCTTTTTGCAAGAAAAATCTCATACCCAAGAGACCTTAAAGGGATTCTTGAGACGGGCTCAAAATGAGTTCGGCTTAAGGATCAAGAAAATAAGAAGCGACAACGGGACGGAGTTCAAGAACTCTCAAATTGAAGGCTTCCTTGAGGAGGAGGGCATCAAGCATGAGTTCTCTTCTCCCTACACACCTCAACAAAATGGTGTAGTGGAGAGGAAGAATCGAACTCTATTGGACATGGCAAGGACCATGCTTGATGAGTACAAGACTTCGGATCGGTTTTGGGCCGAGGCGGTCAACACCGCTTGCTACGCCATCAACCGGTTGTATCTACACCGAATCCTCAAGAAGACATCATATGAACTCCTAACCAATAAAAAGCCCAACATTTCATATTTTAGAGTTTTTGGTAGCAAATGCTTTATTCTTGTTAAAAGAGGTAGAAAATCTAAATTTGCTCCTAAAACTGTAGAAGGCTTTTTGCTTGGTTATGACTCAAACACAAGGGCATATAGGGTCTTTAACAAGTCCACTGGACTAGTTGAAGTCTCATGTGACATTGTGTTTGATGAGACTAACGGCTCTCAAGTAGAGCAAGTTGATCTTGATGAGATAGGTGATGAAGAGGCTCTGTGCATCGCGCTAAGGAACATGTCCATCGGGGATGTATGTCCTAAGGAATCCGAAGAGCCTCCAAAAGCACAAGATCAACCATCCTCCTCCACGCAAGCATCTCCACCAACTCAAAATGAGGATGAGGCTCAAGTTGATGAAGGGCAAGATCAAGAAGATGAGCCACCTCAAGATGATGGCAATGATCAAGGGGGAGATGCAAATTATCAAGAAAAGGAGGATGAGCAAGAACCAAGGCCGCCACACCCGAGAGTCCACCAAGCAATTCAACGAGATCACCCCATCGACACCATCCTCGGCGACATTCATAAGGGGGTAACTACTAGATCTCGTGTTGCACATTTTTGTGAGCATTACTCTTTTGTTTCCTCTATTGAGCCACACAGGGTAGAGGAAGCGCTCCAAGATTCGGATTGGGTGGTGGCAATGCAAGAGGAGCTCAACAACTTCACTAGGAATGAGGTATGGCATTTAGTTCCACGTCCTAACCAAAATGTTGTAGGAACCAAATGGGTCTTCCGCAACAAGCAAGATGAGCATGGTGTGGTGACGAGGAACAAAGCCCGACTTGTGGCCAAGGGATACTCCCAAGTCGAAGGTTTGGATTTCGGTGAAACCTATGCACCCGTAGCTAGGCTTGAGTCAATTCGAATATTATTAGCCTATGCTACTTACCATGGCTTCAAGCTTTATCAAATGGACGTGAAAAGTGCCTTCCTCAATGGACCAATTAAGGAAGAGGTCTATGTTGAGCAACCTCCCGGCTTTGAAGATAGTGAGTACCCTAACCATGTCTATAAGCTCTCTAAGGCGCTTTATGGGCTCAAGCAAGCCCCAAGAGCATGGTATGAATGCCTTAGAGATTTCCTTATTGCTAATGGCTTCAAAGTCGGCAAGGCCGATCCTACTTTGTTCACTAAAACTCTTGACAATGATTTGTTCGTATGCCAAATTTATGTTGATGATATCATATTTGGGTCTACTAACGAATCTACTTGTGAAGAATTTAGTAGGATCATGACACAAAAATTCGAGATGTCTATGATGGGGGAGTTGAAGTATTTTCTAGGATTCCAAGTCAAGCAACTCCACGAGGGCACCTTCATTTGTCAAACAAAGTATACTCAAGACATTCTAACCAAGTTTGGAATGAAGGATGCCAAGCCCATCAAGACACCCATGGGAACTAATGGGCATCTCGACCTCGACACGGGAGGTAAGTCCGTGGATCAAAAGGTATACCGGTCGATGATTGGTTCATTGCTTTATTTATGTGCATCTCGACCGGACATTATGCTTTCCGTTTGCATATGTGCAAGATTCCAATCCGACCCTAAGGAATCCCACCTTACGGCCGTAAAACGAATTTTGAGATATTTGGCTTATACTCCTAAGTTTGGGCTTTGGTACCCTCGGGGATCCACATTTGATTTGATTGGTTATTCGAATGCCGATTGGGCGGGGTGTAAGATCAATAGGAAGAGCACATCGGGGACTTGCCAGTTCTTGGGAAGATCCTTGGTGTCTTGGGCTTCAAAGAAGCAAAATTCGGTCGCTCTTTCCACCGCCGAAGCCGAGTACATTGTCGCAGGCCATTGTTGCGTGCAATTGCTTTGGATGAGGCAAACCCTGCGGGACTACGGTTACAAATTAACCAAAGTCCCTTTGCTATGTGATAATGAGAGTGCAATCAAAATGGCCGACAATTCCGTCGAGCATAGCCGCACTAAGCACATAGCCATTCGGTATCATTTTCTTAGGGATCACCAACAAAAGGGAGATATCAAGATTGCATACATTAATACTAAAGATCAATTAGCCGATATCTTTACCAAGCCACTTGATGAACAATCTTTTACCAAACTTAGGCATGAGCTCAATATTCTTGATTCTAGCAATTTCTTTTGCTAACTTGCACACATAGCTCATAAATATACCTTTGATCGTGTATCTTTCATATGCTATGACTAATGTGTTTTCAAGTCTATTTCAAACCAAGTCATAGGTGTATAGAAAGGGAATTGGGGTCTTCGGCGAAGACAAAGGCTTCCACTCCGTAACTCATCCTTCGCCATCACTCCAAGCCGCTCTCTATCCTTCGGGAGAGAGCAAAGAACAAGGACTCCTACTTTGGTATAATCTTCACACTTTTATTTATGACCAAAGGAGGAGAAAGTAATTTAAAGGGCTCTAATGACTCCATTTTTGGCGATTCATGCCAAAGGGGGAGAAAGTATTAGCCCAAAGCAAAAGGACCGCACCACCACCTAATTTTATTTTCAATTGTCAATTTGGTATCTTCTTGTGTTCAAAAGAGGGCGAAAGTAGTATTTAAAAAATGAATATCTTAAAACCCTCTTGAACACTAAGAGGAGAATTTTACTTAGGGAGAGTTTTGTTTAGTCAAAGGAAAAGCATTTGAAACAGGGGGAGAAAATTTCAAATCTTGAAAATGCTTTGCAAACTCTTACTCATTTACCTTTGACTATTTGCAAAAGAACTTTGAAAATGATTTACAAAAGATTTTGCAAAAACAAAACATGTGGTGCGAGCGTGGTCCAAAATGTTAAAAATAAAGAAACAATCCATGCATATCTTGTAAGTATTTATATTGGCTCAATTCCAAGCAACCTTTGCACTTATATTATGCAAACTAGTTCAATTATGCACTTCTATATTTGCTTTGGTTTGTGTTGGCATCAATCACCAAAAAAGGGGGAGATTGAAAGGGAATTAGGCTTACACCTAATTTCTATATAATTTTTGGTGGTTGAATTGCCCAACACAAATCTTTGGACTAACTAGTTTGCTCTAGTGTATAAGATATACAGGTGTCAAAGGTTCACAACAAGCCAATTGAAAAGACCAAAGTTGGGTTCAAAATTGAGAGCTAAAGGCGTCCCGGAAGCCTCCCTGGTCTGGCGCACCGGACTGTCCGGTGGAGCACCGGACAGTGTCCGGTGCACCAGGGGGCCTCGCGCTGAACTCCTCAGCCTCGGGATTTTCCAGGAGCCGTCACGCTATAATTCACCGGACTGTCCGGTGTACACCGGACAGTGTCCGGTGCTCCAACCGGTCGCGGCTCTGGAACTCGCCAGCCTCGGGATTTTTACGAAGGCTGCTCCGCTATAATTCACCGGACATGTCCGGTGTGCACCGGACTGTCCGGTGCATCCTCGGAGCAACGGCTACTTCGCGCCAACGGTCGTCTGCAACCGCAATAAATGCGCGCCAGAGCGCACAGGCGTCAGGCACGCCCTTGCTGGCGCACCGGACAGTGAACAGTTCATGTCCGGTGCGCCACCGGACATCAAGGCGGGCCCAGAAGTCAGAACTCCAACGGTCAGATTCCATCGGCACTGGTGACGTGGCTGGGGCACCGGACATGTCCGGTGTGCACCGGACTGTCCGGTGCACCATCGAACAGACAGCCCCACCAACGGTCATGTTTGGTGGTTGGGGCTATAAATACCCCAACCACCCCACCATTCATGGTATCCAAGTTTTCCACTTCCCAACTACTTACAAGAGCTCCAGCATTCAATCCTAGACACAACAAAGAGATCAAATCCTCTCCAAATTCCATACAACGCCCTAGTGATTAGAGAGAGAGATTTGCTTGTGTTCTTTCGAGCTCTTGCGCTTGGATTGCTTTCTTCTTTCTTTGATTCTTCATTGCGATCATACTCACTTGTAATTGAGGCAAGAGACACCAATCTTGTGGTGGTCCTTGTGGGAACTTTGTGTTCCAAGTGATTGAGAAGAGAAAGCTCACTCGGTCCGAGTGACCGTTTGAGAGAGGGTAAGGGTTGAAAGAGACCCGGCCTTTGTGGCCTCCTCAACGGGGAGTAGGTTTGAGAGAACTGAACCTCGGTAAAACAAATCCGCGTGTCTCACTTCATTATTCGCCTGTGATTTGTTTTGCACCCTCTCTCGCGGACTCTATTATATTTCTAACGCTAACCCGGCTTGTAGTTGTGATTATTTTTGAGAATTTCAGTTTCGCCCTATTCACCCCCCCTCTAGGCGACTTTCAGTAAGCTTGGCTGACGACGTGACCGCTGCTTCCGCCCGCCTGCCACCGCCATTACTGCCGGCCCATTTTTGGCCGTATTGACCGTCGCGCCTGGCTGGCACTATTGGGTCATACGTAGGGTTGCCTCGAGTCGCGGTACTGGTTCCGCAGTCGAGGAGGCGCGGTAGTGGCGCGAGTGGCGGTGCAGTTGCTCGCGCGTAGCAACTGACGCGCCGGTTGCATGACGTGTGGGCCTGGGCCTCCATGCTGGGTGCGTTGGAAGTCGGAGGGGTGCGCCCACTTGGCGCGGTTGCATGCCGCCTGCATGGCTGTCCGCCCTTTCACCCGCTGGTCTGGGCGATAGTGGAGGAATGCTTCTAACCGCTGGGCAGTTGCATGCGCCGCGCGCGACGGTTTTGGCTTCTTCTGCTCTAGGCCAGCTTGCATGACGCACGGGACCCAGCCCCCGTGCCGTAGGGGGAGGACCTTGGAGCGTGTTGGAGGAGACTCAGCCCGCGATGGTTGAGGACGCAAGTGGGGAGAGTCGCCTTTAAAAGGAGGGTGACCCCCTTGAAAGGCGACCATGTCCTCGCGCTCCCTTATGCATCGTGTCTTTCCACCTTCCGAGCCCCCGGATGGGGAACTCCCGCAATCCTTCCGCCTTGTCGTTGGAGGAACGCAACTTCGTGGAAGTTGGTACCTTTCAGCCATCGTTCGGCTTCAAGGATTTTCATCAGGCAGCCTGGCTGCATCCCCTCGCCGGTGGTCACCCAAGACGGTGACCACCAGCCCCTGGGTGGGGAGAAGCAAGCCAGGATGCGGCCTCTGCCCCTCCCTCAGCTTCAAGGATGTTCATCATCAGTGCTGGGGAGGGGAGTGCGCCGAGTTGGGGTTGGTCCCTGCGCGGGCGGCGGCCCGCTCCTTCCCTCAGTGATCGGGGGGAAGGGCGTTCGCCGTTCGTGGCGCTGGCAGCTGCTGAGTGCCCGGCTCTCTGACCCGAGTGGCTTCGGAGCCGCTTCCGGCGCCGCCTTCCGCCACGGCAGCCGGAAGAGGTTTCTCCGCCGACGAGATAGCCGGTGCCGCCCACGGACTGACCTCCAACTCTATGACCTTTTGCTCGTCCTTGCCTCTCGAGTGAGGGCATGGGCGAGGGCCTTATGGCAGCAGCATCCACCCTGAGGTCATCGCTGCTGCTGTTCGGCCCCCCGGAGCAGAAGTCGTCGTCATCGCTGCTGCTGGAGCGGGCGACGACGAGCCATCCGTCGGCCTTCTGTTGCTCCGCAGGCCCCCCAGTCGTGTGGGGTTGTTCGTACCTGCGGAGGTGGAACCGGAGTTCCGTTTGTAATGGCACCTTGAATGCTGGTGTTTTGTTCATTGCGACCGTCGGGGCCTGAACATGTATGTTTTTTCGGCACGGAGCCGTATTTTTTCCTCATTTCGAGCACTAAGACTCGCCTGTCGGCTATCTGAACCGCTTCACCAAGCGTGAGTCGCCTCGTGCAAAGGTGACGAGTGAGGTATCCGTATCCCGGAGGCGTAGGAGTCCCTCGGCTCGGTCGGCCTTGCTGTCCGAGGCTTCTCTTGCTTAGTTAAAGGATCCCCTCGACCGCTCTTCGATGAGCCGAAGCCGGAGGTAGCGGTGTCGGCACGGACAGAGGCTGAGTTGGCCCGAAAAGAAGACTTGGTCGGCCGGAGCCTGGCCGGGTCGTCCACTGGCGGGACCGACGCCGGAGTCGAGTTGCCGGGGCCGCGAGGCTGGTCGATGTCCTCGGGGGACAGCTGACTGAGGCCTCGGGGTGGCCGGCTGAGCCGTCTGCTTGAGCCGGATTCCTGGAGAAGGCCCTGGCAGCGATGGCCCGGGCGTGGTGCTGATGTCGTCCTTCGGAGTGGGGGATCCTCCGACCGCGTCGCCGTCCGAGGCTAGGTCGGACCTCGCCGAAGGTGTAGTTGACGCCGAGGGTGCTGCTGCTCCCTTCAACTGTCAAGATCCGAGCCTACAGGATCGGATCATCTTGTAGTGCGTGTATGTTTTCTACGACCGCCGAGGCCCAAACACACTGTCGTTGTGTTGTAAAGCTGCGTTTCTTTTCCTCTTGTTTCGAGTATCCGGACTTATTTGTCAGTAACAGAGTTGTTTGTCCGAGCGAGAGTTACTTTTCACGGAAGGTGATGAGTGAGGTATCCGTATCCCGGAGGCGTAGGAATCCCTCGGCTCGGTCGGCCTTGCCGCTTACGTGCACTCTTACTCGTCCATAGGGTTCTGTCACCGACGCAGTCGAGAAGGCCCGAAAAATCATTTCGGCAGAGGAGTTTTCGAGCGTGAAGACTTGTTCGGTCCACAGAATCACTTATCCGAGCGTGAGTTACTTATCGCAGAAGGTGATGAGTGAGGTATCCGTATCCTGGAGGCGTAGGAGTCCCTCGGCTCGGTCAGCCTTGGCTGCTTACGTGTACTCCGTCATTTTCAGGATCCACTTTCGAAGTAGTCAAAAAGCACGAAAGACATTCTGGCAGAAAAGATCTTTTTCCGAGGAAAATTTTGACGCAGAGGGGGTTCCCCCCTTTTAGCCCCCGAGGGAGGGTCGGGCTTTGCCGAGGCAAGGCTGACCCTTCCTTGATGACTAAACTTTGCGTGTGAACAAGGTATATGAACAACTTGAAAGCATCTTAAGGGTAGAAGCGACGTAGCTGTCGGATGTTCCAAGCGTTGTTGTAGACCTCGCCTTGATTGTTGGCCAGCTTGTATGTCCCAGGCTTCAGAACTTTGGCGATGACGAAAGGCCCTTCCCAGGGAGGCGTGAGCTTGTGCCACCCTCGAGCGTCTTGTCGCAGCCGAAGCACCAGGTCGCCCACCTGGAGGTCTCAGGACCGAACCCCTCGAGCGTGGTAGCGTCGCAGGGACTGCTGGTACCGCGCCGAGTGTAGTAAGGCCATGTCCCGAGCCTCTTCCAGTTGGTCGAGTGAGTCTTCTCGATTAGCTTGATTGCTTTGGTCGGCGTAGGCCCTCGTTCTCGGGGAACCGTATTCTAAGTCTGTGGGCAAGATGGCCTCGGCCCCATAGACTAGAAAGAACGGTGTGAAGCCCGTGGCCCGGCTCGTCGTCGTCCTCAGACTCCAGACCACAGAGGGGAGCTCCTTCATCCATCGCTTGCCGAACTTGTTGAGGTCGTTGTAGATCCGAGGCTTGAGTCCTTGTAGAATCATGCCGTTGGCACGCTCTACTTGCCCATTCGTCATGGGGTGAGCCACGGCGGCCCAGTCCACCTGGATGTGGTGATCCTCGCAGAAGTCCAGGAACTTTCTGCTGGTGAACTGGGTGCCGTTGTCGGTGATGATGGAGTTCGGGACCCCAAAGCGATGGATGATGTTGGTGAAGAACGCCACCGCCTGTTCGGACCTGATGTTGTTTAGGGGTCGGACCTCGATCCACTTGGAGAATTTGTCGATGGCGACCAACAGGTGCGTGTAGCCCCCGGGTGCCTTCTGCAAGGGGCCGACTAGGTCCAGACCCCCACACAGCAAACGGCCAGGTGATGGGTATGGTCTGCAGGGCCTGAGCGGGCAGGTGGGTCTGCCTTGCGTAGAACTGACATCCTTCGCAGGTGCGGACAATTCTAGTGGCGTCAGCCACCGCCGTCGGCCAGTAGAAACCTTGTCGGAAGGCGTTCCCAACAAGGGCTTGGGGTGCTGCGTGATGGCCGCAAGCCCTCGAGTGTATCTCTTGTAGGAGCTCCTGGCCTTCGGCGATGGAAATGCATCGCTGGAGGATGCCCGAGGGGCTGCGGTGGTAGAGCTCCTTCCTGTCTCCCAGCAAGACGAACGACTTGGCGCGCCGCGCTAACCGCCGAGCTTCGGCTCGGTCGAGGGGTAGCTCTCCTCGGTGGAGATATTGCAGGTATGGGGTCTGCCAGTTTCGATTAGGCGCGACCCCGCTCCGCTCCTCCTCGATGCGCAGTGCCTCACCCTCGGGGGCCGAGGGTGCCTCGGGCCGAACCGAGGGTGCCTTGGGCTGGGCCGAGGCCTTCTCAGGCTCGGGCGTGTCGTCGGTCTTGACGGAGGGTTGATGCAGGTCTCGGGAGAAGACGTCCGGGGGAACCGTTGTTCGCCCCGAGGCTATTTTAGCCAGCTCGTCCGCAGTCTCGTTGTGGCGTCGGGCGATGTAGTTGAGCTCGAGCCCGTAGAACTTGTCTTCCAGGCGCCGAACCTCATCGCAGTAGGCTTCCATCTTCGGGTCGCGGCAGTGGGAGTTCTTCATGACTTGGTCGATGACGAGCTGCGAGTCACCGCGAGCGTCGAGGCGTCGAACCCCCAGCTCGATGGCGATGCGCAACCCGTTGACCAGGGCCTCGTACTCAGCCACATTGTTGGACGTCGGGAGGTGGAGGCGTAGCACGTAGCGCAGGTGCTTCCCGAGGGGCGAGATGAAGAGCAGGCCTGCGCCTGCTCCTGTCTTCATCAGCGACCCGTCGAAAAACATGGTCCAGAGTTCCGGTTGGATTGGAGCTGTTGGGAGTTGGGTGTCGACCCATTCAGCCACAAAGTCCACCAAGACCTGGGACTTGATGGCCTTCCGAGGGGCGAACGAGATCGTCTCGCCCATGATTTCCACCGCCCACTTTGCAATTCTACCCGAGGCCTCTTGGCACTGGATGATCTCCCCCAGGGGGAAGGATGACACCACAGTTACCGGATGAGACTCGAAGTAGTGTCGCAACTTCCGTCGTGTCAGGATCACTGCGTACAGCAGCTTCTGAATTTGTGGGTAGCGAATCTTGGTCTCGGACAGTACCTCACTGATGAAGTAGACTGGCCTCTGTACGGGCAATGCATGCCCCTCTTCTCGTCTCTCAACTACGATCGCGGCGCTAACCACCTGAGTGGTCACGGCGACGTAGATCAAGAGGGCTTCTCCGGAAGCGGGGGGCACCAAGATGGGCGCGTTTGTGAGGAGCGCCTTCAAGTTCCCGAGGGCTTCCTCGGCCTCAAGGGTCCAAGTGAAGCACTCGGTCTTCCATAAGAGGCGGTACAGAGGCAGGCCTCTTTCGCCGAGGCGCGAGATGAAATGGCTCAGAGCCGCAAGGCATCCCGTGACTCTCTGTACGCCTTTCTAGTCCTTGATGGGCCCCATGCTGGTGATGGCCGTGATCTTCTCCGGGTTGGCCTCGATGCCCTGCTCGGAGACGATGAACCCCAAGAGCATGCTTCGGGGAACTCCGAAGACACACTTCTCGGGATTAAGCTTCACGCCTTTCGCCTTGAGACGTCGGAATGTCGCTTCAAGGTCGGAAAGGAGGTCGGAGGCTTTCCTCATCTTGACTACAATGTCATCGACGTAGGCCTCGACCGTTCGGCCAATGTGTTCGCCGAACACGTGGTTCATGCACCGTTGGTACGTTGCACCCGCATTCCTCAAACCAAACGGCATGGTAACATAGCAGTACATGCCGAAGGGTATGATGAAAGAGGTCGCGAGCTGGTCGGACTCTTTCATCCTGATCTAGTGATACCTCGAGTAGGCATCAAGGAAAGACAGGGTTTTGCACCCAGCAGTGGAATCCGCGATTTGATCGATGCGAGGCAGAGGGTAGGGAACTTTCGGACATGCTTTGTTCAGACCAGTGTAGTCTACACACACCCGCCATTTCCCCCCTTTCTTTCTCACAAGCACAGGGTTGGCAAGCCATTCGGGATGGAATACCTCTTTGATGAACCATGCCGCCATTAGCTTGTGGATCTCCTCGCCTATGGCTCTGTGCTTTTCTTCGTCGAATCGGCGCAGAGGCTGCTTCATGGGTCGGGCTCCAGCTCGGATATCCAGCGAGTGCTCGGCGACATCCCTCGGTATGCCGGGCATGTCCGAGGGACTCCACGCGAAAACGTCGGTGTTTGCGCGGAGAAAGTCGACGAGCACTGCTTCCTATTTGGGATCGAGCTCGGAGCCTATCCGGATCTGTTTGGAGGCGTCGCTGCAGGGGTCGAGGGGGACAGATTTAACCGTCTCCGCTGGCTCGAAGTTGCCGGCGTGGCGCTTCACGTCTGGCGCCTCCTTAGAGAGGCTCTCCAGGTCGGCGATGAGGGCCTCTGTGAATCATCTAGGCCCCTTTGGTAATGTTTTGGTAATTAATGACAGCTACTTGTGGACTAACGATTCTTGGAGAAATAAGAATGCAGGGTTGGACCACATATAACAGGAAATGTTGAAAAGTCATACGCATTGGTTGTGGATCAGATGAAGGAAAAGGTATAATATAGGTTTTACTTCTGCCGGTCTTGAGGAGTTTAGAGAAGATACCTGACCGGATTGGTAGGCTAGATAGCCGTACTATTAAGAGGGGTCAATGACTCAGATCTGTGTAAAACTTAGTGCCTCATAGAGCATCAAGTAGTTGCATTTGCATGAGGACTAACAGCGCTTCTCATTTCGTGAGTTGAAAGTTCATTCAAAAGCATGTTTGAAAGGTGCGAAGTCATGGTCGCGCGGACTGTCCGGCCCTTGGGGGCGGACCGTCCGCGATCCTCCAGAGGGGTCCGAAGTCTGACCTTCTGTTTTGACATTGTGTTCTATGGCACTGCGGACCGTCCGGGCCTTAGGGCCGGACCGTCCGCAGTCATGTCCAAAGAAGGGTGGCTTCGGGCCAGTCCCTGAATTATAGGCGGACGGTCCGCCTGTGAAGTGCGGACGGTCCGCATGTGTCAACATCGTTTTGGACAGGGACTGTGTGTTTTTATAGATTTGTACTACGGACTGTCCGGGGGACCAGTCCGGACAGTACAGTCTCAGGTCCCGGACCGTCCGGGATTTATAGCCGGACGGTCCGCGTGTGTTAACTCCGTTTGATCCGAGGCTCGGGTGTTTGAACTTGCCAGGTCGCGGACGGTCCGGCATTGAAGGGCGGACTGTCCGGACCCTCCTTTTGAGTCAGCTCTGACATGTTTCAACGGTCATTATAGCCGTTATGATGTACGGCGGACCGTCCGGGCCTAGGGCGCGGACGGTCCGCGTGTGCGCAGAATTGCCCCCTTTTGCACATAACGGTTGGTTTTAGATGGGGGGCTATAAATAGAAGGGTAGCTCGTGTGAGAGAGCTCTCTTGGCCATTCCTTGCACACATTGAGCTCATTTGTGATCCTCCAACTCACTCTCTCACACTCTTTGCTTGAGATTGCATTCTAGTGAGAGATTGAGGGTTCCTAGTGCATTTGCATCATTTGGTGATTCTTGAGGCACTAGGTGGTACACCGAGCAAGCGTCGTTGGCTTGTTACTCTTGGAGGTTGCCGCCTCCTAGACGGCTCGGGTGATTGTCTCCGTCGAGCTCTCCAAGAAGATTGTGGAGAAGCCGCGGTGTGGATTGTGAGGGGTTCACGCCTACCTCGCCGGAGCGGCAAAGGTGACATTAGTGGAATCGAGGTATTGAGTGACTTCTTGTCCACTTGGCTCAAAGATCAAGTCGTGTCTTGATAGAGGAGCAAGTGAAGCTTGAAGTCCACCTCAACGTGGATTAGGGGTGATCGGCAAATCACCGATACCACGGGATAAATTTCGTGTCTATTCCTTCTAGCATTACTTATTGCCTTGCAATTGATTAAGTGTTTTGCTTGTTGTTCTTCAAGTATTCAATCTCCGTAGTTGTCTTTCATACATTGTTTACTTATTGACACTAGATAATTTATTCCTCTTGTTGTATTGATTAAATTTATTTAGTATTGTTGTTTTTAGTCAAAACCGTCTATTCACCCCCCCTCTAGCCGGTGTCCTAGATCCTACAAGTGGTATCAGAACCGAGGACTCCATTGCTTGTGGATCTAATCATCCCGGAGTGGGACAAAATGGCTAGTAACAACAATGTGCACATTGGGAAGCCACCGCACTTTGATGGAAACAATTATGATTATTGGAAAATAAGAATGTCTATGCATCTTAGAGCAATGGGTGGAAAAATTTGGCCAATTGTTAGGGATGGATTTGTTGTATTGAAGGAAGATGAACCATCCGTTAGTGATAATGAGAATATCCTCACAAATGATCAAGCCATGAATGTCTTTTATGATGCTCTTGATATAAATGAGTTCAATCGTATCAAGAATCTCACAACCGCTCATGAGATTTGGATAAAACTAATGGAAATTCATGAAGGAACTACAATTGTGAAGAGTGCCAAACTATATGTGTGCAAAGGGAAGTTTGAGCAATTTATTATGAAAGAAGATGAGAGTGTATCCGATATGTTCAATCGATTGAATGAGATAGTAAATGAACTCAAAGGACTTGGTTTTAATGTACCGGATGTGGATTTCACACACAAGTTTCTTAGATCACTTCCGGAGAAATATGAGACTATTGTGACAAAGCTAGTAAGGAGTGATCTATCTACAACTTCTCCAACCGAAGTTTTGGGAGAAATTCTCACTCAAGATATATTTAAGAAGTCACAAGCCGATGCTTTAAGTTTGGCAAAGAAGGTGAAAAATGAATCTATTGCTCTCAAAGCCAAGGCATCAAAGGCAATTGAAAAAGAAGATAGCAATGATGAAGAAAATGAAAGTGAGAGTGATGGTGACATGGCTTTATTTGTAAGGAAATTCAATAAATTCATGAAGATGAAAAGAGGTCAACCTAGAAGAGGTCAAACATCTAGAAGAAATGCTTTCAATGATAGAAAATGTTTTGAGTGTGGGGAACCCGGTCACATTGTCATGAATTGCCCAAGCAAGAAGAAGAAGGGCAAAGATGAAAGTGACAAGAAGAAAAAGAAATACTATAACAAGAAGAAAGATGGCAAAGCCTACTTAGTTGAATGGGACTCGGATGATAGCTCGGACGATGATGATGATGACACCTCATCCAAGCTTAATGCCGGAATTGCCATCAAGGAAGCTCCCTCACTCTTCTCATCCCCCCATTGTCTCATGGCAAAGGGAGATGCTAAGGTAAACTACAAGGCGGGAGGGAATCATTGGGTGTTGGATAGTGGATGTACTCAACACATGACCGGGGATATGAAAATGTTTACCCAAATGAGTGAGGAAGATTGCTCAAATTATGATAGTATCACATTTGGAGATAATCGTAAAGGAAAGGTTAAAGGTTTGGGTAAAATTGCTATCTCAAATGATCATTCTATATCAAATGTGCTATTGGTTGAGTCTTTGAATTTTAATTTACTTTCCGTAGCTCAATTATGTGATTTAGGATTTTGTTGCAATTTCACGGTTGAAGATGTTATTATCTCTAGTGTTGATGGTAGCAATCTTAAGTTTAAAGGTTTTAGACATGAAAATCTTTATCTTGTTGATTTCTCATCTAATGAGGCAAAGCTCACAACTTGCCTATTTTCAAAAGCTTCACTAGGTTGGTTATGGCATAGAAGACTTGGTCATGTTGGGATGAAGCAACTCAATCGGTTAACCAAGCATGACTTAGTTCGAGGTTTAAAAGATGTGAAGTTTGAAAAGAACAAATTGTGTAGCTCTTGTCAAGCCGGTAAGCAAGTGGCAAACACTCATCCAAATAAAAGTCAAATGTCCACTCATCGACCCTTGGAATTACTTCATATGGATTTATTTGGGCCCACATCTTTTGTAAGTATTGGTGGTAATTCTTATTGTCTTGTGATTGTGGATGACTATTCAAGATTTACATGGGTTTATTTTCTACGAGACAAATCCAATGTGTTTGAAACATTCAAGTCATTTGCTATATTGGCTCAAAATCAATTTGATTTCGACATCAAAAAGGTTAGAAGTGATAATGGGTCGGAATTCAAAAATGCAAGAATTGATCAATATTGTGATGACAAGGGTATCAAACATGAATTCTCTTCAAAATATACCCCGGAACAAAATGGTATTGTTGAAAGAAAGAATAGAACTCTTATTGATATGGCAAGGTCTATGTTAGCGGAATATAATATATCGGATTCTTATTGGGCCGAAGCAATAAATACCGCTTGTCATTCATCAAATAGACTATATTGTCACAAGCTCTTGAAGAAAACTCCATATGAATTGCTCATTGGTAGAAAGCCAAATATCTCATATTTTAGGGTATTCGGTTGCAAATGTTATATTTTGAGAAAGGGGAGCCGACTTTCTAAATTTGAGAAGAAATGTGATGAGGGTTTTCTTCTTGGATATTCATCAAATAGTAAGGCTTATAGAGTCTTCAACAAAACTCATGGTATTATTGAGGAAGCATATGATGTTGAGTTCGATGAAACAAATGGGTCTCAAGATGAGAGTGATAATCTCGATGATGTTGGGGGGACTCAATTGATAAATGCAATGAAATCAATGGCCATTGGTGAAATAAAACCAAAGGAAGATGATGATGAAAATAGTGTGGTTGTCATTCCTTCATCCTCAACTATAAATGAGGAAGATCACCAAGACCAACAACTTAATGAAACCATGGATACTCATGATCAAGGTACTTCAAGACCTTCGGTTCCTCTCAATGCTTCAACAAGCAATTATCAAACGGTATCAAGAATTCATCATTCCATTGTGAAGAATCACCCGGTTGATCAAATTGTGGGTGATATTAGTAAGGGTGTTCAAACTCGCTCTCGCATAGCTTCGTTTTGTGAACATTTCTCTTTTGTATCTTGTATGGAACCTAACTGTGTAGATGAAGCTCTACTTGATGTTGATTGGGTGAATGCAATGCATGAAGAATTAAATAACTTCGCTCGAAATGAAGTTTGGGAGCTTGTTGAGAGACCAAAGAACCACAATGTTATTGGTACAAAATGGGTGTTTCGCAACAAGCACAATGAAGATGGTGTGGTAGTAAGAAACAAGGCAAGATTAGTTGCACAAGGATATACTCAAATTGAAGGATTGGATTTTGGAGAGACATTTGCTCCCGTAGCAAGATTAGAAGCAATCCGGATTCTACTTGCTTATGCTTGTGCACATAATATCAAGCTCTACCAAATGGATGTAAAGAGTGCCTTCCTAAATGGTAAGATTAGTGAACTAGTGTATGTTGAACAACCTCCCGGTTTTGAGGACCCCAAAAGACCTAATCATGTGTTCAAGCTTTCTAAAGCTCTCTATGGGCTTAAGCAAGCTCCACGCGCTTGGTATGAAAGGCTTAGGGATTTCTTGCTTTCCAAAGACTTCAAAATTGGGAAGGTTGACACTACTCTATTCACTAAAAGAATTGGCAAAGACTTATTTGTTTGTCAAATCTACGTTGATGATATTATTTTTGGATCTACTAATGAATTATTTTGTGAGGAGTTCGGAAAAATGGTGTCAAAAGAATTTGAAATGTCTATGATAGGAGAATTGAGCTTCTTTCTTGGCCTTCAAATCAAACAATTGAAAGATGGAATTTTTATAAGTCAATCAAAATATTTGAAGGACATGCTCAAGAAGTTTGGTTTAGAAAATGCTAAGCCTATCAAGACTCCAATGGCAACAAATGGTCATCTAGACTTAGATGAAGGAGGTACTATGGTTGATCAAAAACTTTATCGTTCAATAATTGGTAGTTTGCTTTATATTACCGCATCTAGGCCCGATGTTATGTTTAGTGTATGCATGTGTGCTCGATTTCAAGCTTCTCCTAGAGAGGTTCACTTGAAGGCCGCTAAAAGAATTCTAAGATATTTGAAGTATACTCCCAATATTGGTCTATGGTATCCCAAAGGTGCTCAATTTGAATTAATTGGATATTCAGATTCGGACTATGCGGGGTGCAAAGTTGATAGAAAAAGCACCTCCGGTTGTTGTCAATTTCTTGGTAGATCTCTTGTTTCATGGTCTTCAAAGAAACAAAATTCGGTTGCTCTATCTACCGCCGAGGCGGAATATATATCGGCCGGAAATTGTTGTGCTCAACTATTATGGATGAAACAAACCTTATTGGACTATGGCATTATTTTCAAGAATGTGCCTCTCATGTGTGATAATGAGAGTGCGGTAAAATTGGCTACCAATCCGGTCCAACACTCAAGAACCAAGCATATTGATATACGACATCACTTCTTAAGGGATCATGTTGGCAAGGGAGATATCTCTATTTATTCCATTGGCACGGATGATCAATTAGCAGACATTTTTACAAAACCTTTGGATGAAACAAGATTTTGTTCTCTAAGAAGTGAAATGAATGTGATCGATCTCTCAAATGTGGCTTGAAGTTGATCACACATGTGTCGTATTGCATCTAGGGTCTAAATATGCTCTTTATGCTATTTATTTGGTATTATTGGTGCATTTTTCATTCCAAATTGCTCTAGATAGTTTAATTCAACAATTTTGCACTACTCAATTACATAATATATATATGCATGCATACTAACTCTTGGAGTGGTCGAAATGTCCATATATAAGCACCAACTCGGATTCGAAATTCAAAATCAGAAAGCGGACAGCAATTTGAAAAATGAGTATCAGGCCGCGGACCGTCCGCCCATGGACCGGGGACCGTCCGTAGCATCAGGAAATGGACAGTTCGTTCAGCCTCGCAGACCGTCTGCACACATCAGGGCGCGGACCGTCCGCCGCCCCAGCGCGGACCGTCCGCGACAGGGCAGTAAAGTCGACCAGTGGCCGCAGACTTGTCATTTGTGCTCTCTCGCTCTTCCTCTCTTGCTCTCCACTCGCAAAATACTCTCTTGTGTTGAGTGTGCGCGGACAGTGTAGTGAAGTTGCGTGCGGACAGTCCGACAGCTTGAGGCAACATTTCATCAACATGTCTTCATCACGGTATCTTCAATCTTGTGAATTTCATCAAATTTCTTCCATTTTGAGATTATATGGGTTTCCTCTCTGATCTGAAATTGAGCAGTGGGTTTCAAAATCTGATTGGTGGGATTGATAGTTCTCCTCAATGTCAATACTATGCAAAATTTTGAACTTGTTTGGATGCGTATTCTCTGCAAAATCATCAAATTAAACTTGGGTGGCGGCTAGGGTTCTTTGGAATCGCCCCTGGTCGGTCGCGGACCGTCCGCCTGGTGGACGCGGACCGTCCGGGCCTCTGGCGCGGACAGTCCGGCCCCCTAGCGCGGACCGTCCGGACCCTGGCAGAGCATTACAGTTCCATTCCCGTTTATAGTGGTGATTGGTATCAATTATTTATCTATGGATGTCTGTCACATTGTTGCAGTGGTTTTGGTGGTCTCCGCAAGAAACTTGCAGGTCGCTTTAAATCCAAGCGCCCTCGTGGAAATGATGATGACTATACACCAACTACTGATTCAGAGGCCCAATCCTCAGCTGGGGGCACTGAATCCATGGATGCTGATGATTTTCCTCATGTTCATCCCGATTATCCCATTGATACCCAAGGCTGGACTTATCCCAAGCGGAGATTTTCTATGGCTGAGTACTGCTCTAGACGGACTGTGAACCAGTATACTCTGCCATCTGATACAAATATCCAGTTTTTTCACACTCAGCTGCAGTTTGATGTTTTTTGGGGCACCCTGGTGGATACCAATTTTCATAAGCATCAGGTGATTGATTGGTCCTTCTTGCTCGGTCAATCTGTCATGGAGGGTCTGATCCCTAAATTTGAAACATGTGGACTATATCAGTTTATGGGGCAACGCACAGATTTCAATGAAATGGCTGTTAAACAATTTCTGGCTACCTCAGAGATTGATATTGAAGAAGAATCTATCACCTGGATGACTGGCTTCAAGCGCTATTCTGCTTCCTTTGCTGACTTTGCCGCTGCAAACAGTCTGAACTATGGCACCATTTCTGCTGGGCTGGATCTTTATACTGAAGATAATTTTGAGGATTTTGTGCAGTTTTATGAGCCAGCCAGGCTTGGTATACCCAGGAGGTTTGGAGAGACAGCAGGACTCCGACATCATCCTGCTGTAATCAACAAGATTGCCAGAGTCACCATTCTTCCCAAGAGTGGTGATAAGAGTAAAATACGGGATAAGTTCTGGAACATCATCCAGCACATCATGAATGGTGAAGTCATGAATATTGTTCTTTTCATGATGAGGCAGCTTAATGATTTGAAAATGGACAAAAATCAAAATTTAGCATATGCTCCTTACATTATGGCTCTCATCAAATCCAAGACAAGATTTGAGGGGCCATGTGAGATTGTTCACACACCATTCAGGCCTTTCAAGAATGAGATAGGGTTTCTCACCAGGCCACTCACTCCCTTTCCAGATGATGAGGAAGACCCTGGCTATGAGGGTGGAGCAGCTCCTAATGTTGAGGGACAGCAGATGCCTCCTCCTCCACCTCCTCCTCAGCCTCAGCACTATTGGGAGCCTGCTCCAGGATACTTTGATCCTTATTTTCACACTATGCAGCAAGGGCTTGAGACTCATATTGATACTCGCTTTGAGGGCCTAATGACACATGTGGATCACCGCCTCGATGACATGCAGTCTCGCTTTGACAGTAACTGGGATGCGCTCAACTCTGAATTTTCTGACTTTCGTGATCAAATTCACACTAATGTCACTGATCCCATCATGTCCAGGCTGAATAATATGCAACAGAGTTTTCAAGATAATATGGGTGCTCTCTCCAGTCAATTTGACAATCTTTCTACAAATGACAACATGTATGATATAAGTCAGAGGCAGTAGCAGCTTCAGCAGGATTTTAGCCAGTTCTCCTCCCTGTTTGACACCTTCAGCACTCATTATTACAACATGCATCCTCCGCCGAGTGATCAGTGAGGCTTCTCCTTTATGGCAATTGATGCCAAAGGGGGAGAGAAGTGGAAGAGAAGTTGGTGGGGTTATCTGGCGTCTCCTTCAGGGGGAGTTGGTGGTGTTATGTGGACATTAAGACCATGCATATGCATTTTACCTTTTCATGACGCTTGCATTAGTTTATGTCTTATGCATTTGGAACTGGCTTGACCTGTTAACTCTATGTCGTATGTCTGTGGACTATTATCTGTAATATTCTGTGGGATGAACTATGTTTTAGTTCAAAATTACTCTGTGTGTGGTTAATCGAGGTGTGATTATAATTGCTGCGCTCACTCTACGGATCATATCTTGTATGCCTCGATAACCATGATTGTAGGAAAGTCTCCATCAAGCTCCAATATATTATGTGTGTTAGATCTTCAACTTCAAACAATCCTGCACACACTTAGGGGGAGCCTTTCTTACATACTGAGTTTCTTATTGGGATTTATCTATCTCTCGGACAGAACTTCAAATCAAGATAAGTCCTATGAAACTCATCTCCAAGATCTATCTTATACCTTAGGTATGAGAGAGATTTGGAGAAACTAAACTTCTCTTTAATATACTATGTGGTGTTGTCATCAATTACCAAAAAGGGGGAGATTGTGAATCATCTAGGCCCCTTTGGTAATGTTTTGGTAATTAATGACAGCTACTTGTGGACTAACGATTCTTGGAGAAATAAGAATGCAGGGTTGGACCACATATAACAGGAAATGTTGAAAAGTCATACGCATTGGTTGTGGATCAGATGAAGGAAAAGGTATAATATAGGTTTTACTTCTGCCGGTCTTGAGGAGTTTAGAGAAGATACCTGACCGGATTGGTAGGCTAGATAGCCGTACTATTAAGAGGGGTCAATGACTCAGATCTGTGTAAAACTTAGTGCCTCATAGAGCATCAAGTAGTTGCATTTGCATGAGGACTAACAGCGCTTCTCATTTCGTGAGTTGAAAGTTCATTCAAAAGCATGTTTGAAAGGTGCGAAGTCATGGTCGCGCGGACTGTCCGGCCCTTGGGGGCGGACCGTCCGCGATCCTCCAGAGGGGTCCGAAGTCTGACCTTCTGTTTTGACATTGTGTTCTATGGCACTGCGGACCGTCCGGGCCTTAGGGCCGGACCGTCCGCAGTCATGTCCAAAGAAGGGTGGCTTCGGGCCAGTCCCTGAATTATAGGCGGACGGTCCGCCTGTGAAGTGCGGACGGTCCGCATGTGTCAACATCGTTTTGGACAGGGACTGTGTGTTTTTATAGATTTGTACTACGGACTGTCCGGGGGACCAGTCCGGACAGTACAGTCTCAGGTCCCGGACCGTCCGGGATTTATAGCCGGACGGTCCGCGTGTGTTAACTTTGTTTGATCCGAGGCTCGGGTGTTTGAACTTGCCAGGTCGCGGACGGTCCGGCATTGAAGGGCGGACTGTCCGGACCCTCCTTTTGAGTCAGCTCTGACATGTTTCAACGGTCATTATAGCCGTTATGATGTACGGCGGACCGTCCGGGCCTAGGGCGCGGACGGTCCGCGTGTGCGCAGAATTGCCCCCTTTTGCACATAACAGTTGGTTTTAGATGGGGGGCTATAAATAGAAGGGTAGCTCGTGTGAGAGAGCTCTCTTGGCCATTCCTTGCACACATTGAGCTCATTTGTGATCCTCCAACTCACTCTCTCACACTCTTTGCTTGAGATTGCATTCTAGTGAGAGATTGAGGGTTCCTAGTGCATTTGCATCATTTGGTGATTCTTGAGGCACTAGGTGGTACACCGAGCAAGCGTCGTTGGCTTGTTACTCTTGGAGGTTGCCGCCTCCTAGACGGCTCGGGTGATTGTCTCCGTCGAGCTCTCCAAGAAGATTGTGGAGAAGCCGCGGTGTGGATTGTGAGGGGTTCACGCCTACCTCGCCGGAGCGGCAAAGGTGACATTAGTGGAATCGAGGTATTGAGTGACTTCTTGTCCACTTGGCTCAAAGATCAAGTCGTGTCTTGATAGAGGAGCAAGTGAAGCTTGAAGTCCACCTCAACGTGGATTAGGGGTGATCGGCAAATCACCGATACCACGGGATAAATTTCGTGTCTATTCCTTCTAGCATTACTTATTGCCTTGCAATTGATTAAGTGTTTTGCTTGTTGTTCTTCAAGTATTCAATCTCCGTAGTTGTCTTTCATACATTGTTTACTTATTGACACTAGATAATTTATTCCTCTTGTTGTATTGATTAAATTTATTTAGTATTGTTGTTTTTAGTCAAAACCGTCTATTCACCCCCCCTCTAGCCGGTGTCCTAGATCCTACAGCCTCGGATTCGGCGAGGGCCTCGGCGTACTCCACGCACTCCACGTCGCATTCGTACGCGTGTCGGTACGTGGGGCCGACGGTGATGACCTTGTTGGGGCCCGGCATCTTGAGCTTGAGGTAGGTGTAGTTGGGGACGGCCATGAACTTGGCGTAGCAGGGCCTCCCCAGTACTGCGTGGTAGGTTCCTCGGAACCTGACCACCTCGAACGTGAGGGTCTCCCTTCGGAAGTTGGAGGGTGTCCCAAAGCAGACGGGTAGATCGAGTCGTCCGAGGGCCTGGACGCGCTTCCCGAGAATGATCCCGTGGAAAGGCGCAGCGCCTGCTCGGACCGAGGTCAGATCGATCTGTAGGAGCCCGAGGGTCTCGGCGTAGATGATGTTGAGGTTGCTGCCTCCGTCCATGTGGACCTTGGTGAGCCTGACGTTGCCGATGACGGGGTCGACAACGAGCGGGTATTTCCCCGGGCTTGGCACGTGGTCGGGGTGGTTGCCTTGGTCGAAGGTGATGGGCTTGTCGGACCAGTCTAGGTAGACTGGCGCCGTCACCTTTACCGAGCAGACCTCCCGACGTTCTTGCTTGCGGTGCCGAGCCGAGGCGTTCGCCACTTCCACCGTAGATCATGAAGCAGTCGCGGACCTCGGGGAACTCTCCTGCCTGATGATCTTACTTCTTATCGTCGTCGCGAGCCCTGCCACCCTCCGCGGGTGGCCCAGCCTTGTGAAAGTGGCGCCGAAGCATGGCGCACTCCTCAAGGGTGTGCTTGATGGGCCCCTGATGATAGGGGCACGACTCCTTGAGCATCTTGTCGAAGAGGTTGGCACCTCCGGGAGGTTTCCGAGGGTTCTTGTACTCGGCGGCGGCGACAAGGTCCGCGTCGGCGACGTCGCGTTTCGCTTGCGACTTCTTCTTGCCTTTCTTCTTGGCGCCGTGCTGAGTTGACGCCTCGGGGACATCTTTCGGTGGGCGGCCCTGGGGCTGCTTTTCCTTCCGGAAGATGGCCTCGACCGCCTCCTGGCCGGAGGCGAACTTGGTGGCGATGTCCATCAGCTCGCTCGCCCTGGTGGGGGTCTTGCGACCCAGCTTGCTCACCAGGTCGCGGCAGGTGGTGCCGGCGAGGAACGCGCCGATGACATCCGAATCGGTGATGTTGGGCAGCTCGGTGCGCTGCTTTGAGAATCGCCGGATGTAGTCCCGGAGAGACTCTCCCGGCTGCTGGCGGCAGCTTCGGGAATCCCAGAAGTTTCCAGGGCGCACGTACGTGCCCTGGAAATTACCGGCGAAGGCTTGGACCAGGTCGTCCCAGTTGGAGATCTGCCCCAGAGGCAGGTGCTCCAGCCAGGCGCGAGCGGTGTCAAAAAGGAACAGGGGGAGGTTGCGGATGATGAGGTTGTCATCGTCCGTTCCACCCAGTTGGCAGGCCAGCGGGTAGTTCGCGAGCCACAGTTCCGGTCTCGTCTCCCCCGAGTACTTTGTGATAGTAGTCGGGGTTCGGAACCGGGTCGGGAACGGCGCCCGTCGTATGGCGCGGCTGAAAGCCTGCGGACCGGGTGGTTCAGGCGAGGGACTCCGATGCTCCCCGCTGTCGTAGTGTCCCCCACGCCTGGGGTGGTAGCCTCGGCGCACCCTCTCGTCGAGGTGGTCCCGACGGTTGCGGTGATGGTGCTCGTTGCCGAGGCGACCCGGGGCCGTAGGCGCTGTGTTGCACGTGCGCCCGGTGTGGACCGAGGCTTCCCGCATGAATCGGGAAGTCGCGGCGCGATGTTCCGAGGGGTACCCCTGCCTCCGGGAGGCGGAGCTTTTGGCCCGTCGGACCGCGGCATCCTCCAGGAGATTCTTGAGCTCTCCCTGAATTCGCCGCCCCTCGGTGCTTGATGGCTCCGGCATCGCGCGGAGAAGTATTGCCGCTGCAGCCAGGTTCTGGCCGACTCCACTAGAAGTCGGTGGCGGCCTTACCCTGACATCGTCGGCGATGCGGTGCTGGATACCCTGGGGTAGATGACGCACTTCTCCGGCCGGAGGTCGGCCCGCCCATTCCTGCTCGATGTCCCGACAGATCGGCTCAAGTGTTCCTGCCCCCTCGTCGAGCCCGGCCTGCATCTCGCGGATTTGCTCGAGCTGTGGGTCATGACCCCCCGCCGGGACGGGGACCACAGCTAGCTCCCGAAGGATGTCAACGCAAGGCACAGGCCTAGGGAGATCACCGTTCTCCGGCATACCAAGATGGTTGCCTTCGTCGGG
Source organism: Zea mays (assembly GCF_902167145.1). Lineage (NCBI taxonomy): Eukaryota > Viridiplantae > Streptophyta > Magnoliopsida > Poales > Poaceae > Zea > Zea mays. The sequence goes on from NC_050098.1 coordinate 158,698,542, forward strand.
ACCCCCTAGATCGACGTGGAAACATTCACGACTTGGGCCACAGTCCTCGTCGCCGAGGCTGCGGCTACAGTCGGAAAGGTAGTAGTCGCACGTGGTCATAAAGTCCCACATGGCACTGGGGTTACCAAGTCCGGAGAAATTCCAACAGAAGTCGAGCTCGTCATCTTCCTCGGACCCCGAGGGCCCGTAGGTCGAGACGGTCGTCGGGCGGTCCCAGGGTGACCACATACGATACCCCAGAGGGTTTGGACTCACCTCTATGAGAGCGTCCACCAAAGCGAAGTCGCTTGGTGGGTTGAGGCTGGATCCAAAAGGCGTGAGATGTGAATCGATCGGTACCTCTTGGTCGACGGGCGGTGACGAAGTCACGTCAGGGGTAGACTGCACCGCCGTCTCAGGTACGAGGGTGACGCCCAGCAAGTCCCTTGCGAGCATGCTGGCATCGTCCGTTTGCTTGGGGTTGGCGTGTTGCGGGGAGACGACGCTCGTCTTCGTCTCAGACGCGAGGTCGATGCCCGACGTGCCCCTCGTTGGGGCGCCGGCGCCGTCGACTCGCTCGACAGCCGACGAGGTGTTGCCTCCTGCTTGGCCTTGGTTGCCCCACCTCCTCCTCCGTCGGCGGGGGAGGGGACGGGGCGAGCTCGAATGTTGTTCTTCCACCGCGCGGGGAAGACATCGTCGATTCCGCCACCAGCGGGCGGGTTGTCGGCCACCATTGTCGCTGTCGCGCGGCGGGAGAAGGAGTATCATGTCGTAGCTGCCGTCGAGGGACATGAACTCGAGACTCCCGAAACGGAGCACCGTCCCGGGCTGGAAAGGTTGCTGGAGACTGCCCATCTGGAGCTTGACGGGAAGTTGTTCGTCAACACGCAGCAGGCCCCTACCTGGCGCGCCAACTGTCGGCGTTTCGAACCTAGTGGGTCCTTGCGCCGACGAGTAAATTGTCGCCGCGTGCCCCAGCCCAGATGGGTCGGCGTGAGACGGAGCGCGAAGGGGGGAAGAAGTCGGAGGGAGACAGGCGTGAGAGGTGAAATCCTGCGGCCTTCGTGTTTGTCCCGCGCCCAGGTCGGGTGCGCTTGCAGTAGGGGGTTACAAGCGTCCACGCGGGAGGGAGCAAGCGGCCCTGCGCGAGCGCCGTCCCGTCCTTCTCCGCGCGGCCAACCCTCTGTAAGAGGGGCCTGGACCTTCCTTTATAGGCGTAAGGAAAGGATCCAGGTGTACAATGGGGGTGTAGCAGTGTGCTAACGTGTCTAGCGGAGGAGAGCTAGCGCCCTAAGTACATGCCATCGTGGCAGCCGGAGAGGTTTTGGCACCCGGTTCGTGTGGTGTCGTGGCCGTCGGAGGAGCGCCGGAGCCTGGCGGAAGGACAGTTGTCGGGGCTGTCGGGTCCTTGCTGACGTCCTCTTGCTTCCGTAAGGGGGCTGAGAGCCGCCGTCGTCATAGAGCATGCGGGGCGCCATCATTACTTGTTTGGCGGAGCGAGCCAGATGGGACGTCGGTCGTGTTCCCCGCAGCCTGAGTCAGCTTGGGGTAGGGTAATGATGGCGCCTCCTGTGACGTGGTCGGCCCGAGCCCTGGGTTGGGCGAGGTGGAGGCTCCTCCGAGGTCGAGGTCGAGTCTGTCTTCCGAGGCCGAGGTCGAGTCCGAGCCCCTGGGTCGGGCGAGGCGGAGACCGTCGGCTGAGGCCAGGGCTGAGTCCGAGCCCTGGGGTCGGGCGAAGCGGAGTTCGTCGTCTTCCGGGGTTGAGCCCGAGTCCGAGCCCTGGGGTCGGGCGGAGCGGAGTTCGTCGTCTTCCGGGGCTGAGCCCGAGTCCGAGCCCTGGGGTCGGGCGGAGCGGAGTTCGTCGTCTTCCGGGGCTGAGCCCAAGTCCGAGCCCTGGGGTCGGGCGGAGCGGAGTTCGTCGTCTTCCGGGGCTGAGCCCGAGTCCGAGCCCTGGGGTCGGGCGGAGCGGAGTTCGTCGTCTTCCGGGGCTGAGCCCGAGTCCGAGCCCTGGGGTCGGGCGGAGCGGAGTTTCCTATGGCGCCTGAGGCCGGACTTGGCTGCTGTCAGCCTTACTCTGTCGAGTGGCACAGCAGTCAGAGCAGCGCAGGCGGCGCTGTCCTCTTGTCAGGCCAGTCAGTGGAGCGGTGAAGTGACTACGGTCACTTCGGCTCTATCAACCGGAGGGCGCGCGTCAGGATAAAGGTGTCAGGCCACCTTTGCATTAATATGCCCCTGCGATTCGGTCGGTTGGCGTGGCGACTTGGCCAAGGTTGCTTCTTGGCGAAGACTGTGCCTCGGGCGAGCCGAAGGTGTGCCCGTTGCTGGAGGGGGTCCTCGGGCAAGACGTAGATCCTCCGGGGTTGGCTGCCCTTGCCCGAGGCTGGGCTCGGGCGAGGCGTGATCGCGTCCCTCGAATGGACCGACCTTTGACTTAATCGCACCCATGAGGCCTTTGCAACTTTGTGCTGATGGGGTTACCAGCTGAGATTTAGGAGTCTTGAGGGTACCCCTAATTATGGTCCCCGACAGATCTGAACCATTTTTTGATGGTGTGTTAAGTATGCGTGCAATTTGTTTAGTGGATTTAGTAGAGGTTATGTGTGGAATGATTTGGTTGAATGTGTTTTGTAAAGTTTAAACTATTGAATTATATAGTGGTATAGATGATGTAAAGTTCGATATATTCCTCGCATAACCTTTAAGTTAATCCTTTCGCCCGCCAATATATAGAACATTTGAGATTTTTATCATACATCAAGTAGACAGAAAAAATCTTTCGCCCTTCATCAAAGCACTAGAACTAGTTCTTGATTGACATAATAATTTATAGTTCGGCCAAGTTCTAATTAGCCAACCATAGTTGTTAAGGCGATAAGGCGAGGTAAGGCGACTGACCTCTTTTTAACTTTTAAGTGTTAAAGCGTAAGGCGATACGACGCCTTAAATATAGTTAAGCATAGAAAATTATTGATATTTGAGAAAGTGTGTAGGACAAAAATACTAATAAAGAAGAGAAAAGAAAATAATAAAGAAAAGGGAAATAATAGTCTAACCAGTCCAAATCGGCCCACTTTACCCATTAAATTAGGTTACCCACTTATTCACTCACTCTCAGTCCTCTCCCAGCCGCACCCATCACCCAGCTGCATCGCTCTCTTCCCTGCCCCTCCCCCTTCTCCCTCTCTCTCTCAACGGCCTCTCTCCCAGCTGTCGCGGTGAGGGGTCAGGGGACCTCGCCGGCGCAGCTGGAGCTCACAGTCGTGGAGGGGAGCGCCCACCGCCGCTGTTGATGGCACTCTCCGGTTTCAAATCGCGTGCTCAAGACATGATCCAACCCTACATCACTCCAAGGCATACTCATAGTGTCGCCTTAGAACTCTCCAAGGTGTCGGGGCGACGTTCTACTATCCAGAGCGGATGTATTAGGCTCTGAGATAAAGCAGCCAGGACGTCTTAAAGTTTCCGCACGCCTTAGTGATTAGGCGTCGCCTAAGCGACGCCTTAAAGACGTCTTAACAACTATGTAGCCAACTCTTCATTTGATATTCATGAATTCTTATATTTGTGGACAATTTTGAATAGTTGTAGTAGTTCTTATATTTGAGAACGGAGAAGTAAGTGCAGTTCTAGTATTTAAGATTTATCTCCAAATAAGTGTATTTCTAGCCATTCTAGGTACGTTCCACCTAATTGTATTAAGCATTTTTACTTTCTCTACTTCTAAAGTGACGTTATTATATACTAAAATAGTTTTTGATAGACCAAAAATTTTATAATTTTCAAGTAGCATTAATATCCTTCAAAAATAATAAAAAGTATACTTATTTCGAAACAATGAAAACTTTAAAACTCCATTTTTAAACCCTAGTGTGCATAATACCCTAGGCAAACATATTTTCCTTTGTTTTTTTTTCTTCAAAATTCTCCCCTTATATCTTCTTAAGGAGTATCTCATTCTTTGTTGCACTACTTTTCTCAAGAAAAAATACTCTAGGGACGCCCTTCTGCTAACATGGCCTCTATAATTTGTTTATCTCTAAATAAATTAATTTCTATAGCTTTGTTAATTTAAACTTTTGGATGTTTGGACAAATGTGTTATAAAAGGATACAAAAAAATATAATGCCAAGTCATCATATTATAAAAATATTTATACAATAATTTATGGTATTAATTTATTGCCATGAATCTTCATGCAATCATGCTCGTACTACAAAACCGATAAAATTTTATAATATTTAACTAAGATAAACCTAGCAATTAGTTTATTCTAGATGGAGGTAGTAGCTTCCTAAGTCATGTTAATTTGAGTTTAAATCTCAGGGCATGTTTAGACAAAGATTTAATTAGCTAACAAAAAATAGCCTAAAGTAGCTCTAGTGCATCTAAATAGAAGTGTTAATAGTTGAACTATTCTTTTTCATAATTTTCACCTAGTTGCTAGCCAACTAGCTAACCAACCATAACCAATGATACAATTAGATACACATGGCCAATTACTAGTTATGCTAAAAAACAACCTAAATTAGTTATAGTTAGCTAACAACTATTAGAAACTCATCTAAGATATTAGTTCATCTATCAGCTCTCTTATTTATACGTAATATAAGTAATTTAGATTATTTTTAGCTAGCTACTAAGGTCATGTTTAGAAGCACCCAATTTTTAATAAACTGACTTATAGAAATTGATGTGGTTCCAAACATAACAATTTATACGTCAGTTTATATAAATTGGATTCCTAGTTTTTTAAAACCCAAGAAGTCACCTTCTTCTAACTAAAATATAAAAATCAGTTTCTTAAAAACTGTCTTGCATCCAAACAGGATCTAAGTAGTTTTTTTTATCTAAACAGCTCTTTATTCACACTAATCTTTAGTCCCAACGAGTACTAACTACATACATGTGTACCAATCGGGCCCTTGATCCGGTTCTTGAAAATCTCCCATAGGTTTCCGCCTCGATGGCCCTATTGCGTAAAACAATAAACCCGCCTTCCCCACCACTGGTCATCAGTCTCCACTCCACGCCCGACAGAGCAGGAGGACTCAGAAATGGCAATCCCAGTGCGATCGGCTGCCGCGCCCCGCCGCCTCGTTCCGTCGATACCTCCGGCGAGCTCTGGACATGTTCGAGGACTGGCGTGCTTCGGTACCCGAACCGGGCCTCGCGGTGCAAGAGGGTTGTCAATGGTGGTCGCCGACTCCACCAGCCGTCGGGCCAAGCAAGCGGACGGCGGGGACGGCGTCCTTGGGGCGCCTGTTCTCGGAGGGCTCGGGATGGAGGGATTGGGGGATCAGCTCAGCGTGGTGATGAAGTTCGGGGGGTCCTCGGTGTCGTCGGCCGCGAGGATGGCTGAGGTGGCCGGCCTCATCCTGACGTTCCCCGAGGAGCGCCCCGTCGTCGTTCTCTCTGCCATGGGGAAAACCACCAACAACCTTCTCCTTGTACTGATCGCTTCGCAGTGCTCTTTGTTGATTTTCTTGTAGACTTTTATTTAGCTCTGTGGGATCTTTCTCTGCTTTGGCAAAAGTTTGCTGTTGCCTTTGCCTGCATAACTCACGGGTTGAAATGTTGAATGCATCAAGAAAAAACCTCAGTTACCTAAAGTAAACTTTTCCATTTTTTAATGATTAGCAATCTAGTCGTGAATCTCTAGGCCTTGATAGGTGCTTGGTGAAAAATCGGAATTGCCCATAATTTGCTGCAGTGGTGCATAAACAATACCTAGAAACAAGGATGAAGTTAACTAAAATATTGAACCTTTACCCATGGTCTGCTGGCTGCATTGTATATGAAATATTTGAGCAAAAGGATGCCGTGAGTTATTTTAATCATTGTTTCTGACTTTCTGTATACCCTAAAGTTCATGGTATCTGTGATTGTTTTTAGGCTGGAGAGAAGGCAGTAGGGTGTGGAGTTATCCATGTTTCTGAAATCGAAGAGTGGAATATGGTCAAAAGCCTACATATCAAGTATCCCACTTTCTTTTCCAGATGCTAAGTTTTAGAATACTTGTAATAATCTCAATTAATGTTGACTTGCCCGCTGTCAAATCAGGACGGTGGATGAACTTGGACTTCCAAGATCTGTAATACAAGGTAAACCCACCACCTTTGGTGACCTCTTCTGTATTTCTAAGCCTTTGTATAACAGTTGTGGACAAAATCTGTAGACATGCTAGATGAACTGGAGCAACTATTGAAAGGTATCGCTATGATGAAAGAGCTGACGCCTAGGACCAGTGACTACCTTGTTTCATTTGGAGAATGCATGTCCACCAGGATTTTTTCTGCTTATTTGAACAAAATTCGTGTCAAGGCACGGCAGGTACTTCTTGATATTTTCTTGATTTGCACAGTGATTCAGTGAGCTTTTCAGGTTATGAATGCAGCAGCCTACAAGAATTTGCTATAGTATCCCTGCCCTATGGTGGGGGTGTCTTGAAACTTTGATTAGTCATTGATATTTTTACTACATATGCACTTCGTGATCTCAAGTTTCAGCTCATTATGTTAGTTGATTGCCACTAGTATTCTGCGGAAATTTCACATTTCGATAATGATTCGTTCATTGTCCTTTTATGTGTGCGTGGAAAATATTCTTAGTATTTTTTAGATTTTGTGATTAATTTGGTATTGCCATAAAATTGTAACCTTTTAGATGATGGAGATAATCTCCGTCCACTTCACCAACCAGGTTACACAAACCATTTTATCCTTTAAAATGTGGACAACAGGATTTGAACCCTTATAGTAGTGGAGTCACACACCCACAACTCAATTGAGTGTTTGACTATGATCTGGATTTCCCTTTATTTAATATCTCAATTTGATACAGGGGCCATGTAACCAGCCTAGCTGCAAATCCCCAGTACATCCATATACATCCCCCATTCTTCTACATTATGCAATGATGTGAACTCACGTTCATTATTAATTTTATTTGAAATTTTTTGCAGTATGACGCATTTGATATTGGTTTCATTACAACTGATGAATTTGGTAATGCGGATATCTTAGAAGCAACCTATCCTGCTGTTGCGAAGAGACTTCATGGGGACTGGATACAGGATCCAGCGATACCTGTTGTTACTGGGTTCCTTGGGAAGGTATTTCATCGACAAACAATTTCTTCATCCATGAGGCAACTTGTTTACTGCAACTGCCATCACTTGCAGGGCTGGAAATCTGGTGCTGTAACTACTTTAGGCCGAGGTGGTAGTGACTTGACTGCTACAACCATTGGTAAAGCCTTGGGACTGAGAGAAATTCAGGTCTATGTTTAGTCTGAATAGATATTGAATAAACCATATTTTTCTTTCTGAGGAAAAAAGTTGAGACAACAGTTGATGCTAATCACTAAGCTAGCATGTGCATTTCATGAAAATTGTTGCTTATCCCCATATATTGCCTAATTGGTCTGAAAGCATACTGTGCTTGTGATAGGTATGGAAAGATGTTGATGGTGTACTTACTTGTGATCCAAATATCTACCCACATGCAAAGACTGTTCCATACTTAACATTTGAAGAGGCCACAGAACTTGCTTATTTTGGTGCTCAGGTACTCTTTCTTTTGAGTGAAGAATCAAAAGTAACATTTCCCCCAAGAAAAATTATTTGTCTTGGACTGTTAAAGGGGCTATGATGGTTGACATGCGATGATTCATTTTTGTCACTAATGAATCTTTGTACAAATTATATTTTGAATGCTCAAGAAAAAAGTTCTGGAACTAAACAACAATGATATCGGGTACATGATATTTCATCTTTATTGCACGTTTTCAGGACTTGAACCCTGTATAGTGTGACCAGGCTGCTTCTCAGTGAATAAACAAATCTTTCAGTTGCATACTTCTCAAAAACGAAAGATCCTGTTCAGTAGATAAACCTCTGTTCCCTTTTTACCTTTTAAAGCTATATTGATTGTTGTTTGGCATTTGCTTTACTAACCATCATGAATTGAACATATAGCTCATGATGTCAGTCTCCTGAACAGAAGCGAGAAATTTAGGATCGTTATTGTGGACTGTTCACTCCAATGCAGGTTTTGCATCCACAATCGATGAGACCTGCTAGAGAAGGTGATATTCCAGTTAGGGTTAAGAATTCATACAACCCTAAAGCTCCAGGCACCCTTATTACCAGACAAAGAGACATGGATAAGGTCTGGTAGTAGGTAACTTCAAATATATCCTCACATCTGCTTGACTTTCGAGGCATTGATTTTTGCGCCCCTCTTTTTCACTACTAGGTTGTACTAACTAGCATAGTGCTCAAGTCAAATGTCACTATGTTGGACATTGTGAGCACTCGGATGCTTGGTCAGTATGGTTTTCTGGCAAGGGTATGTTGAACACTGAGCCATTTTTGTATTTATATTACACTGTTCTGATCACTGCATGTATGACCTTGAGCAGGTATTTGCTATATTTGAAGATCTATGTATATCTGTGGATTGTGTTGCTACCAGTGAAGTTAGTGTTTCTGTGTCACTTGATCCATCAAAGATCTGGAGTAGGGAACTGATACAGCAGGCAAGTGTTTCCATTCCTTCATTGTATTAGCATGTAGAAGCACATGAAAAATTGTTTTTGGTGACTTGATAGTGCATTTCCAAGAGAAATATTTTTATTCCAATTCTCTACGCTTCCACATTGTTAACAAATTTTCAGGAACTTGACAATGTAGTTGAAGAGCTAGCAAGTAGAAACACGAGATATTTTTTTTTTTGCAAGTGACTTATCCCATGCCTGAACATTTTAGTTCTCTGTGCTTCACAATTGTTAACAATCTTTCAGGAACTTGACCATGTAGTTGAAGAGCTTGAGAAAATAGCAATTGTTCGTCTACTTCAGCAGAGGGCGATAATTTCACTTATCGGAAATGTGGAGCAATCGTCTCTCATACTAGAAAAGGTATAACGCTATCTACATTAAATATTTCTTCTTTGGGTTTTCCTCTCTAATGTTATTTTCATTGGACATCAGCATATATATTAACCATTTAATAAATCTTCAGACGGGACGTGTGCTGAGGAAAAGTGGGGTTAATGTTCAGATGATCTCGCAAGGAGCGTCAAAGGTACTCCCTCGCTTGCCAGAGTCACCATAGCACACCAAATGAGTACTACGTGCTTGTTGGCTTGTTGCATCCATGGTTCTTAGTCACAAGTCACAACATCTATCATCAAAGGAAACCAAATTGAGCAAAATTTGTTTGTCATATGCATGTTTCCGGCACCGACATTTACCACGCCTTCATCCTGAGCAGGTTAACATGTCGCTGATAGTCCATGATAGCGATGCAAAGGCACTCGTAGAAGCCCTTCATCAGGCGTTCTTTGAAGACGATGTCCTATCACAAGTCGAAGCGGAGAACCTACTCGTGGGCTGATCAACGTAGGCTTTGCTGGGTCCAGGCGTGTTATCTGTTATAGATTCCCACTCGCCTCCATGAACGGCATGGGCATTGGATCATTGATCATGTTTTGCTTGAAACAAGTATGTCTTCCAGGTTCTCAGCCAATGACTGCAAAACTGTGTTTCTGTTTTAGAACTGTTTGCAGACACCACAGTCTGAGCTGCGAGCACCGATTGTCAACAAGATGGCAAGCCTGTGATATAATTCCAACTGTCTCTAATCAATATATATAATAAACATTATCAATATCTATTAATTATAAGCTGTTTTAGTTTATTAGATAAATAGTTTTTCTTATGCATTTAGATATACAATATGTCTAGATATATATCAAAAGTAATATATCTAAAAAGTAAAAACATGTTATAATTTAAAACGAAGTATACTATAAAAATATATAATATCAGGAAAAAATCATCAGATCCAGATTATAAAATATTTTATCTTTTTTAGATATGTAGTTTTTCTTATGTATTTAGATATAAATTTATGCCTAGATATATAGCAAAAATAATGTATATTAAAAATTCAAAACAAGCCAAAACTCGTTATATTCTAAAACGGAGAAAGTATATAAAAAACATGTCTCACGATAAACAATGACGTTATCTGATGTCGTAAATGAGTAGTTCTGTTATATACTTTTTGACTCGATAGACCAGGACAGCGGGAGTGTCAATCTTTATATAAATAAACTCGGTACTTGGAACAGCAGGGCAACTCCAACCAGCTACAAATATGAAAAAATAGCTTTGCTCCTATTCCTTTAATTAAACATAATCAATTCCTAACAAACATAACCAGTTCTACTAGTTTTATCTCTCAAAACATGAATTTAGCTCCCAAATGCATAAAATCCATAGAGCTCCTCAATAATGCTTCGAAAGCCCATGTTTTATAAGTTTGTTATATCTCAAAATTGAGTACTTCTTCGGTCTTGGAATAGTTGGTATTACAAAATTTAAATTTTGTCTCAAAATAGTTATCATACTTACTTTCTAATGCATATTTCTCTTTTTCTAATACACACTTTTTTCAAATAAATCGTTGTCTCTATTTATATCTATATATCTTTCTTGTTCTCTGTGCACTACAACTTTTCACTCATAAATTTGCATGTACAGTTTTAAAATCTTAACTGTTTTGGAATGGAAGGAGTATTTCTCGTCATCGAAGACAACCAAGAGTGTTATGAAAACTTCTATTTTTGTAAGTTTGTTGTTTCTCGAAATCAAGTATTCCTCGTTACTAGCGACGATGTAGCTTGATATGACCCTCTTAGGCCCTTATTGGACCCAAAGAGATAATAGTTAGCTAAATAATCAAATTGGTTAGACTAATATAGTTTATAGCAGCTAATAATAATTGTGACCTATTAGCTAGCTAACTATTAGTAGCTAACAGATTTAAACATACCCTTATTAGTATTAAGTAGTTCTCAAAATCTAGTATTAGCTACTGAGTAAAATTTCTATGGGTTATAACTTATGTATGTGATGTGCAACAAACAAATTTTGGATTATCAATTATTTCAGGTCCCGCATATAGGGATGAAAACAACAAAAAATATCGTACCAACCGACAATGTATACTATGTAGAGGGGTGTCATACTAGTACAAAGTTGTCTAAGACTTCATAGAACTAATGGTTAAATGGTACATGGACAAGAGATTGTTTTGCAACTGTAAATGAAGTACGGTAAAAGACATCATCAATTATTTCAGGTCCAGCAACAATGCATCATCTTCATTGGTATGTGATGGTGAGTTCTTTCATGTGGGATGTGCTTGTTCCATTATGGACCTAGTAGCTAGAGATGATTTGATTGTAATTACACCCACAATAGAGATTATTAGACAAATAGTACTTGTTGTCAAGCGATCTCCATTACAACGGTAGGAGCTCATGAAGAGAGCAACTAAATGTAGTCCGGATACATCTAGGTGCCTTTTTTCTTGATATTGCAACCAGATGGAACTCCACCTATTTGATGCTTAGGGATGCCTTATACCGCAAGTCTCCATTCATGAGGCTTAAGTCATAGGACCATCGTAGGTATGAGAAAATTAGTCCTTTTCATGAATGGGGCATGACATAGAAGTTTTTTCATGCTTCAAAAAAAATCTATGAACTCACTAGAGTTTTCATGGGCACTTTATATCCAACTGCAACTATGTTCTATTTATATAAAGAGTTTTGTGAGATAATGGTTTTGTTTGGTGATTGGTCGGTTAGTCAAGATATCACTATTAGTGCAATGACAACTTCCATGAGTAGAAAGTTTGAAAAATATTGTAAGTGATCCTACATTACATTAGCTTTTGAATCTACATTCAGTGTTGGTGAGTGGTGACCGTGTGTATTTGATCCTTTCCACATCCATCTTGACCTCAAGTTTACTGAAGCCTTGATTTGTATGAAGGACTGTGTTTATGCATCAAGAAGAGGTAGTAATACATCCCACTTTTTCACCTACACAAAACTCTTCATTTGCTAATTTATATGCCTTACTAGGTATATACCTGTGCGTTGCTACAGAATCAACACATTTTATTAACATACATTGAGATCAATACATTTTATTAAGATACATTGAGATTGTGAATATCAACTGTCCCCAAGCGAACATAGATGGGTGGGTTATCCTCGGTTGCAGTCGATCTTAGTTGGGTAGCTCATCGCTACGACTATATATCACATAGTTAAATCTTATTTAAATGGAATAATTATTCAAACACGTCCAAATCTTTACAATAAAGTATCATAAAGATAATTCAATACATTTCTGTTGCAATCATTTGAATACTAACGCAAATGCAAAGGATTAAGAACTCATAATAAAGTATCAACTTTTTGTCTGCATACAAGCTTAGTGATCCAAAGGTAGCTAGCTAGTGGTACCCATATAAGAGTATATTAGTCTGGGTGGCTCCATGGCAATGACAGCAATCTGGAGTTCTGTATTGCACCTGCTAGAGTCCAATGAACCAAGCTTACCAAAGTTTTAGTTTAAGACAGACAGTTTAACCTTCATTCAAAAATCAGAAGTACTGAACCCGATAACAGTTCTTCTGAAGTTTTTTTTCTCATAACAGGAAATATTGGCAAACATTCATTTCTGGTTATCAAACATCTAAGGAATACAATGCTATGAATCTTGCTACCAAACAAATAGAGAATTGTTATTACCAAAAAATAGGTTATTCTAAATGCAGCATGTGATTCAGTCCAATGATAGGAAAAAAATCCAGGCACACTTTTTTTTGCATAATTCATGTCCGGTCCAAATTAGGGTCTTCCAATTTGATTGCGGCCAGGCACAAAAGTAGGTGGAGAGTGAGACCTTGACCACAAGTAGAACTGAAGAATAATGTTCTTTTCTAGTTTTGCACGTGTCAGATATTGATCAAATGAAAAATCCGACATTTATAAATTGTGGAACATGACATAAATTCAGGTTGCACGACTGCTGCCATTAAAAATGAATGTATACTATTTAGACCATTTACAAATTGTGATGTGAAAACCTTCCGCAACATAAATAGTGGGTCAGCAGGGTAAATAGAGTCGACTCACACAACTTCTTTAGTTTCATTACAAACTTTGCTTGCACAAAACAATTAGCCGAAGGTAAAATCTTACACACTCTAGTTGCAAAGTGAGCAGGATTAGCAGACATCATCCGCAGTCGAGTAAAGATTTCTTTTGTTCTACCCATGAAAACCAAATTGTCGCTTTCTCTGTCTGAGTCGATGGACCTTGTCTCACAAGGCACAAGGAAAATAGATCTTTAGAGCCCCTAAGATTACACATTAAAGATTATTAAAGCTCAGATGCAAAACCAAGGACAAAATTACTTTTCTTCATTGCGGTGAATAAGAAAAAAGTGCCAAAATTTTGACGAGCCACATCGATTAAACAGCAGACAAGAAGATACCCAGAGGGCTCAATCCATAGAAGTATATGATCCCCTGGATGGAGCGGGTAACTAAACAAAAAAGCAAGGTAGAAGTGTGAGATCTAGAACATCAGTTAACAGGTAGTATTCTGACTAAACAACACAAAGTATTATGTTCGATATTACCATCGTGCGGAGGATGATGATTCTTATTATTATTATCACAAGTACAATACAATTATCATTTCTGAAAAAGTACCAAAGTCATGCATACTGGTATACATGGGCCATGACAGGAAATTCACTGCAAGGATTTGCTAGACAACTAAACATAAAACCTACCTGAAATCTTCCAAGTACAAGAGATAGAGTAATTGCTATGTTGTACCTTGCAACCGTTGGGGGTATCTTGCAACACGCAGCCTGAAGGCACCTCGTGGAGATGGAGAGCGACATTGTGGCCCTCTTCGCTCACCAGCATGATGTCCCCTTCATCACCATTCGCTCCCTCGCCGACCTCGCCGATGATGGCTCCTCGATCAGCAATGAGGCCGCCACGTTCCTCGACATCGCGGCGCAGAACTGATCAGGTGGGAAACAGAAGTAAGACAAATATTCCAAATTCTGAGCAATATCAAAAGGATAAACTATGAAACTTGAATGCTTCCCTTTGAGAATACAACCGAACATGTGTAAATATATAAGAAGCATGAACAGATCTAACACATACCAAAATTTTTATTCACTGATCTCGACATGGTTGCTGCTTGACTTCTGGTCAACTTCTTCAACTTGTTCTTTTTCCTAAAACTCAAATTCAGAAGAAATAATGAACATAAGGCTATGATAACAATTGCATAAATAGCATAAGAGGTTTCAGTTTTCCCATGCTGCATAGCAAAAAAACACTGACAAGATCGTGCTCGTGAACCTCGACAGGATTGCTGCTTGAATTCTCATCATTTTTCTCTTCATGTTTGCTCTCCTAAAACCCATTTCCCCAAATGATGTCATTAAAATAATTGTCGTGTATTCAAAATAGCATAAAGGTATCATTTTTCCCAATGTTGCATAGCAAAAAAACACTAACCAGACTGTGTGTTTGGACCTCGATAGGATTACTGCCTGAATTCTCATCAATTTTCTCCTCACGCTTGCTGTCTTGACCCCCCCAAATGAACTTGTTTAAATAATCACAGTGCATGTAGAACAAAATATATAAGAAGCACGAACATATCTAACACATACTGGATTTTTTTGTTTACCATTACCTACCGTACTGATAGTATGAATAAAAACAATGGACAAATGAAAATGGAATCTTACATTGACAAAATGGAGTAACCAAATGCATATAAGAAGCATGAGCAAATCTACACACATACTGATTTTTTAACACTACCTGGCATACTTATAGTAAGAAGAAAACAAGAGATATATGAAAATGGAATCTTACATTGCCCTAAACTCGGTGCAGTTCTTGATCTTTACAGGGATTGGGTCATGCAAGCTGTTCTACAGAGCTCTGAAAAGGGAGGAATGCACATCCATGAGTAGGCAGCAACGAAAATACAAGATTCATCCCATACATATCCCTATTCGGGGTGGGTTATTTCTACTCATAGAAGTAGAACAAAAGGCATTGTAGATTTTGATAAGCACCTAGGTTAGGTATACACCATTTCCAAAATTGTGTACATATAAAAGGTAAAGTGGCTTGCAATTTGGAATGGCAGGAGCCAGGAGTATTTATTGAGGCTTTTAAGTCACATGCGCATACAGAAGGTAGTGCATAAACTCCACTAAATCATTGTCTCTATGTATGTAAAATTGTGGTGGCTAATAACAATAACTAAGACATTGACGTTGACCTTTCTTAGCTCTGAAAGGTCAAATGTGACTAAATTGCTTCCTCTTAGTTTGGTTGTCAAAATATTTGTTAAACAATGGCATTTAACTATTTCATATTAATATCATAATAATTCAATCTAAACTAAAGTATGTGAAAGCAAAGGACCTTGCAACCAATCTGAGATTAAACATCCAATCAAGTCTGGTATAGAAATCAGTAAATAATTTTCACAAGTGGACAACAAAAAGAAACTGCATAATCATGTCACTAAGTACTGCATACAGAATCAAGTATATGTACATGTTCAATCATATCTATAATTTCATCAACATGATCTGAAACACGGGGCTCCACAGATGGTTGTAAACATTGAAGTTTGGCCATGTGTGACAAGAAGTCATCAAAGAACCTTTTGCTTAAGCTAAAAGGATCTTCCCCAAGTTGATTTGCCCGTGCAATTATCTATAGTGCAACTCAAGTTTCATGTGCTATAATTAAGATCAGGATACACAAGGGTAAGAACAGTTAATGTCAGCCCCCCACAAATACCATAAATATTTCATCATTTTTATTTTAAAATGTATCGAAGACCTTCTCATCTCAAAAGTCAAAACAGTTGTACAAGTAGTACTCCTAAAACCTGAAAGAAGAGAACTGCATGATTGAAATTCCAATGTAGGATAGCAAGACAAAAAAGGGCAACACAGTCTAAAAGTAACATGGTGAACTCCCAAAATATGAAACTTTAATAGCAGGTTGTGGGCAGCCCCTTGCCAAGTAGTCTTTGCATACACTCCAGTAGTTTAGATTATTTTATCATTCAAGGAAAATACAAGATATATCTTAGGATATACTGGAAAAGAACAACCATAAGCAGCATGTCAAAGAATGTTTGATAGCTGGTATCACGAACCAAATAATGACCCACAATAAATGTTCATTTAGAAAGTAACCACACAAACAATATTTGGACCACAAAACATACATTATTCCTAGTCGTATGTGGGATGCTCCCAATCTTAAGCCTGAAAGCATCTAGATCACGTCCAATGTAGGTTCAATAACTTAACGCCTTGCAACTTCATTCTCAGGTTATTAAAACAGTTGGTGCAGTTGCAACCATCACAATGAGTACGTGAGGGGATGATTTCTATGTAGCCATGCAGTGAGAAAGGTAAAATTTAGAAGATCAAGGAACACGGAGCAGGACATAGAATCTCATTCAACCCTTGGTTATGTATAAATTGAGAGGGGAAGACCTCTTAATTTCATCTGCATAATTATCCAGATACTGTTCTCCGCAGATGGATTGATTTCTTATGACCTTCTGATGAACCCATAAGAACAACATTAACAGAACAACTCTGAACTTCTTCATGCTCAATTTTTTCTAGAGTACTTGCTTCTCTATGAGCAGTGCCCAATGCTCCTCTTCGTGAGTGAGTGCACATACGACAAATGAGTCTGAGCTTCATTACTTGATGATTTTAGTGGAGTAGCAGCAATGTTAATGCAATTGATGCACACAAAATTAGGACTACAACAGATTGTAATTATTTCATATTATATTATGTAGCTGAACTAATTGTAAATATTTTTCACAAATTAATGTGGCACAGACCATAGGCACCTAAAATAGCACAACACAATGACAAAGATGCTAATATAAGTGCAACTTATGCATAGTTATTCTGTTCTTTATGCTTAAATTCAACATATTTATTTTTTCCCAAACCTTGTACGCAAAAAGGATCTATTCTTGCTAGGCTAACCTGTTGAATGGGATTCCATGGGAGCACCTCTCAATTACAAAACCTGTTTGTCTACACTAAAATTGAACCTTCCAAATAATAAGGAAAAAATTAATTCGTGCAGATTTGCACATACCTTGAGTGCATGAAATGGGTAGAGATTTAGGCAAAGGCAAAGGACTCCGCCTCTGCTATCACCAAAAGATATATAGTGCGAAGAAGTTCCCCCAGAAAACACCTTCTATTTCACAGGTATCAACGCAGAGGCACTAAACAATCAAACCAGTGTTGTCCTCCCACAAATCTTGCTGCAGATAAAAGGAAAGAACATTGGTTAGGAGAGATGATAGTCGCCTAGAGGGGGGGGTGAATAGGGCGAAACTGAAATTTACAAATATAAACACAACTACAAGCCGGGGTTAGCGTTAGTAATAATAAATGAGTCCGCAAGAGAGGGCGCAAAACAAATCCCAAGCGAATAAGCAAATGAGACACGAAGATTTGTTTTACCGAGGTTCGGTTCTTGCAAACCTACTCCCCGTTGAGGAGGCCACAAAGGCCGGGTCTCTTTCAACCCTTCCCTCTCTCAAACGGTCCCACGGACCGAGTGAGCTTCTCTTCTCTAATCAAAGCCGGGAACAAAACTTCCCCGCAAGGGCCACCACACAATTGGTGCCTCTTGCCTTGATTACAATGGAGTTGTGATCTCAAGAACAAGTGAGAAAGAAAAGAAGCAATCCAAGCGCAAGAGCTCAAATGAACACGGCAAATCACTCTCACTAGTCACTAGGACTTTGTGTGGAATTGGAGAGGATTTGATCTCTTTAGTGTGTCTAGAATTGAATGCTAGAGCTCTTGTAGTAGTTGAGAAGTGGAAAACTTGGATGCAATGAATGGTGGGGTGGTTGGGGTATTTATAGCCCCAACCACCAAACTTGACCGTTGGCTGGAGGCGTCTGCTCGATGGCGCACCGGACAGTCCGGTGCACACCGGACAGTCCGGTGCCCCTGCCACGTCATCACTGCCGTTGGATTCTGACCGTTGGAGCTTCTGACTTGTGGGCCCTCCTGGGTGTCCGGTGCACACCGGACATGTACTGTTTGATGTCCGGTGCACCGGTATGGGCATGTCTGACGTCTGCGCGCGCTGCGCGCGCATTAAATGCACCGCAGGGAGCCGTTGGCGCCGAAGAGAGCCGTTGCTCCGCTGGTTCACCGGACAGTCCGGTGCACACCGGACAGTCCGGTGAATTTTAGCGGAGCGGCTGCCACGCGAACCCGAGGCTGGCGAGTTCCGGAGACCGTGCTTCCTTGGAGCACCGGACATGTCCGGTGCACACCGGACAGTCCGGTGAATTATAGCCGAGTCCCCCTGGAAATTCCCGAAGGTGGCGAGTTTGAGTCTGAGTCCCCTGGTGCACCGGACAGGTACTGTTCACTGTCCGGTGGCACACCGGACAGTCCGGTGCGCCAGACCAGGGGTGCCTTCGGTTGCCCCTTTGCTCCTTTGTTGAATCCAAAACTTGGTCTTTTTATTGGCTGAGTATGAACCTTTTACACCTGTATAATCTATACACTTGGGCAAACTAGTTAGTCCAAAGATTTGTGTTGGGCAATTTAACCACCAAAATTATTTAGGACTTAGGTGTAAGCCTAATTCCCTTTCAATCTCCCCCTTTTTGGTGATTGATGCCAACACAAACCAAAGCAAATATAGAAGTGCATAATTGAACTAGTTTGCATAATGTAAGTGTAAAGGTTGCTTGGAATTGAGCCAATATAACTACTTACAAGATATGCATGGAATGTTCCTTTCTTATGTAACATTTTGGACCACGTTTACACCACATGTTTTGTTTTTGCAAATTCTTTTTTGTAAATCCATTTCAAAGATCTTTTGCAAATAGTCAAAGGTAAATGAATAAGAGTTTGTAAAGCATTTTCAAGATTTGAAATTTTCTCCACCTATTTCAAATGCTTTTCCTTTTACTAAACAAAACTCCCCCTAAAAGAGATCCACCTCTTAGTGTTCAAGAGGGTTTTGATATACCATTTTTGAAATACTACTTTCTCCCCCTTTCGAACACAATAGGATACCAAATGATAAAGACTTTTGGAAAGCACTAAGTTTTTGAATTTGGTGGTGGTGGTGCGGTCCTTTTGCTTTGGGCTCATTTCTCCCCCTTTTTGGCATGAATCGCCAAAAACGGAATCATTAGAGCCCTCCTTAGTAATTTCTTCCCCTTTGGTCATAAGTAAATGAGTTAAGATTATACCAAAGACGAAATCCGGTCCTTTTGCTTTTGAGCTTTTACTCTCTCCTCCAAGGATGAAGTCCTTTTCTTTGATGCTCATTTCTCCCCAAGGAATAGAGAGTTGCTCGGAGTGATGGCGAAGCATGAGTTACGGAGTGGAAGCCTTTGTCTTCGCCGAAGACTCCAATTCCCTTTCAATATACCTATGACTTGGTTTGAAATAGACTTGAAAACACATTAGTCATAGCATATAAAGGAGATATGATCAAAGGTATTCAAATGAGCTATGTGTGCAAGCTTAGCAAAAGAAATTTCTAGAATCAAGAATATTGAGCTCATGCCTAAGTCTGGTAAAAGATTGTTCATCAAGTGGCTTGGTAAAGATGTCGGCTAATTGATCTTTAGTATTAATGTAAGAAATCTCGATATCCCCCTTTTGTTGGTGATCCCTAAGAAAATGATACCGAATGGCTATGTGCTTAGTGCGGCTATGCTCGACGGGATTGTCGGCCATTTTAATTGCACTCTCATTATCACATAGCAAAGGGACTTTGGTTAATTTGTAACCGTAGTCCCGCAGGGTTTGCCTCATCCAAAGCAATTGCGCGCAACAATGTCCTGCGGCAATGTACTCGGCTTCGGCGGTGGAAAGAGCGACCGAATTTTGCTTCTTTGAAGCCCAAGACACCAAGGATCTTCCCAAGAACTGGCAAGTCCCCGATGTGCTCTTCCTATTGATTTTGCACCCCGCCCAATCGGCATCCGAATAACCAAGTAAATCAAATGTGGATCCCCGAGGGTACCAAGGCCCAAACTTAGGGGTATAAGCCAAATATCTCAAGATTCGTTTTACGGCCGTAAGGTGGGATTCCTTAGGGTCGGATTGGAATCTTGCACACATGCAAACGGAAAGCATAATGTCCGGTCGAGATGCACATAAATAAAGCAATGAACCAATCATCGACCGGTATACCTTTTGATCCACGGACTTACCTCCCGTGTCGAGGTCGAGATGCCCATTAGTTCCCATGGGTGTCTTGATGGGTTTGGCATCCTTCATCCCAAACTTAGCAAGAATGTCTTGAGTGTACTTCGTTTGGCTAATGAAGGTGCCCTCTTGGAGTTGCTTGACTTGGAATCCTAGAAAATACTTCAACTCCCCCATCATCGACATCTCGAATTTCTGTGTCATGATCCTACTAAACTCTTCACATGTAGACTCGTTAGTAGACCCAAATATAATATCATCAACATAAATTTGGCACACAAACAAGTCATTTTCAAGAGTTTTAGTAAAGAGTGTAGGATCGGCCTTGCCGACTTTGAAGCCATTAGCAATAAGGAAATCTCTAAGGCATTCATACCATGCTCTTGGGGCTTGCTTGAGCCCATAAAGCGCCTTAGAGAGCCTATAGACATGATTAGGATACTCACTGTCTTCAAAGCCGGGAGGTTGCTCAACATAGACCTCTTCCTTGATCGGTCCATTGAGGAAGGCACTTTTCACGTCCATTTGATAGAGCTTAAAGCCATGGTAAGTAGCATAGGCCAATAATATGCGAATTGACTCAAGCCTAGCTACGGGTGCATAGGTTTCACCGAAATCCAAACCTTCGACTTGTGAATACCCTTTGGCTACGAGTCGAGCTTTGTTCCTTGTCACCACACCATGCTCATCTTGCTTGTTGCGGAAGACCCATTTGGTTCCTACAACATTTTGGTTAGGACGTGGAACTAAATGCCAGACCTCATTCCTCGTGAAATTGTTGAGCTCCTCTTGCATCGCCACCACCCAATCCGAATCTTGGAGAGCTTCCTCTACCCTGTGTGGCTCAATAGAGGAAACAAAAGAGTAATGTTCACAAAAATGAGCAACCCGAGATCGAGTAGTTACCCCCTTATGAATGTCGCCGAGGATGGTGTCGACGGGGTGATCTCGTTGGATTGCTTGGTGGACTCTTGGGTGTGGCGGTCTTGGTTCTTCCTCATCCTCCTTTTCTTGATCATTTGTATCTCCCCCTTGATCATTGCTATCATCTTGAGGTGGCTCGTCTTCTTGATTTTGCTCTTCATCATTTTGAGCCTCATCCTTATTTTGAGTTGGTGGAGATGCTTGCATGGAGGAGGATGGTTGATCTTGTGTACTTGGAGGCTCTTCGGATTCCTTAGGACACACATCCCCGATGGACATGTTCCTTAGCGTGATGCATGGAGCCTGTTCTTCACCTATCTCATCAAGATCAACTTGCTCTACTTGAGAGCCGTTAGTTTCATCAAACACAACGTCACAAGAGACTTCAACTAGTCCAGTGGACTTGTTAAAGACCCTATATGCCCTTGTGTTTGAGTCATAACCAAGTAAAAAGCCTTCTACAGTTTTAGGAGCAAATTTAGATTTTCTACCTCTTTTAATAAGAATGAAGCATTTGCTACCAAAAACTCTAAAATATGAAATGTTGGGCTTTTTACCGGTTAGGAGTTCATATGATGTCTTCTTGAGGATTCGGTGAAGATATAACCGGTTGATGGCGTAGCAGGCGGTGTTGACCGCTTCGGCCCAAAACCGGTCCGGTGTCTTGTACTCATCAAGCATGGTTCTTGCTATGTCCAATAGAGTTCGACTCTTCCTCTCCACTACACCATTTTGTTGTGGCGTGTAGGGAGAGGAGAACTCATGCTTGATGCCCTCCTCCTCAAGGAAGCCTTCAATTTGAGAGTTCTTGAACTCCGTCCCGTTGTCGCTTCTTATTTTCTTGATCCTTAAGCCGAACTCATTTTGAGCTCGTCTCAAGAATCCCTTTAAGGTCTCTTGGGTTTGAGATTTTTCCTGTAAAAAGAATACCCAAGTGAAGCGAGAATAATCATCCACAATAACAAGACAATACTTACTCCCGCCGATGCTTATGTAAGCAATCGGGCCGAATAGATCCATGTGGAGTAGCTCAAGCGGCCTGTCGGTCGTCATGATGTTCTTGTGTGGGTGATGGACTCCAACTTGCTTCCCTGCCTGGCATGCGCTACAAATCCTGTCTTTCTCAAAATGAACATTTGTTAATCCTAAAATGTGCTCTCCCTTTAGAAGCTTATGAAGATTCTTCATCCCAACATGGGCTAGTCGGCGATGCCAGAGCCAACCCATGTTAGTCTTAGCAATTAAGCATGTGTCGAGTTCAGCTCTATTAAAATCCACTAAGTATAGCTGACCCTCTAACACACCCTTAAATGCTATTGAATCATCACTTCTTCTAAAGACAGTGACACCTATATCAGTAAAAAGACAGTTGTAGCCCATTTGACATAATTGGGAAACAGAAAGCAAGTTGTAATCTAATGAATCAACAAGAAAAACATTGGAAATGGAATGGTCAGGTGAAATAGCAATTTTACCCAAACCTTTGACCAACCCTTGATTTCCATCCCCGAATGTGATAGTGAAAGTCGCCTAGAGGGGGGGTGGATAGGCGAAACCTGAAAATTAAAACTTTATCCCCCAACTAGATCCTTTGATTAGTGGTTAGAACAAGATGAACAATTATCGGAGTATAAAAACTAAGTTCTTGCTAGTAAAGAGTACAGCTTTCAAATAATGCGGAAGTGATAAATCAATACAACTAATAAGTCTATGATAATAAAGCAAGAAAGCTTAGATGAAAAGAGCACTAACTCAAGTTCTTTCTTGCGGAGTGTTGCTTCACTTAAATGAGAGTTTAACTTGAAGCAACACCAAATGATATGAGCAAAGAATAGTGCAAGAGAACTTAGAGTAAGGGAAAGCAAACAAATCACAAACAAAAGCACAATGAACACGGGTGATTTGTTTTACCGAGGTTCGGCCCTCGAAGGCCTAGTCCCCGTTGAGGAGTCCACTTAAGGACGGGTCTTTTTCAACCCTTTCCCTCTCTCCCTCGATCACACAAGGATCGGTGAGCTCTTCTTCTTCTCAAGGATCACTCTCGATCCCACAAGGACCACCACAATCTTTGGTGTCTCTTGCTAGCTTTTACAAGCCTCCAAAACTTTGGAGGAAGTTCAATGGGAGTCAAAACTCCACGCGCAAATGAACACAAAGATGAAGCACACACTATCTCTCGATGAATCTCACAAGGCACTAGTGCTAAACTCAAATGAGTAGCTCTCTTTTGCTTGCTCTCTCTTTTGTGGCACTTGTGTTGGTTGTAGTGGTCTAAATCTTGTGTATAGGATGGATCAATGAATATATGTGGTTGGGAGGGCTTGAGTATGTCAACTAGATGACTTGGAATGTTGCTTGGGCTCCCTCACCATGAAGTGGACGGTTGGAGTGGTATTTATAGCCCTCAACCATCCATATAGCCGTTGGGGCGCATCTGCCAGGAATTGCACTGGCGGACGGTCCGCGGCTAGGGCCCGGACGGTCCGCGACCCTCCAACGGTCGATTCTGACATCTTCAACGGATACTTCTGACAGATCAACGGCTAGATCAACGGCTATCTGCCTCGGTGACACCACGCGGACGGTCCGCCCTTGGTCCCGGACGGTCCGCGCCAGCTCTATAATTCCTTTTGCTCAACTTGTCACCTTCGGGCTGAACCAGGTCTTCACATGCGGACTGTCCGCGAATTATAGCCGGACGGTCCGCACGTTGTAGCTGGACGGTCCGCGGTTTAGTCGGACTGTCCCTGATTTGTAGTTCCTGGTCGAAGTCAACTCGGTGTCGCGGACGGTCCGCCGCAAGGGCCCGGACGGTCCGCGTGTGGTCTCAGACGGTGCTTGCTCTTCCATCGGACGGTCCGCAGCAGAGACACATGTTTTTGCATTGGTTCTGTCCGAGGATCATCCTGGTGTCGCGGACGGTTCGCCGCAAGGGCCCGGACGGTCCGCGCTTAGTCTGTTTTTCCAAAAAGCTTCTCCTGTCCGGAATAATCTACGGTATTCCGGACAGTCGATTTAGAATAGTTGTAGATGAACCTTTGGCACCTGTAGAGCATATAATCTAGAGCAAACTAGTTAGTCCAATTATTTGTGTTGGGCAATTCAACCACCAAAATCATTTAGGAAAAGGTTTGACCCTATTTCCCTTTCAATCTCCCCCTTTTTGGTGATTGATGCCAACACAAACCAAAGCAAATATATAAGTGCAGTAATTGAACTAGTTTGCAACAGGTAAGTGCAAAGGTTACTTGGAATTAAACCAATGTTACATTTCATAAGATATGCATGGATGCTTTCTTCATATTTAATGTTTTGGACAATGCATGCACTATTTGTTTTGTTTTTGCAAACTCTTTTGTAAATTCTTTTCAAAGTTCTTTTGCAAATAGTCAAAGGTAAATGAATAAAATTTTGAGAAGCATTTTCAAGATTTGAAATTTTCTCCCCCTGTTTCAAAATGCTTTTCCTTTGACTGAACAAAACTCCCCTTCAATAAAATCCTCCTCTTAGTGTTCAAAAGGGTTTTAAGATATTGATTTTGAAAATACTACTTTCACCCCCTTTTGAACACAATAAGATACCAATTTGAAATTTACCAATTGAAAATTATCAGTTTTCTAAAACTAGGTGGTGGGCGGTGCGGTGCGGTCCTTTTGCTTTGGGCTAAAACTTTCTCCCCCTTTGGCATGAATCACCAAAAACGGATACTTTGAGTGAAATATAAGCCCTTAAATAACTACTTTCTCCCCTTTGGCAAATAAAACATGAGTGAAGATTATACCAAAGACGGAGAGACAGCGGGATACCGGCAAAGAGTGGATAATACCAACGGAGTTGAGTGGAAGCGATGTCTTTACCGAATACTCCATTTCCCTTTCAATCTAAGACTTAATACATGAGATACTCATGAAAACATATTAGTCTTAGCCTTGGCACACAATGAAGATAAGAAATATGCAAATGTACCAAAGGAAAGAGACATGATTAAAAAGGATATGTCAATTAAGATTAAACAATTCTATACAATATAGATTGCTCCCCCTAAATATGTGCATGGAGAGGAACATATATTTTGGCCTTAAATGCCAATTGCACATAATTAGGTTAATGAGAACATATCTATATTATACGGAATGTGAAGTGCATTGTGTAATATTATAAGTGTGATGCTCAGGTCAGTTGATGCACTTATGAAAGCATGTTGTAAACATTTCAAGCATTTTCCCTTAAGGATTTCAAAGAGGCTTAAGGACCATCCACCTTTGGAATAAAGGCAGCTTATCCTCGTTACAAGGTTAAGCTTTAAGCTCTTTGACAGTTAAATCACTTCATCTAGTTTCAACAAGGATGCATTAAAGCATGAATGAATTTTTGAGAAGTTAAACTAGATATGAAGCAGGGATAATACATGAACATGCTTTCTCTTCCTTTTATACAAGATATGCAAAGAATGTATAGAAAAGGAAGATTTAGGTACAAGTTTAAATGAAAGGAGATAGTTTTACCTTTATGTACCTTTACATAGGGACGCTCTCTTCATTGTGCTTGTCCTTAGTCTTAGATGCTTAAGACCAATTCTTAATGACAATATATGGAAATATTTTGCACAAGAGAGAGTTCTACAACTAGTAATCTTTTCAAGTTCTTGTTAGCATATATCAAATGGATCATAAGTTGCATAAATGTATCATGAATTATCCTTTTAACTTAGTGCATATCAAGATAGATGTCGATTGAAATTACAAATTGAAATCAAATTGAAATTGCATGAGGCACTAAGTAGCATAAGTGATAATTGAAGTTATTCAATGATCAAACAACAGATGCGATCAAAAGAATAACATAGGCATTAGATTTTTAACTAAGCTCAAAAATAGGAGAATCCAATAAGCAAGCTACTTTAGCAATGAAAGCAACAATCATTGATAAAAGCGATATTATTTTAACAAGTTGGATTGATGTGAAGTAGCATACTTTATGAGAAACATTATTCTCATGTAAGAGACTATATGAAAACAATAGTCTCAACATAATCAAAATATAGGAATGAACTCCCCCTAAAGATATGCATCAAGGAATTGAAAGAATTGATTTCGATGCATTCACTTTTAAAGACATAAAGGGAGACCCATTATACATCTTGATCAAGGCTTATAAAATTTGCAATAAACAACTTAAGCCTTGTATTCTCACAATGAAAAAGATCTAGAATGCTTACAACCACACCATTGATTGTTGTGAAGACCTTATTGTCCAAGTAGGTGTTGTTGTCCTTGATGTTCTTTCTTTTTCATCTGAGTGTCCTCCCTTTGTAGTTGTCTCTTTTTCCTTCCAAACTTATTGAAAATACTCAAGAGAGATGTCAATAGCGTAAGGGAGTACATGATGAATGATGATTTCTTTTTAGAAAATAAATATGAACAATTCATCATCCATAAGTCACACAGACATGAAGTAAAATCCTTAACATTAGTGCATTTCATTTGAGAAAAATGAGTGAGCACCTTTTAAACATTTTTTAATAGAGATTTTACTTTATCATATTGAAGTTAGATAATCATCACTTGGAAGCAAATCAATATGATAACATATATGTGAATATCGCAAAGGCATTAAATAGATTCTAATGGACATGAGCATTAAGAAAATGATATTTGAATGCACACTTAGATAATTTTGGTCCAATAGCGAATCTATTCCTCACAAGGGTAGAATATGATAATTTAGATTAAATACCCATTGAGATGGGAACTAAACTTAATTAAGAAGATGAGTTCCCATACCTTTGCTTTTACCTTTCTTCTTTTGGGTGAGGATCAACCCATGAGGCTTGTGTACTTTCCCTTCTATGTATATTTATAAGTAAGCTCAAGAGATACGTTAGCAACACAAGCACTAGTTTCCATTTAGTAATCATTTTGATAAAGAATGAAAAGTGAATTACTATTGGCATGGAAACTTTATAATATGAACTAGATTATTCCATGAAGTATGCCTAGTTTTAACTCATAAAACAAGCATGGTTAAATTCTTGAGACTTTAAGGGAATAAATCTAATTCATAACATGGAGAGCGATAAGTGTAGAAGAATCATATCCAATTAAGCAATAAGAGATACAACATATATTATTGGATTGATTTTCCTTGCCATGATGGATTACGCATTTCCATAAAGAAATTTATCTCTACAAGTGAGACTACTTAAATTACTTAAATAAAAACATTAGTCTCACTTTTCTAGCTATAGAGAGAATTTTCCTTTTATAAGTGTCCTAAGTATTTGAATTTCTTACATGACACCTTATTCTTTTAAGAACATGAAATATCTCTCTATAACTAGAACATGGCAATAATAGAATAATTAAAGTAAGGACATGCCATGCGAACTTGCAATAATTTAAAACATGTAGATTGTCATAATATAGAATTGATAAATACACAATCTACCATATGAGAGGAATTTCTTCAAAGAATGGTAACATAATTTTAACATATGCTTAAGAGCTTTCTATTTCTATGTGACTACACAAGGCACATGACAAATTAAGATAATTGCACTTAAGAATATAAATGTTACCATCCCTTGACTTTCCTCCATGTTGTAGGCTTTGATGATGATTCTTTATTTCCTACAACCTTAATATCTTCCCGAGATGATATGAGTTTTGAATACAATAAATTGAAGTGACCTTGGGTCAATCTTGAATATGTAGATTATTTGAAGATTGATAGCTTGAGTTGATAAGAATTGAATTAACTCCCTCAAGCACCCCAAGGCTTCATATCATCTCCTTCTCCTACAAATCTTGTCAAGCATATTTTGGTACCCATCGCTTGATGGGTCCATCATGGTTAGTCAACAAAGATATAGGAACCCAAAAGTCCTTGTTAGCACTAGGTAAACTCATTACCTTTCTAGCACAAGTTGCAATCTTGGGTTGCCTAGTTATATATATGAATCAAATGACAAGTTAGGAGTGAGATTTTTACCAATGGGACAATCTTTGTATTGATGTCCCTTCTTTCGGCATGTGTAGCATAGGCGTTTTCCAAATTTTGAAGATTTCTTCTTTCCTTGTTTATTGCTTGCTACATGGTTAGTAAAAATTTTCTTTCCTAATCCTATGCCTCTTTGTTTTAAATGGGGACAAGATCTAAGCAAGTGTCCCTTCTTGGAGCATTTAAAACAAAGTCTATCATCCTTGTTAATAATCAAGCCATTTTTAATGTAGGGACATGACCTAATCAAGTGCCCCTCTTTAAAGCATTCACTACACCTCTTAATGTGAAGTGTGGCTTGATCATTACCTTGGATGTTACCTTTTGTGGAGGCGTGGTTGAGGCTTTTGGAGGAGGTGTTGAATTTCATCTTTTGTTTCTTCCTCTTGATAATCCTCAAATCCTTGACATTTTCTTCAAGGGATGTAGTACATGCCACGGTTGTTCCCGTCTCAAGCTTCTTCACCATGTGATCACGGTTATCTTGAGAAGGTTGGGCAATGCATTTCCCTTTTAGTTGTGTCAAGCTCTTCTTTAGCCTCTCATTTTCTTCTTTGAGCTTTTGATATGAATCATCATTTGTTCCTGCAGCTTCTAGCTCAAAGGAAGATTTGCTTGTTGACAAACAACAAGCATTAGCACATGGTAATATAGTATCAATTTGAATACATGTGCATGAGTGAGGTTGTTGGGATTTTAAATTTTCTATCACAACCTCATGAGCAATGTTTAATATGATATGATCATCTCTAAGATTTTCATGAGAGCATAGGAGCATATCATATTTTTCTTGAAAAGCTAGATTTTCAATTTTTAGCTTTTCCACTTGGTCCTTAAGCAAGGTATTCCTATTTACTAATTGAGCGATACAATGTGAAGCGTTATCTTGCTCAATTGAAATAGTTTCATACCTTTGGACCAAATCAACATGAGAGCACTTTAGCTCCTCATGTTCTTTAGTCAACTCGTCAAAGTGTTGCATCTTTATGGAGAGAATATCTTCTAGCCTTTGACGAGCTTCGCTTTGCTCTCTCGCTCTTTCTAGAAGTTTGAGCATGACCGCCTTATCTTCTTGGCTTAGGCGAGCGTAGAGATGCACAAAGCTTCTTTCTTCCTCCTCATCCTCATTTGTGCTTCCGCTATCATTTTCATTAGCCACACAACACATGTGGGAATCGAAATGGGAAGACAAACCTTTTGGAGAGGTGGATTCATCGTTTGGTCTCCATCGTTCATTCTCTTCTTCTTCCTTGCAAGGGTTAGTATCACAAATACCAAAGGAAGTAGAGACACAAAATGAACTATCATGTTTGGACTCATCAAATTTGCTTCTAATTCTAATCCAAATATCATGCGCATCATGGACGGATTCGTCATAGTTTGATATGAAGGCATGATAATCTTCTTTGCTAAGAGAATTAGTTAAGATGTCAAAAGCTAGATAGTTTAAGCGATAACATCTTTGATCCTCCTCGGAGTTAATTTTTCCATTGAAATTAGAGGGAAAAATACTCTTGTCTATAATTTGTTCTAATCGAGGATCTATGGTTCTAAAAGCATTTATCACACTAGTAGACCATGAATCATAATTAGAACAATCATCACATAATATCTCAAGAGTTACCTCCTTCCGAGTTGGGTTCTCCTGGGTCTTCTTGTTCTTTTGGGATCTTCTACGAGCCATCACTTCGAGTTGTTAGACTCAAGATGAAGTGCCTAGCTCTGATACCAATTGAAAGTCGCCTAGAGGGGGGGTGGATAGGCGAAACCTGAAAATTAAAACTTTATCCCCCAACTAGATCCTTTGATTAGTGGTTAGAACAAGATGAACAATTATCGGAGTATAAAAACTAAGTTCTTGCTAGTAAAGAGTACAGCTTTCAAATAATGCGGAAGTGATAAATCAATACAACTAATAAGTCTATGATAATAAAGCAAGAAAGCTTAGATGAAAAGAGCACTAACTCAAGTTCTTTCTTGCGGAGTGTTGCTTCACTTAAATGAGAGTTTAACTTGAAGCAACACCAAATGATATGAGCAAAGAATAGTGCAAGAGAACTTAGAGTAAGGGAAAGCAAACAAATCACAAACAAAAGCACAATGAACACGGGTGATTTGTTTTACCGAGGTTCGGCCCTCGAAGGCCTAGTCCCCGTTGAGGAGTCCACTTAAGGACGGGTCTTTTTCAACCCTTTCCCTCTCTCCCTCGATCACACAAGGATCGGTGAGCTCTTCTTCTTCTCAAGGATCACTCTCGATCCCACAAGGACCACCACAATCTTTGGTGTCTCTTGCTAGCTTTTACAAGCCTCCAAAACTTTGGAGGAAGTTCAATGGGAGTCAAAACTCCACGCGCAAATGAACACAAAGATGAAGCACACACTATCTCTCGATGAATCTCACAAGGCACTAGTGCTAAACTCAAATGAGTAGCTCTCTTTTGCTTGCTCTCTCTTTTGTGGCACTTGTGTTGGTTGTAGTGGTCTAAATCTTGTGTATAGGATGGATCAATGAATATATGTGGTTGGGAGGGCTTGAGTATGTCAACTAGATGACTTGGAATGTTGCTTGGGCTCCCTCACCATGAAGTGGACGGTTGGAGTGGTATTTATAGCCCTCAACCATCCATATAGCCGTTGGGGCGCATCTGCCAGGAATTGCACTGGCGGACGGTCCGCGGCTAGGGCCCGGACGGTCCGCGACCCTCCAACGGTCGATTCTGACATCTTCAACGGATACTTCTGACAGATCAACGGCTAGATCAACGGCTATCTGCCTCGGTGACACCACGCGGACGGTCCGCCCTTGGTCCCGGACGGTCCGCGCCAGCTCTATAATTCCTTTTGCTCAACTTGTCACCTTCGGGCTGAACCAGGTCTTCACATGCGGACTGTCCGCGAATTATAGCCGGACGGTCCGCACGTTGTAGCTGGACGGTCCGCGGTTTAGTCGGACTGTCCCTGATTTGTAGTTCCTGGTCGAAGTCAACTCGGTGTCGCGGACGGTCCGCCGCAAGGGCCCGGACGGTCCGCGTGTGGTCTCAGACGGTGCTTGCTCTTCCATCGGACGGTCCGCAGCAGAGACACATGTTTTTGCATTGGTTCTGTCCGAGGATCATCCTGGTGTCGCGGACGGTTCGCCGCAAGGGCCCGGACGGTCCGCGCTTAGTCTGTTTTTCCAAAAAGCTTCTCCTGTCCGGAATAATCTACGGTATTCCGGACAGTCGATTTAGAATAGTTGTAGATGAACCTTTGGCACCTGTAGAGCATATAATCTAGAGCAAACTAGTTAGTCCAATTATTTGTGTTGGGCAATTCAACCACCAAAATCATTTAGGAAAAGGTTTGACCCTATTTCCCTTTCAGATAGCTCGTTGGGGATCTTTGTTTTTCTCATATGAGGAGAACATCCTTTTCTCCCCGGTCATGTGGTTTGTGCACCCGCTGTCGAGTATCCAACTTGAGCCCCCGGATGCATAAACCTACAAAACAAATTTAGTTCTTGACTTTAGGTACCCAAACTGTTTTGGGTCCTTTGGCATTAGATACAAGAACTTTGGGTACCCAAACACAAGCCTTGGAGCCCTTGTGTTTGCCCCCAACAAACTTGGCAACTACCTTGCCGGATTTGCTAGTAAGCACATAAGATGCATCAAAAGTTTTAAATGAAATGGCATGATCATTTGATGCATTAGGAATTTTCTTCTTAGGCAACTTAGCATGGGTTGGTTGCCTAGAACTAGATGTCTCACCCTTATACATAAAAGCATGATTAGGGCCAGAGTGAGACTTCCTAGAATGAATCTTCCTAATTTTGCTCTCAGGATAGCCGGCAGGGTATAAAATGTAACCCTCGTTATCCTGAGGCATGGGAGCTTTGCCCTTAACAAAGTTAGACAAGTTCTTAGGAGGGGCATTAAGTTTGACATTGTCTCCCCTTTGGAAGCCAATGCCATCCTTGATGCCAGGGCGTCTCCCATTATAAAGCATGCTACGAGCAAATTTAAATTTCTCATTTTCTAAGTTGTGCTCGGCAATTTTAGCATCTAGTTTAGCTATATGATCATTTTGTTGCTTAATTAAAATCATGTGATCATGAATAGCATCAATATCAACATTTCTACATCTAGTACAAATAGATACATGCTCAACAATAGATGTAGAGGGTTTGCAAGATTTTAATTCTACAACCTTAGCATGCAGCATATCATTTTTAGTTCTAAGGTCAGAAATTGTAACATTGCAAACATTTAGTTCTTTAGCCTTAGTAATCAACTTTTCATTTTCTACTCTAAGGCTAGCAAGAGAAATGTTCAATTCTTCAATCCTAGCAAGCAAATCATCATTATTATCTCTAGGAGTGGAAATTGAAACATCACAAACATGAGAATCAACCTTAGCATTTAAAATAGCATTTTCATTCCTAAGGTTGTCAATTATTTCACGGCAAGTGCTTAGCTCACTAGATAATTTTTCACATTTTTCTACTTCTAGAGCATAAGCCTTTTTAACCTTAACATGTTTTTTGTTTTCTTTAATTAGACAATCCTCTTGGGAATCCAAAAGGTCGTCCTTTTCATGAATAGCACTAACTAATTCATTTAATTTTTCTTTTTGAGCTATGTTGAGGTTGGCAAAAAGGGAACGCAAATTATCCTCCTCATCACTAGCATTATCATCACTAGAAGATTCATATTTAGTGGAGGAGTTGGATTTAACCTTCTTCTTTTTGCCATCCTTTGCCATGAGGCACTTGTGGCCGACGTTGGGGAAGAGGAGTCCCTTGGTGACGGCGATGTTGACGGCGTCCTCGTCGTCGGAGGAGTCGCTTGAGCTTTCGTCGGAATCTCATTCCCGACAAACATGGGCATCGCCGCCCTTCTTCTTGTAGTACCTTTTCTTCTCCTTTCTTCTCCCCTTCTTGTCGTCGCCTCGGTCACTGTCACTAGATATAGGACATTTAGCAATAAAATGACCAGGCTTACCACACTTGTAGCAAACCTTCTTGGAGCGGGACTTGTAGTCCTTCCCCCTCCTTTGCTTTAGGATTTGGCGGAAGCTCTTGATGACGAGCGCCATCTCCTCATTGTCAAGCTTGGAGGCGTCTATTGGTTGTCGACTTGGTGTAGACTCCTCCTTCTTTTCTTCCGTCGCCTTGAATGCAACGGGTTGAGCTTCGGATGTGTCGCCAAGCTCGTTGATTTTCCTCGAGCCTTCTATCATGCACTCAAAACTTACAAAATGCCCGATAACTTCCTCGGGGGTCATTTTAGTGTATCTAGGATTACCACGAATCAATTGAACTTGAGTGGGATTAAGAAAAATGAGAGATCTTAAAATAACATTTACCACTTCGTGATCGTCCCACTTCTTGCTCCCGAGGTTGCGCACTTGGTTCACCAAAGTCTTGAGCCGGTTGTACATGTGTTGTGGCTCCTCCCCTTTGTGAAGCCGGAACCGACCGAGCTCCCCCTCGATCGTTTCCCGCTTGGTGATCTTGGTGAGCTCATCTCCCTCGTGCGCAGTTTTGAGCACATCCCAAATCTCCTTTGCATTTTTCAACCCTTGCACTTTGTTGTATTCTTCCTTGCTTAGAGAGGCAAGGAGTATGGTTGTGGCTTGAGAGTTGAAGTGCTCGATTTGGGCCGCCTCATCCTCATCATAGTTTTCATCCTCTACGGATGGTACCTGCGCACCAAACTCAACAACATCCCATATGCTTTTGTGGAGCGAGATTAGATGAAATCGCATTAAATCGCTCCACCTAGCGTAATCTTCACCATCAAAAGTTGGTGGTTTGCCTAGTGGGACGGAAAGTAAAGGTGTATGTTTGGAAATGCGAGGGTAGCGTAGAGGGATCTTACTATACTTCTTGCGCTCTTGGCGCTTAGAAGTGACGGAGGGCGCATCGGAGTCGGAGGTCGATGTTGATGAAGTGTCGGTCTCGTAGTAGACCACCTTCCTCATCCTCTTGTGCTTGTCGCCTTTCCGATGCGGCTTGTGGGAAGAAGATTTTTCCTTCTTCTCTTTGTGGTGAGAAGAAGATTTCTTCTCCTTCCCTTTGTTGGAGGAGCTCTTCTTCTTCTCCCTCCTTTTGGTGCGGGACTCTTCCGATGAAGTGCTCCCGTAGCTTGTAGTGGGCTTTTCGCCGGTCTCCATCTCCTTCTTGGCGTGATCTCCCGACATCACTTCGAGCGGTTAGGCTCTAATGAAGCACCGGGTTCTGATACCAATTGATAGTCGCCTAGAGGGGGGGGATGAATAGGGCGAAACTGAAATTTACAAATATAAACACAACTACAAGCCGGGGTTAGCGTTAGTAATAATAAATGAGTCCGCAAGAGAGGGCGCAAAACAAATCCCAAGCGAATAAGCAAATGAGACACGGAGATTTGTTTTACCGAGGTTCGGTTCTTGCAAACCTACTCCCCGTTGAGGAGGCCACAAAGGCCGGGTCTCTTTCAACCCTTCCCTCTCTCAAACGGTCCCACGGACCGAGTGAGCTTCTCTTCTCTAATCAAAGCCGGGAACAAAACTTCCCCGCAAGGGCCACCACACAATTGGTGCCTCTTGCCTTGATTACAATGGAGTTGTGATCTCAAGAACAAGTGAGAAAGAAAAGAAGCAATCCAAGCGCAAGAGCTCAAATGAACACGGCAAATCACTCTCACTAGTCACTAGGACTTTGTGTGGAATTGGAGAGGATTTGATCTCTTTAGTGTGTCTAGAATTGAATGCTAGAGCTCTTGTAGTAGTTGAGAAGTGGAAAACTTGGATGCAATGAATGGTGGGGTGGTTGGGGTATTTATAGCCCCAACCACCAAACTTGACCGTTGGCTGGAGGCGTCTGCTCGATGGCGCACCGGACAGTCCGGTGCACACCGGACAGTCCGGTGCCCCTGCCACGTCATCACTGCCGTTGGATTCTGACCGTTGGAGCTTCTGACTTGTGGGCCCTCCTGGGTATCCGGTGCACACCGGACATGTACTGTTTGATGTCCGGTGCACCGGTATGGGCATGTCTGACGTCTGCGCGCGCTGCGCGCGCATTAAATGCACCGCAGGGAGCCGTTGGCGCCGAAGAGAGCCGTTGCTCCGCTGGTTCACCGGACAGTCCGGTGCACACCGGACAGTCCGGTGAATTTTAGCGGAGCGGCTGCCACGCGAACCCGAGGCTGGCGAGTTCCGGAGACCGTGCTTCCTTGGAGCACCGGACATGTCCGGTGCACACCGGACAGTCCGGTGAATTATAGCCGAGTCCCCCTGGAAATTCCCGAAGGTGGCGAGTTTGAGTCTGAGTCCCCTGGTGCACCGGACAGGTACTGTTCACTGTCCGGTGGCACACCGGACAGTCCGGTGCGCCAGACCAGGGGTGCCTTCGGTTGCCCCTTTGCTCCTTTGTTGAATCCAAAACTTGGTCTTTTTATTGGCTGAGTATGAACCTTTTACACCTGTATAATCTATACACTTGGGCAAACTAGTTAGTCCAAAGATTTGTGTTGGGCAATTTAACCACCAAAATTATTTAGGACTTAGGTGTAAGCCTAATTCCCTTTCAAGAGAAATCAATCACGTGACCCTGCTCCCTCCCATAAATCGATCCTACACGCTTAGGATGAGGAAATAGATCGATCTAGAGTTAGGAAGAACCAAATCCACCAAGGCCACCGCACGGGCAGACACAACTGGCGGTGCACACACGCGCAACAAAAGAACGAAGCGAGACAGATGAGAGGCGCTTTCGCATGAGCACTCACCTTCCTCGACGAGGCAACGCACGACTACGCCATGGTTGCTGAAAGGGAAATAGTCTCAATATTTCCTATAATCGATTTTGGTGTTTGACGACCATCACAAACCTTATGAACTAACCGGTTTGCCTAGTTGATCATTTCACAGGTGCATAAGTTCATCTACAACTATTCTAAATCAACTGTTCGGAATACCGTAGATTATTTTGGACAGGAGAAGCTTTTTTGGAAAATCACCTAAGCGCGGACCGTCTGGGCCCTTGCAGCGGACCGTCCGCGACACTAGGGTGAGCCTCGGACATAATTAATGCAAAAACACAAGTCTACACTACGGACCGTCCGATGGAAAAGCAAGCACGTTCGAGACCAAGCGCGGACCGTCCGACCTCAAGCGCGGACCGTCCGACCTCAAGCGCAGACCGTTCGGTCGGTGAAGAACCGAAAAACCCGAAGGTGACGGGTTCGGTAAAATGAATTATAGCGTCCTCGCGGATCGTCCGGGGTGCACGACCGGACCGTCCGCGACTGCCTTTATCTGACATCTGACAACGCATTAAATGCTATATAGCCGTTGATATAGTCGTTAGTGCTGACCGTTGCGATTTCAGTCGTTGATGTGCAGGGGCGGACCGTCCGGACCAGGGGCGCGAACTGTCCGCGGTCGGCAGAAAAGGAGCAACAACTAGGAAGTGATTGGGGGCTATAAATACAACCCCAACTACCTCTATTCACTTCACCCAAGCATTTCAATCTTTCACATTCAATACAAGAGCTAGCAATCCATTCTAAGACACAATCAAAGCTTCCAATCTCTACAAGTTCCACAATTGAGACAAGTGATCATTAGTGATTAGTGACTTAAGAGAGAGAGAGTGATCTATGTGTTATTTGTCGCTCTTGTCGCTTGGCTTTTGCAATCGTGCTTTCTTCTTCCCCATTCTTATTCTCAGGCACTTGTAATCAAAGCAAGAGACACTAAGTTTGTAGTGGTCCTTGTGGGGGTCTAAGTGACCCATTTGATTAAGGAGAAAGCTCACTCGGTCTAGGTGACCGTTTGAGAGAGGGAAAGGGTTGAAAGAGACCCGGTCTTTGTGACCACCTCAACGGGGACTAGGTTCTTTGGAACCGAACCTCGGTAAAACAAATCACCGTGTCATCCGCTCTATTTCCTTGGTTGATTTGTTTTCGCCCTCTCTTTCGGACTCGGATTTATTTCTAACGCTAACCCCGACTTGTAGTTGTGCTTTAAAGTTGTAAATTTCAGATTTGCCTATTCACCCCCTCTAGACGACTTTCAGTTGCGGCTGCTGTTGACGCAACAGACGCGCGGGAGAGTGCCCGAGCCGGTGGCGGCGCGAGGGGTACCCTCGGCCCCGAGTGGTGGCCTCGATGGATTTTGAGTGAAGTCATGAGCTAGGGTTCTGTGAGGCGGCGGGTGCGGGTTTCGATCTCGTCATGCTAGCCGCAGGTGGAGGCTGTTGCAGTGAGGGAGGAGGGGGCGTGGGGGCGTGGCAGACATGGAAGGGGGCGACGATTGGGGCATGCGGGAGAAGGGGCCGATAGCTGGGGCATGGCGGGATGATGGAGTCGGGGGCGGAGGTAGCGGGTGTGGATAGGCGGGGGCATGCCGACATGGGGGGAGGGCGAGGGCGAGGACGATGCCATGGATACCGCGACGAGATTAGCGGCGCCATGGATGCCGCACGGGGGGGGGGGGGGGGGGGAGGGGTGGAGGGCTAGGGCGGAGGCGTGGTGAAGCAAGTGGTGGACGCCTACACTATAGCCATATAGAATAGTAGAGATTTTATCAGATGAGAAAGTTGGTTCCACATTTCCACTATTGGTGATCTAAAAGGCTATTGCATTAAAATTGGAACTTAAGGGGTATGACTTTGAACCTTAACCATTGTGTACTCAACATGGTACTTATGTTGTTGGTTTATGAACATTCCCATAATTCAATACTCAGCTGCTATCCCCATACTTCAAATATTCAATGTTATCAAATATTTGCAATGATTAGTACGCTACTATTATGTATATTTTAAGGGATTCTTATTTGTATTATATTGATGTTATGATATGATTATTGCATCTCTTGTGTCGAGCTACACATTTGAAGTGGTAATTAGTCGGTGTTCTCGGTTTAAGGGGGTGTTTGTCTTGGATTATAATCTGCCTAGATTATATAATTCAACAAATTTTGAACTAACACTTACACCTCATTTATTTACCCTCTAGATTATATAATCAACTTAAATAAATCACGACGAACAACACATATTGTTAGATGAATTATATAATCTAGATAACTAGATTATGATAATCCATAGTCAAATCAATAGGTGATTATGTAATTCATAAGCTGGATTATATAATCCTAGAAGAAAACAAACAAGAACTTAGTTCAAAAGTTGTTGGATTATATAATCTGTACAGATAATAATCCCAAAGAAATGCCCCCTAAATTACGACCGTTATCGACATGCATACGACCGTATCGTTCCTGATATTTCTTATATCTTCGTTTTTCGGACGGAGTATTTTAGATTACCATTTTTATATGTAAATATGAAATCAAAAATGGTTAGACGATTTTCACGGCAATTTCCCACGGTTTTCATCCCTAGTGGCATGCTTATCGGGCCGTCTCTCCATCCCTGTTGTGGAGTCTGGTTGGGTGGGATCCGACCCAACCCGACCCGCTCGCTCCTTAAACCCTCGCTTGTCGTCGCTTCGCTTTCTCCCCAACTCCAACTCCCGCTTCACGCCCACACCAATGGACCCGCAGCCGCCACCGATTTGCCGGGAGGCGTGGGAGGGCTGCAGCGTCCTCCTCGACATCAATGACGGCGACCGCCTAGCCTTCTTCCGCCTCACCCCCGGCGCGTCAGTCCCACCCTCCTTCCCTTCCCTCAGCTTCCTGACATCGCAACTCCGCCCCCACCCCTCAAACCAATCGTTTGTGTGTGCGCAGGACGGTGAAGATTGGGAACAAGACTTGTTCACTGAAGCCGCTCGTGGGACGCCCCTTTGGCTCCCTATTCCGCCTCGGCGCCGGCGGACTCGTTCCCTGCGCCGCCGCGGACGCCACATCTCGTGGTAAGGATAGATTCTGATTCGAAGCCTCTATCGAGCTGAATTGCCAGCTCGAGGTTAAACCTTTTTAAAGCTCAACAAGTTGTAACCTTTTACTCGCAAAGCTCAAGCCTTTTCTGTTTTCATTCAGTGTGCAATTTTCAGTTAACTGAAAACATAACAGAAGCACATTATTGTTCATAGTTAGTCAGCTATTAGGCCTCATCTATATCCAAGTTCTGTGAAGTTGCTGTTCCATTGTGCCATATGTACAATGTGCCTAATTAATGAAAGCCTAATTTTTTGAACTAGTTTCCTACAAACAAATCATTCTCTCTTCTTTTTAACAAAGATAAGGGTCATGCTGCAATGATTCTTACTGTCTAGGTTAACAGTTAACTAATGCCCCCTCTTTCTTTCATGGTGTACTCATCATTATGCACACTATCTGATTTTTGTAACACTGACTCATTTATCTAGATCATAACACGCCAGATGATGCCAATGGACAAACGCAGGATGAAACCAGAGACAATAGGTCTCTGGTTGATAATAATACAGCTCAAAATTTATCTAGCGATGACATAGAGGCAATGAAGAGGTGATATTCTGATCATATTTGACTTCTATTGAATATACACTATGTTTTCTTCTCTGTTCACTCTGATTTACTTCCAAGTATGTATGCAATTTGATTTTCCAAAACAGGGATGGTGCAACTGGTGACGAGATTGTAGAAGCTTTAATAGCAAACAGCTCAACATTTGGAAATAAAACTGTCTTCTCACAGGTTAGTACAATAATTTATTAGCTTTACTTTCTTTGGTCTCCTTAAGTTTCAAATTCGTTGATGATTGATTTGATTAAATCATTTTGGTTGCAGGAGAAGTACAAGTTAAAGAAACAAAAGAAATATGCGCCTAAAGTTCTTTTGCGACGCCCTTCTGCTCGAAGGTACCTTTCTAGTAGTCTTTGTAGTTTGTACAGTCTGCAACCAAAATGATTTATCTGTTTTTTTGGATTTATTTTGTAACATTCTACTACAACTCATAATTTGGCATAGCGCAAACCTCTTGAAGTTTGATTGCTGGATCTTTATCAATCTTAAATTTATTTTTTAATCTTATGGGCAGCAGGGTTAATTTGTGGTCCTTTTCATGTGCAGCATTTGTGAGACATACTTCAAGAAAACTCCAGCTCGTATAGGGTATTTTTTTCTCTTTATTAGTTCATTGAGAAGTGGCATCTGTTGTTTTGGTTCAGTCCTCATATATAATTTCTTCTTTTTTTTCTTAATATGTACTACTCTCAGACACTTTATGCTGTTGTTTCTGTGGTTATTAGGTTTATGCGAGTTGACACACTATCTCTCTTGTTGTCTATGGCAAACATTGGTGCGTATTCAGATGTGCTTGTGGTTGATATGGTTGGAGGTTTAGTTGTTGGAGCTGTAGCCGAACGTTTAGGAGGTAAAATATATTCCTCTTTTTCTCTTGTTGTCTATGGCAAACATTGGCTCCGGAGTGGTCACATGGCATGACATATGATGACACTGGACACACAGACGTGGCCAAGAGGGGAAGGTTTTTGGATTGAGGTTGACCGACGAAGACGTCGGTCTTCTAAGGGGGGTAGATTGTGATATCCTGACCCCTGTGGATGGTGATATCCTGGTCCAATGCTTAATAAAATTAATAGAGTACTCATATCAACAAGGTGCATCTTCTTTTTCGGAAGGCTATCTCGAAAGAACCTCCAAATTAAGCGAGCTTGGCTTGGAGCAATTTGGGATGGGTGACTGGCCGAGAAGTTTTCTCGGGTGCGCATGAGTGAGGACAAAGTGCACACAAAAGACTTGTGTTGGTCTGTGAGGACAATATATGATTCTAGTGAGCTGACAGGAGTAAGTACCGCCGGTTCGGGAGTGGACGGGGTGTGTACACTATTCAATGTCAAAATCATTACGACGCTCACAGAAATTAGAAAGTCAAAATTCTAATATATGGTAACGGTTGAAAAAGGGCATAAACGATACCACATTTTTCAGAAACGATTTTCAACAAACATGGCTTCCCATTTTCATTTCCAGCCCCACCTGCCGTAAGTGCCAAGTGCCAACATCCAGCATTCATCATTTTTTAGATATATGATCTGCCTTTTGGTGTTCTCTAGGCATGCCAATTATAATGCATTGGCTATGTAAAATCCTAATTTGATTATGAATATTTTTTGTTGTTCTTTACATTAATAGGTACAGGGTATGTTTGCAGCACATATCTTGGTTCAGCACCCAGCTCCATCGACATTATAAGAATGTACAATTTGAGCAGTGATATGGTCAGCAGGTAATTTTCTTTTGGCACTAGGATGCTTTTAATTAGATAATGTCTGGAATAACAACGTTACGGAAAATTGACCTTTTAATCAAGTTAATACTGCATTTTCCATGATGCCATCCAAAATCCAAGTGCGAGTTATTCAGATCACATGAAATAATCAAATATGTATTTAGACACTAAAAAAATTGAAAACCTGGATTTTTCACCATTTGTCTACCAAGCAGATTTTAAGCACGGATTATTTCTCCAGTTGTAACCCTGTTAGGTTGTACAAATTCATGAAGACAGCCAAACTAGATTGATAATTGCTTACCATGCAATTTAATATGAGCTTTCACTTCTTTTGAACTATTAGTCCATACTGTCATGTAAGAAACATTTAATATTCTTATTTGAAGCTGTAGATATATGAATGGTACAGTTCAATTTGTAGAAGTGGGCAGCATCCATGATTTAGTTTGAGTTATACTGTGTCTGAAGTTGTGATAAACTTTCCATTCAGGATTGTTCAGGCGCCAATTAGTGCCCTATGTTCAATGCAAAGTTCTGGGAATACCCCTTCTGTTGTCAATAGTAGCGCTGAAGGGGAGATGATAGAACCTGCTGTAGATGAGGATGCACAATCATCTTTGGCACAGCAAGTGGACACAGCAGTGCCAGATGAGAAGGCACAGTTATCAACAGATCAGCCAAGTGATATGGAGGTCTCGGAGCCTTCTTTGGATGAGCATCTTGTTCAAGATGAGAATTCTTCATTAGGTAAAAGGTTGATGAATCTGAAAAGTGCTCTAGTGAAGCTAATTTTTGATCTCTGGATGCTATTGTGAATCTGTAGGTGGCAAAGACAGCGACGGTACCTTAAATGCTTCAAAACCTCCTAAACCTGGAAAAGCACCGTCACCAGAAAAGATGAAATATTGGAAGGAACATGGCTTTAGTAGGTAATGCAAGTTGTAGAAGATATTCTTCTATTATAGCACATATTCTGATTAACACGATGGTCTCTTCTTGATGCAGTTTGATTGTTGCTGCCCCTGGCCACGAAGTAGAGCGTCTTGTTGCTGATATGCTTCCACTTTTGTCTTATTCAGCCCCATTTGCTATATATCACCAGCATCTCGAGGTAAATATTCTTTGATGTTGATACAGCATGCCAATCGTGAATTGGATTTCCTTTGGTTTACTGCATATGCTAAAATTGTCTAAATTCTGGTTTGAAATGCCTGGATAGCAACACAGTGCATTCTTTTAATGCCTGAGATCATTAACATATGTTGTGGAGAAAATTCATTTTTTTTTTGCTTCTTCCTATCTCTTGCTTGCTCTTGTATAAGGTATGATTGTCAAAGTTCCTTATTTCCTTGTCTTTACCTGCACGGCAGCCTCTTGCAAAGTGCATGCACAGCTTGCAGTTATCAAAGATGGCTATTGGATTGCAGCTTTCTGAACCCTGGCTGCGTGAATACCAGGTGAGCACCTGAACATTCCTGAATGAGCATGCATTCGAAGACATATTCTGCACTCTCCCAATGATCGGTTATGTATTACATGTACTGGATTTGCTTGTTACAACAGATATAGCAACTTGAAGGACTATTGTCTTCGAGCCTTGGAGGAAATACTGGCATACATATGCGAACTTACAGAACTATTTGTCTTCCTTGTGTACACTACAGGTCCTTCCATCTCGCACCCATCCACACATGCAAATGAATGCTTTTGGTGGTTATATCTTGAACGGCATAAGGATACACAATCCAGATCGTGTGGTAGCAAACAAGTGAGTCGTCAATAAAGGCATGCTCCAGCCTTTCAAGCAAAAAAAGAAAAGGATGGCACGCCATTTTTTTTTACCTTAAAAGGTGGTCAAAGTTTTGTGGTGAACTTGCGTGTAAACCAGTGTGTGTTTTATCAGACAGACATACGTCGCCATGTTTACAGAGAATAGCATACGTCGCCATGTTTACAGAGAATAGCACCTGGGAGTAGGACAAGGGCATCGCTACCAATATGTATGCACCTGAGAATAGCCTGCGTTGCTTGTTTGCTGTAGTTTTTAGTTAATTCGTGCGGAACTTATTTACGATATTTGAATCGTGTGAAATCTGTTTCCATGATATACTACTACTTACAAGGGTGATTCTAGAAGTCGGTTTATTTTAGTATAGTTTGGGAACCATATTTTTTCAATGGAAATTCCAAGGGATTTCCATTTTTTAAAGGAAAATTAGTTCATTTTCTCTTAAGAAAATTGGAATCCCTTGAGAAAATGGTGTTGCCAAACTAGCTCACAGAAAAAGAAAAAAAAATCCATCCCATTTGTTGACTGAGACTTATGGAAGCAATGAAATCCGTCACCATTTGGTTTTATCCAAAGTCAAATCCGAACATGGTACGTGTGTGTACGAACCAGGAGGGAGAGCTGAGGTTTTGTCATGTGGCACTGGGTCATTGCAGGCCTGACTGTTTCTGCGTCAAATGAAATCGATGTATATACCAGATGAGTTTGCGGTGCACGCGCGCGAGCTTTGGAGTCAAGTTCAAACATTGTTTTTCCAAGCTCGCATTGCATACTGCACAGACTATGAGACCTGGATTTTCTGAAACCTCGGTCCTCGGACGCCACGAAATCGTAGCTAAAGCTGGACGGTAGCCGTGTGACGAGACGGCGATGGATGGATGGATAGCCCGGTCTGCTGTGTTCGTCTCCTCCCCTGGACCGCGGGACGTGCTCCGTCCGTTTCCGGTTTCCCCACGCGGTGGCCGGCCGCCCACGGCGAGCCGGAGGAGAGCTGGTGCTAGGGGACGACAAAGCGTCGGCGGTCGACGGCCCGGTCTCCATTCACACCCCCCACACGTTTGGCAGCGTCAGGGAAGGAAGACTCGAACGGGTCGGCGGCTCCAGTCCAAGTGCCCCGTTTCTGCTGCCTGCTCCAAGACACCACAGCTGACCTGACATGCCTAGTAGTGGTCGCCCAAGCCAGTCATCAGTGAAGGCTAGCTGCTGTTTGTGTCTGCGTCCGTGTTCGCCGTCCTCGTCCTCTCACCAGCGAGCATGAGGACGGCGGTACAGTAGCAGCAGTGTAGCACCAGGCAAGCCACCAGCCCACAGAGCAATAACTAGTGCTACACCTAACACAGGATTGGACTGGAGTCGCATGCACCGTGGTGGTCCACGTGTCAGTATTCATCGCCCGTCTCCTCGACTCCACTACGGTATGTCCCTCTACAGCGAGTGATATGATTGGACTAAACCCAACTATTTCTCTTTAATCAGACTTTTGATTAGGTGTACATTTGGGCTGTACCTAACAAGCCGGCCCAAAGCACACAATTTTAGGCACGGCCTAACCTATTTGCGGGCCCGGACCGGCCTGGTACAATGCATGGGCCGTGCCGGGGCCTCAACTCAAGCACACGGGCCGGCCTGGCACGGCCCATTTAACTAAGGCACACTAAAGCCCACTAAACTTAAAAACCCTAGTCCCTAGCGATCCTATCCGTCGACCGTCCGATCAGGCACCGCGTCGTCGCCATCCAACAGCCACTTCCCCAC
This sequence comes from Zea mays, assembly GCF_902167145.1. NCBI lineage: Eukaryota > Viridiplantae > Streptophyta > Magnoliopsida > Poales > Poaceae > Zea > Zea mays. Next base: position 158,743,339 of record NC_050098.1, read on the forward strand.
CCACACGGGCACACGGCCACACCAATTCTATTTGGCGCCGTTTGGCACAGGCGCAGCGCACAACAAACCCTAATCCTGAACGGCGGCTCTGCCTCTGCGGCACTGCCTGCGTCTTCCCGCCGCCGCTCGCTCAACGCTCATTCCCTGCTCCCTCGTCTTCGCGCCGCCGCTCGCCGCACCGCCTCCGGCCTCCCTCGTCTTCGCGCGGTCGCGCCGCCTCCGTGGCTCCGTGTCCCAGCCGGTCAGGTAATCGCACGGTCGCGCATCCCTCTCCCTCGTTCTCGGCTTCTTGCGCCGCCTCCCTGTCCCGCGCGGTCGCGCCGCCTCCCTATTCCGCCACCCGCCAGGTAACACATGCTGCTCTTCCCTGTGCGCAGCGAGCCCGCGAGCTTCCTCGACGTCGGCAATGGCGCAAGGAAATGGAGGTGGCGCCCCGACTCCACTTCCCCAGCTCGGTGCACGGGCCACGGCCACCCTGTCTCTACCTGAACGGCAAGCCACAACAGCGTCTACCGCAGATCCGACTCCGAATCATCCGACCTCCATTGAGGATGGCGCCGGTGGCAGTTCTTCGTTCACGCCAACGCCGAGTGCAAGCCCAACTGTTGTAGGCAGCAGCTCGGACACAGGTAACAAGCGAGGTAGGAAAACCACCTCTGATGTGTGGAATGACTTCGAGCAACTCTACAAACAAGTTAATGGTAAGAAAGTCAGGTATGCAGCAAAATGTCACTACTGCAAATCACAGTTAACTGCTAAGGGTGGTACATGTCATTTGCATCGACATCGTATTACTTGTGCATCTAAAGCTGAGCGTGCAAGTAGGTCACAATCTTTACTTCAGTTTAATGGTGATGGTTCTGTGCGTTCATGGGATTATAATGCTGCTACTGCTCTTACTGAAATGTGTCGTTTGATTGCTACTTTAGATCTTCCTTTGGGTTTTGGTGGTCATCCTGCTTTTGAACGTTACATTAGATGCTCTCATAATCCTAGGTTCCGTTCTGTGTGTAGACAGACAACGACTAGAGATCTTGTTAAGTTTTTCAAGCAACGTCGTACCGTGTTGATTGATCTATTGCAATCTAGTGTGTCATCTGTTGCACTCACATCTGATATATGGTCTGGTAATGCGAAGGAAGATTATATTAGTGTTGTTGCCCATTTTGTTAATGTTGATTGGTTGTTAGAGAAAAGGGTCATTGGAATGAGGCTTATTGATGTTTCGCATAGTGGTTCTAACTGTACCTGTTTCAACTATTAGCTCCGAATCTGTTTTTAGTCTTACTGGCAGGGTGCTTGAGGAGAGGAGACGTTGTCTAACTAGTGAGATGGTGGAGACCTTGACATGTTTGAAGGATTGGCAGATGGGCGACGATCGAGAACAGCACAACTTGGAGAATCCAGAGCTTCAACAAGCCTTCGAGAATCAGTATCTAGATGGTGATGGTGATGATAATCAAGATGCTCAACCTGTTGCTATTGCCTAGTGTGCATGTGGCCGTGTAGGATTTTATCATTGTATATGTATTTCGTATGTATGGCTGTATTACTCAACTAAACTCTCGAAACATTGAACTGATTACTATTTTTGAGCTAGCTGTACTCTTTTTCCCTTCTGACCAAAGGTTTTTAATGAGGCAGCCACAAAACAGCTCAATTTTATTTGGTCATATATGTTCTGTACCTGAGTACCTCTGTTTTCATATTATTATTGTTGCATTTTATATGTGGGCTGGTCTGGCACATTATGGCATTTTGGGCTTTTTGGGCCGGCCTGGCACACATAAGTAATTGTGTGCCGTGCCGTGGGCCGTTGGCTCGGCCCATGTGCTGGCACGACCCACAATTGGGGTTGTGCCTTTGTGGGCCGTGCCTTTGTGGGTTGTGCCTAGATGTGCTTGTGCCGTGCCGGGCCAGGCCGGCCCACATGTACACCTATACTCTTGATTGAGAGAGCCCACGCTGACCTCGGTTATAGCCACCGGTTACACGACGCTATATAAATGATTAAGGGGGCACATGAAAGACTAACACTAATACATCGCCCTAAACCCTAATCCACAGACAAGACCCATCGCCTAGGCGTCGGAGTAACTGGAAACGCGACAACCTACGATGGCTCGGATACCAATGCATGTTGTTCCTCTACAGGCTATGGAGGTGACACCGACACCAGCGACTACGCTCCATCAACAAATCAACACAACGAAGGTATATCACCATATTCCTCTCAGTAGAACAGATATACTCGTCATCAAAGTTTTCCAGTTACGAATCGATATTCTAGGGGCTTAGGAATCAATCCTAGGCACCAAAGATTATCAATGTTATCAAAGCCATCCTAAGGCCCCTAGATCTCCTAATCCAAACACGATTTTGAGATCATAGAAAACTGTCTCAGGTCAAAGTGATTAAGACTCAGTTTTTCCTCATTGTCTTATCACCCGAGCACAAATAAGAATAGATTAGAAAGACAGAGAATAATCAGTTTGCGGGTTAGGGTTTTATCCTAACCCTAGATAACTAGGTTCAGCCAAAATTCATGGACTCGGTGAGTCTCATGGCTTGGAACCCAGTAAATCAGACATCTGAGGGTTAGGGTTTCATAACCCTATCTCATCCATAAATCCGTATGTTGGTCACTTGTTCTCAAATGTTATAGATCAAGAACAAGGCAACACAATTGTTAATTATTACGGATCTTCGTCTTCCGAAGCATTATCTCCACATGGGTATAATGCTCATCAGACAAAGGTCAAGAAGGACATACCTTCATCATTTAATATGTGAATAGGATTGCGAAAGGATAAAGATAGTAACTGCATTTCATTAATTCATTTATATTTGCATTCCATAAAACATATATGAGTATTAATAGTATTAATATTACATTGATACTTCCGGTTTGCTCGAAGGTGAAGACGGGAGAGTGATTACAAATCAGCGTGAACAGTACGGTGCTACTGTTCATCTATTTATAGGCACGGGACACAGCCCGAGTAAAAGTACATTTATGCCCCTGACATTCATCTATAATCACAATGAGAATCATTAAGGACTAAGTAGTCTTTGTCCCTTTTTCAGTCATCATCATATTTGGTCTTCGTCATCACATCAAGTCAAAACTCTCTGTTTATAGCTTCGTCGTCCATTCTTATCACCTTCGGACTACATCTTCACCCTGTCATGAGAGAAGACCTTCATCCCGAAGACGAAGCCCCCTGTAATAATCCATGTCGTACTAAAAACACATGGTCAGCCACGTTTTTGAGGACCTTCGGAGGAAGAAGGCCCCCAACACCGTAATACAGAGATCAGTCAAGGGCTCTGAATCTATGAATCCACGACAAAGATCAAGGAGGGAACAAGTGGAAGAATGCACAGATCGCTTATGGGTCAGAAACCCTATTTTTTCCAAAATATCGAGCGGTTCATGTGCACAAGTGCACTATTCTTGCAACCGAAAGGGTCGGGATCAAGAGATTTGCGACAAAAAGATAGAGAACAAGCAAACCACGGTATAGAATGGATTAGGGTTAGAACCATAATCGATTTAACCCCAGATACGAACAGGTCAAGTGCATATTTTGCATTATCCAAGAACTACGATAGTTCAAGGACCACATCCATTAATAGAAAAATGTGTAGGGGGCTTGAGATGTCTATCCGAGGCCCATATTTCAGTCTAGCGCACCAATAAGACACAGAAAATGTAAAGGGACCGGCCTAAACTCGATCTCGTCTTTACAATACATCACATTGCATACATACATTTGTCACAGATAGAGGGATCAAGTTAAAGAGAAGTTTATGGATGCGAGAGCACATGGACAGAAACAGAGGCCACCACCTCTTTTAAGTAAGCCAACCAACAGAGCCTACGTCGGGCCACCGACCGACGTCGACGAGCTAGACGGTCTGTGATTCCTAGTGATTATGAAGTTTACACGAGTGCAGACATAGAAACTGATGAGATATATGTTAGTGGGGACATTTATGCAGAAGGTGATCCCACTACATATGAATAAGCTATGTGAAGTCCAAATTTATCCGAATGGGTTACAACCATGGAAGATGAATTGGAATCCATGAGAATGAAAAAAGTTTGGGACTCAGAGGTCATTTCCCAAGGAGCCAAAATAGAAAGCTAAGTCTATAAGACCAAGCGTGACTCTAAAGGGAATGTAGAAAGATACAAGGCTAGAGTTGTGGGTTCACACAGAGAGAAGGCATTGACTACCATGAAACCTTCTCACCTGTCTCAACGAAAGATTCATTCCGGATCATTATGGCATTAGTGGCCCATTTTGATCTAGATCACTACCAGATGGATGTAAATACATCATTCCTATATAGAGAGTTAGTAGAAAAACGTGTTCATGGCACAATCCTCCATACAATGATATATCAAGTTTGATTAGACTATCAAAAAGTTTGGTTTCAAGACAATTGCATTTATGCAAAGTTTAATAAAGGAAAGCATATCTTCCTTGTTCTGTATATCGACGACAAACTTTTAGCTAGTAGTGATAAGGATCTACTAGCAGAAAAAGAAAGTTTTATTTCCTCGAACTTCGATATGAAAGACATGGGAGAAGCCTCCTATGTTTTAGAAATAGAATTTCACAGAGATAGACATAAGGGAGTATTAGAACTCTCACATAAGTCATACATAGAAAAGTACTAAATAAGTACAATATGCATCAGTGTAAGGCCACACATGCGCCAATAGTCAAGGGTGATAAGTTTGGGAATCATCAGTGTCCCTAGAACCAGTCAGAAAGATTAGATTAAGTTAATACCATATGCTTATACTGTAGGAAGCATCATGTATGCTCAAGTATATATTTGCCCTGACTTAGAACTTACTATCGGGATGCTTGGGAGATATCAGATCAACCCAGGCATAGAACATTGTTAAGCAGTTAAGAAGGCTCTAATGTACCTCCAAGGTACTAAAATGGTCTCATGCTAACCTACAGAAGATCTAGTTCTGTATGAATAGTTTGCTATGCAGATGTTGACTGAGGAAGTTGTAGAGATACATCGAAGTCTACTTCAGGGTATGTATTTACACTCTCTCGGGGAGTTATTTCTTATAAGAGTCGCAAACAGACATTGAGAGCATCGTCGACAATGCACACTAAGTTTGTAGCCATGCATGAGACAAATGGGCACACAATATAGATGAAGAAATTCGTACCCAGATTAAGAGTGGTTGATAGCATAGAGCGACCACTAAGAATTTACTATGATTATGATCCAGTAGTATTTTACTCCTATAACTGCAAGTCATGTGGCAGTGTCAAGTTTATTGACATTTAGTGATCTGTTGTTAAGGAGTAGATTTGAAAGTAGCCTAGAGGGGGGTGAATAGGCTACACCTGAAAATTTTCACTAAAAACTTCGAGATAGGTTAAATTAAAGTTGCACTGGTGCAAACCGGTTCAGTTGATTTTAATTACAACTGAACAAGTTTGAACCTGCTCAACTTAGATTAGATAATCTGTTAAACAAATACGAAGTAGTGAAGAATATAGCTAAAGACTTGTCCTACACAAAATCTACTCGAATGGATAATATGAACCAACCAACGAATTTAAAGCGCTTAACAACAACATACAAGAACACGCAATATAACCCGAGGTTCGGCAACCACCACAAAGGTGTCCTACTCCTCGTTGAGGAGCCCACAAAGGGCCGGGTCTTTTCCAACCCTAATCCTCCACAAGCCAACCACAAAGGTCAAGGCAATCTCTTCTCAAATAAACTCAAAGAGCGGGTGATACAAACTTCTTGGGGTCGTCCACAAATTTGGAGACTCCCAAGCAACCTCTAACCGTCAAGGAACACGAGGTTCTAAGAGTAACAAATCCGCACAAGGTTAAGTTTGCAACGAGCTCAAGAACAAAGAGAATAGGAGAATCGAGATGAAATTAACAGCATGTTCAATCGAGTTCACCTCACACCAAGGGTCCTTCAAATGATTGAAGGAGATGCGATTGCGGGTGTGAAAGGTGAAATGAATGCACTTGTTGGGAGTTTGGTCAGCCAAGATTTCGTGGGAGAGGCAGAAGTAAATGAGAGAGAGAGTGTGAGGGGGTATATAAAGGATCCCCCAAAAGCTGGCAGCCGTTGGGAGAAAAAGAGTAAAAACCGGTTGAACCGGTTTTCAGACCGGTTGAACCGGTTTCTACCAGGGAGATCCTGGTTCACTGACCTACTCAGCCGGAGACTCGGCCGGATTCAAAACCGGTTGAGTAAGGGAAAAATCCGGTTGAACCGGTTTTCCAAAAAGATCTGCAGTGACTTTTCTGACAGCTCTGACTGTCAGACAGGTCAGAGCAGGGATGGCAGAGGAGCAGTCCCAAAACCGGTTGAACCGGTTTCAGGACCGGTTGAACCGGTTTTCAGGGCTAAAACCAAATTTTGAGTATTTTGAAGAGAACAAAAGTGGAGTTTTTGTGGGAAGTGAAATTTGTTTTTCTCAAGGGCATTCATGATCTGGAAAAATGTTCTCGAAGATGTTTTCAAAGGATTTTGAACTTAGCTCATTGCACAACTTACTTAACCATCGCGGATCCCTCTTAATTGCACGGCGATTCCTATGACTCAAGAATTATAAATTTAGCACCGCCGATGTTTCTAAGCACTTGGAGCACGCCATTTGATGTGGAATTTTAAATCCGCTGTGCTTTCTATTTTTATGCTCGTAAGATCTGTGCTTCTCCTGTCTGTAGAATTACTGTGTACATGCTAGGAGCAAACTTGTTAGAATCTCAGTTTGTTTTGTCATTTAATCACCAAAACCCTCAATTAGGGTTGATTGCACTTACAATCTCCCCCTTTTTGGTGATTGATGCCAAAACAAACTGGAGTAGAGATAAAAATTAAAAATTACGAGTACTTGCGAGATAAAAGCCTTTGTGTATGTGTAGCTCCCCCTAAATATGTGCATGAGTTTTGTGATATTAACATTGACTTGATATGTCAATTTGCAACATATTTAGAGAGAGAGAACAATCAACACCATACACAAAACAGTGAGGGATGAAACATAATTATAGAGAGTGATGATAGAAAGAGTAAAATTACACATACAAGCTCATTATTGCATAGCATATGATATGAAAAGTTACTACTGCTATTACAATAATGATATCACATCTCATAACATCATTAAAAAAGTTTATGGCTTCAGAGCCATGCATGCATCATACAATAGACCAATAATTATTACAAACCGATGTTCGTTACATAAATAGAAGGTACTGCCAGGCTAAGAAACCTTCTCCCCCTTTTGGCAACAAGAACCAAAAAGAGAGAGCCGCCAATCCAAAGATCACCAGTTAGGAGGAGGCTGATGAGGAGCAAAGAAGTGGTGCGCCAGGTGAGAGGCAAAGTGTTCTTCCCAGACTGATCCGGGGGAGGAGCACTACCAGAAGGATCCTGGGGCGGAGGGTGAGAGAATGATTGACCCGGATCCCCGTGATAGGGAGGCGGGGCAAACTGCTCGCGATCATCAAAATAGGCTTCTTCTTCGTCGTCGTCGTCTGCTGACATAAATGGCACCCGTAGGCCTGCTGGTGCCAGTCGTTGATCTCCGGGGGAGGAGGATGGAAAGGCACGTCAGGCGAGCGAGGGGCGAAGGGTATACCCATAGTGGAAGCTTGACGATGAAGGTTGTCGTCAGTCTCCCGCTGACGCCTTGCCAGCTCATGTACATCAGCAGAAATGTTCCGTCACATAGAGAAAAATGTCGCAATCCCGTGGGCCAAGCGGGCACCCATCCCTCGGCCACGACCTCGACCACGACCACGTGGCGTGGGAGATCCGCGGCCAGGGGAGGGACACGAGGCACCGGCAGCAGCAGCAGGACCAGCAGACGGACCCGCAGAGGTATGTGCACGGGAGCTGGAAGAGGCTTTCCTTAAGCGCCCTGCTGGATTGTTGGGATCAATGCAGAAAGGGGTATAGGATTGATGTCTTGTACCTTTATCATATCGAAACTGGGTCACAACTTCAATCATCTTCATGATAAAAGGTGCATGAAGACATCCCTTCAGTGGAAAGCAGGCAGCATGGATGATTTCCTGCCAGATCATATCAAAGACATTGATACTCTCTGAGCTGCTGGGCTTCATGAATGAGAGCAAAACCTTGCTCTCTCCAAGAATATTCATCTGATTACCCCCTTTAGGAATGAGGGTCATCCTGCTGAGGGAGTTGATGTATCTATAATACTTGTGCATGTTGGTGGACTCCCAATATTTTCTAGACTCAGAGAGATGAAGATCTCTGGCTTCATCTCTGGTAGGTTGGCGGAAATCATGGATCTTGATCTTATCACCAGAAATATCATTGTCAGTGAATCCAAGAATGTGAGCAAACCGACGGTAGCTCACCTTGTACCAGCTGCCTTCAATGTAGAAGTTCAGATAAGGATAGTTGTATGGACTTTCCTCGTCAGCTGGTTTGATCCACAGAGTTGAGTAAAACTGGGCAATGACTTCATCATTCCAATCATATTGGAATGTCATTATACTCTTCATCTTCTTTCTTTCACAGGCCCTCAATGTCTATGTCATCTCTAGGTCCCCAATGGCCTCACATCCTTCCCAGTTGATATAGCGTTGAAGTAGTATGGGTTGATGTTTCTTGGGGAGGATCACGGAATTGTAAAAATCCACATGATGAAGCGTCCAAAAACGGTTCCCATCAATCCTAGCATCACGAATGCGCAATGCAGGATTCTGGAAACGGAGATCCTAAAGGAGAGCAGAACTTCCACTGGCAGTGAAATCAGTCACTGGCTCATTGCCAGCACGCCGAGCCTCCGCCCGGTGGAGGACCAACCCTCGAATAACAGGAGCGTGGGCAGGGGGAAGATCAATTTCATCATCTTTCCCGCCCTCATCATCACTTATTGCTTCCCACGCCTGCGGATTTGTCGCGGGTCGGGACCGACCGGAGGGATTCCGGGCTGTCCGACCACGATCTCCTTGAGACCTGGAGGCCTCACCACCTTGCATGACGTTGCCACTTCGTCGCCCACGCTTGGATCTGGAGCGTGGGGGAGTATCTCCATGAATCTCTTGGTCGTCAGAGGAGTCGGATTCAACCACAGAAGGATTCCTCCGACGCACCATCCTTAAAAAAAATAGAACCTATGATGAGCAAGGATCAAACACGTTTGAGTAGAGACGCGTATGATATTGAGCATGCACTTCAACCGTTCATATGAGCGGTTCAACTACAACGAACAATATCAAACCGCTAAACTCTAACAATGTTCGTGACAAATGAAGATAATCTAAGTGTTGCAAGCACTTAAACTAAAATGTACACAACGAATGATACACTAGATAATCAAGAACGAGTGAGATCGAGTAAAAAGAAATGAAATAGGGCAATACCTCGATCTGGAGTTTGAATCAAGAAATCCCAACAAGATCGAGGGAGATGATGGAGAACGCCGAGATGAACGGATCTCCAACAAATCTTCCAAAGATGAGATGGCACAAGTGGGTTTTGGAGTGGAGAAAGTGTGAAGGAGAGAGAGGAAAAAAGAGTGGGCGGCGTCAGCTGGAAAGAGAAACTGAGAAGAGGAGAAGAGAGGAAGGGGAGAGAAATAGGGGAGGCATCGGCCGGTCAAAAGACAGAAAACCGGTTCAACCGGTTATAAAACCGGTTCAACCGGTTTCTGGTCAGACTGCGCAGTAAACACGCGCAGAAAAAGGCATTGACTGCACGGATTTTCTGGCAGACTGACAGCGCAGTCTGCGAGACAGACGGCGCAGACTGACAGCACGGACGCGGAGGTGGTCAAAACCGGTTCAACCGGTTTTTATACCGGTTCAACCGGTTTTTATACCGGTTCAACCGGTTTCCACCAGGGGAAAACCGGTTGAGTGACCTACTCAGCCGATTCACTCAACCTATTTCCAGATATTGCCGGAAGGGCTATAATAGCACTTAGCAAATATGACATGAGTGATTTTAATGATAAAAATAGTATTTCTCATGACATATTGCACAAACAATCAATTTACATCCATCAAACTTGATCAAAATTTTAGTTATTAAGAAACGTTTCGAGAATCCAAGATATTTAGCTCACTCCTAAGAAAGCAAAACCTAGTCTCATCGAGGGGTTTTGTGAAGATATCGGCTAGTTGATTTTCGGTGCTCACATGAAACAATTCGATATCTCCTTTGGCTTCGTGGTCTCTCAAGAAATGGTGTCTGATGTCAATATGTTTAGTTTTAGAGTGTTGCACCGGATTGTTTGCAAGTTTTATGGCACTCTCATTGTCACACAAAAGTGGAATTTTGTTAAACTCACAACCAAAATCTCTAAGGGTTTGCTTCATCCATAACAACTGTGCACAACATGCCCCAGTTGCTATGTACTCAGCTTCTGCAGTGGAAAGTGCAACACAATTTTGTTTCTTGGAACTCCATGATACTAAGGACCGCCCAAGGAATTGCCAAGTCCCAGTAGTGCTTTTTTGATCTACTTTGCAACCGGCATAATTTGAGTCAGAGTAGCCAAGCAAATCGAAAAGGGAGCCTTTGGGATACCGTAATCCTAGGTTTTGGGTGTGGACTAAGTATCTTAGAATTCTCTTAATGGCTACAAGATGGCAATCTTTAGGGTTTGCTTGAAAGCGTGCACACATGCAAACACTCAACATTATATCAGGTCTAGATGCACATAAGTAAAGCAGTGACCCTATCATTGATCTATATAATGTTTGATCTACATGTTTACCTTCCTTATTTAGGTCGAGATGTCCATTTGATGACATTGGAGTCTTGGCGTGTTTTGACTTTTCCATGCCAAACTTCTTGAGCATATCTTGTGTATATTTGGTTTGGCATAGAAAAGTACCTTCCTTGAGTTGTTTGACTTGAAATCCCAGGAAGTATTTAAGCTCGCCCATCATAGACATCTCAAATTTATTCGTCATTACTTTGCTAAACTCTTCACAAAATTTTTCATTAGTACTACCAAATATAATGTCAAAAACATATATTTGGCACACAAATAATTCATTGTCAACTTTGCGAGTAAATAATGTAGAGTCAGTTTTTCCTATTGTAAACCCATTCTTAATTAAAAAATCTTTAAGACAGTCATACCAAGCTCTAGGGGCTTGTTTAAGCCCGTAGAGTGCCTTGTGAAGTAGATAAACATGGTTTGGCTTCTTTGGATCTTCAAAGCTCGGTGGTTGCTCCACATAGACCCTCTCTTGTAGTGGTCCATTTAGAAATGCGCTCTTGACATCCATTTGATATAACTTGAAATCATGGTTAGTAGCATAGGCAATTAATATTCTAATTGACTCTAACCTTGCTACTGGCGCATATGTTTCACCAAAATCAAGTCCTTCCACTTGAGTGTAGCCTTGGGCAACCAACCATGCTTTGTTTCTTGTAACCACGCCATGTTCATCTTGTTTGTTCCTAAAGACCCATTTTGTCCCAATCACATTTTGTTTGGGTCTTTGGACTAAGGACCAGACTTCATTCCAGGTGAAGTTGTTCACCTCCTCTTGCATGGCAATTATCCAATCCGGATCACCCAATGCTTCTTCAACCTTAAGTGGCTCAAGAGAGGAAACAAACGAGTAAAATTCACAAAAATTAGCTAAACGAGATCGAGTTATTACCCCTCTCCTGATGCTACCTAGGATGTTGTCCACCGGATGATCCCTTTGAATGGTATGATGGACTCTAGGATGAGGCACTGATGGTTGTCTTTGTATTTGCTCCTCCTCATCATTCACTTGATCAAGAGGCACTTCACCATCAACACTTTCGTGTTCATCTTCTACCACAGTTGGCATCCTTTGGGATTGATGATTTTCTTCAAGACTTGGATGACTTGAGGTTGATGGGTTTGCTTGGGTGGAGAATTTGTCACCCACCACCTTTGCACCCACATCAACAACCTCATTGGTCATCCACAAAGTTCCTTCCTCATCATCCTTTTCTTGAGGTCTCACTTCACCTATTGCAAGTTTCTTTATGGCCTCACAAGGTAGTTCTTCATTTCCTGCAGTGTCATTAGAAACATGCCCTTGCGAGCCATTAGACTCATCAAATATCACGTCTATCGCTATTTCAACAAGACCGGTGGTATTGTTGAAAACACGATATCCATGTGCATTTGATGCATAACCAAGCAAGAAGCCCTCGTCCACTCTAGGAGCAAACTTTGAGCTCTTGACTTTCTTGTTAAGAATAAAACACTTACAACCAAATACTCTAAAATAATCAACTTTAGGTTTGTTACCAGTGAGAAGCTCATAAGTAGTCTTTTTGTAGATCTTGTGAAGATAGAGACGGTTGATTGCATGACAGGCGGTGTTGACCGCCTCTGCCCAAAAATTGTCAGGTGTCTTGTACTCATCCAACATGGTTCTAGCTGCTTCAATTAGAGTTCAGTTCTTTCTTTCCACAACACAATTTTTTGTTGTGGAGTGTAAGGAACCAAGAACTCATGCTTGATTCCTTCTTCGCCTAAAAATTCTTCGACACCTGTGTTCTTGAATTCCGTCCCATTATAACTTCTCACTTTCTTGATTTTGAGCTCAAACTCATTTTGAGCTCTTCTCATGAATTTCTTCAATATTTCTTGAGTTTCACCTTTATCACTGAAAGTCGCCTAGAGGGGGGTGAATAGGGCGAAACTGAAATTTACAAAATTAATCACAACTACAAGCCGAGTTAGCGTTAGAAATATAATCGAGTCCGCGAGAGAGGATGCAAAACAAATCGCAAGCGAATAAAGAGTATGACACGCGGATTTGTTTTACTGAGGTTCGGTTCTTGCAAACCTACTTCCCGTTGAGGTGGTCACAAAGACCAGGTCTCTTTCAACCCTTTCCCTCTCTCAAACGGTCCCTCAGATCGAGTGAGCTTCTTCTCAAACACTTGGAACACAAAGTTCCCGCAAGGACCACCACACAATTGGTGTATCTTGCCTCAATTACAAGTGAGTTTGATCTCAAGAAAGATTGAGAAAGAAAAGAAGCAATCCAAGTGCAAGAGCTCAAAAGAACACAACAAATCTCTCTCACTAGTCACTAAAGCTTTGGGTGGAATTGGGAGAGGATTTGATCACTTGAGTGTGTCTAGAATTGAATGCTAGAGCTCTTGTAAGTAGTTGGAAGGTGGAAAACTTGGATGTCTTGAATGTGGGGTGGTTGGGGGTATTTATAACCCCAACCACCAAACTAGCAGTTTGGTGGAGGCTGCTGTCGCATGGCGCACCGGACAGTCCGGTGCGCCACCGGACAGTGTCCGGTGCGCCAGCCACGTCACCAGGTCGTTGGGTTCCGACCGTTGGAGCTCTGACGTGTGGGCTCGCCTGGCTGTCCGGTGGTGCACCGGACAAGTCCTGTAGACTGTCCGGTGTGCCACCCGCGCGTGCTCTGCTCCTCTGCACGTGCTGGCGCGCATTTAATGCGTTGCAGACGACCGTTGGCGCGAAGTAGTCGTTGCTCTGCTGGCTCACCGGACAGTCCGGTGTGCACCGGACATGTCCGGTGAATTATAGCGGAGCAGAAATCCGAAGCTGGCGAGTTCAGAGCCGCTCTTCTCTGGAGCACCGGACAGTCCGGTGAATTATAGTGAAGCGCCTCTGAAAATTCCCGAAGGTGCGAAGTTTGGCTTGGAGTCCCCTGGCGCACCGGACACTGTCCGGTGGCACACCGGACAGTCCGGTGTGCCAGACCAGGGCAGCCTTCGGTTGTCCCTTTGCTCCTTTGTTGAACCCAATTCTTGGTCTTTTTATTGGCTAAGTGTGAACCTTTGGCACCTGTTGTAGGATCTAGGACACCGGCTAGAGGGGGGGGTGAATAGACGGTTTTGACTAAAAACAACAATACTAAGTAAATTTAATCAATACGACAAGAGGAATAAATTTACTAGTGTCAATAAGTAAACAATGTATGAAAGACAACTACGGAGATTGAATACTTGAAGAACAATAAGCAAAACACTAATCAATTGCAAGGCAATAAGTAATGCTAGAAGGAATAGACACCGAAATTTATCCCGTGGTATCGGTGATTTGCCGATCACCCCTAATCCACGTTGAGGTGGACTTCAAGCTCTCACTTGCTCCTCTATCAAGACACGACTTGATCTTTGAGCCAAGTGGACAAGAAATCACTCAATACCTCGATTCCACTAATGTCACCTTTGCCGCTCCGGCGAGGTAGGCGCGAACCCCTCACAATCAAAACCGCGGCTTCTCCACAATCTTCTTGGAGAGCTCGACGGAGACAATCACCCGAGCCGTCTAGGAGGCGGCAACCTCCAAGAGTAACAAGCCAATGACGCTTGCTCAGTGTACCACCTAGTGCCTCAAGAATCACCAAATGATGCAAATGCACTAGGAACCCTCAATCTCTCACTAGAATGCAATCTCAAGCAAAGAGTGTGAGAGAGTGAGTTGGAGGATCACAAATGAGCTCAATGTGTGCAAGGAATGGCCAAGAGAGCTCTCTCACACGAGCTACCCTTCTATTTATAGCCCTCCATCTAAAACCAACCGTTATGTGCAAAGGGGGGCAATTCTGCGCACACGCGGACCGTCCGCGCCCTAGGGCCGGACGGTCCGCCGTACAACATAACGGCTATAATGACCGTTGAAACATGTCAGAGCTGTCTCAAAAGGTGGGTCCGGACAGTCCGCCCTTCAAGGCCGGACCGTCCGCGACCTGGCAAATTCAAACACCCGAGCCTCGGATCAAACGGAGTTAACACGCGCGGACCGTCCGGCTATAAATCCCGGACCGTCCGCGACCTGAGACAGTACCGTCCGGACTGGTCCCCCGGACCGTCCGTAGTACAAATCTATAAAAACACACAGTCCCTGTCCAAAAACGAGTTAGACACATGCGGACCGTCCGCCCCTCACAGGCGGACCGTCCGCCTATAATTCAGGGACTGACCCGAAGCCACCTTCCTTTGGTCAGGACTGCGGACGGTCCGGCCCTAAGGCCCGGACGGTCCGCAGTACAATAGAACACAGTGTCAACACAAACGGTCAGACTTCGGACCCTCTGGAGGATCGCGGACGGTCCGCTCCCAAGGGCCGGACAGTCCGCGCGACCAAGACTTCTCAAATCTCAAACATGCTTTTCAATGAACTTTTAACTCACGAAATGAGAAGCGCTGTTAGTCCAAATGCAAATGCAACTACTTGATGCTCTATGAGGCACTAAGTTTTACACAGATCTAAGTCATTGACCCCTCTTAATAGTACGACTATCTAGCCTACTAATCCGGTCAGGTATCTTCTCTAAACTCCTCAAAACCGGCAAAAGTAAAACCTATATTATACCTTTGCCTTCATCTGATCCACAACCAATGCGTATGACTCTTCAACATTTCCTGTTCTATGTGGTCCAACCCTGCATTCTTATTTCTCCAAGAATCGTTAGTCCACAAGTAGTTGTCATTAATTACCAAAACATTACCAAAGGGGCCTAGATGATTCACAATCTCCCCCTTTTTGGTAATTGATGACAACACCACATAGTATATTAAAGAGAAGTTTAGTTTCTCCAAATCTCTCTCATACCTAAGGTATAAGATAGATCTTGGAGATGAGTTTCATAGGACTTATCTTGATTTGAAGTTCTGTCCAAGAGATAGATAAATCCCAATAAAAACTCAGTATGCAAGAAAGGCTCCCCCTAAGTGTGTGCAGGATTATTTGAAGTTGAAGATATAACACACATAATATATTGGAGCTTGATGGAGACTTTCCTACAATCATGGTTATCGAGGCATACAAGAGATGATCCGTAGAGTGAGCGCAGCAATTATAATCACATCTCGATTAACCACACATGGAGAAATTTGAACTAAAACATAGTTCATCCCACAGAATATTACAGATAATAGTCCACAGACATATGACATAGAGTTAATCGATCAAACCAAGTTCCAAATGCATAAGACATAAACTAAAGCGGCATGAAAAGGTAAAATGCATATGCATGGTCTTAATGTCCACATAGAACCACCAACTCCCCCAGACAACTTCTTCTCTTCCACTTCAACTTCTCTTCCACTTCTCTCCCCCTTTGGCATCAATTGCCACAAAGGAGAGGCCTCACTGATCACTCGGCGGAGGATGCATGTTGTAGTAGTGAGTGCTGAAGGTGTCAAACAGGGAGGAGAACTGACCAAAATCCTGCTGGAGCTGCTGCTGCCTCTGACTTATATCATGCATGTTGTCATTTGTAGAAAGATTGTCAAACTGACTGGAGAGAGCACCCATGTTATCTTGAAAGCTCTGTTGCATATTATTCAGCCTGGACATGATGGGATCAGTGACATTAGTGTGAATTTGATCACGAAACTCAGAAAACTCAGAGTTGAGCGCATCCCAGTTACTGTCAAAGCGAGACTGCATGTCATCGAGGCGGTGATCCACATGTGTCATCAAGCCCTCAAATCGAGTATCAATATGAGTCTCAAGCCCCTGCTGCATTTGTTGAAAATAAGGATCAAAGTATCCTGGAGCAGGCTCCCAATAGTGCTGAGGCTGAGGAGGAGGTGGAGGAGGAGGCATCTGCTGTCCCTCAACATTAGGAGCTGCTCCACCCTCATAGCCAGGGTCTTCCTCATCATCTGGGAAGGGAGTGAGAGGCCTGGTGAGAAATCCTATCTCATTCTTAAAAGGCCTGAATGGTGTGTGAACAATCTCGCATGGGCCCTCAAATCTTGTCTTGGATTTGATGAGAGCCATAATGTAAGGAGCATATGCTAGATTTTGATTCTTGTCCATTTTTAAGTCATTAAGCTGCCGCATCATGAAAAGAACAATATTCATGACTTCACCATTCATGATGTGCTGGATGATATTCCAGAACTTATCTCGGATTTTACTCTTATCACCACTCTTGGGAAGAATGGTGACTCTGGCAATCTTGTTGATTACAGCAGGATGATGTCTGAGTCCTGCTGTCTCTCCAAACCTCCTGGGTATTCCGAGCCTAGCTGGCTCATAATATTGCACAAAATCCTCAAAATTATCTTCAGTATAAAGATCCAGCCCAGCAGAGATGGTGCCATAGTTCAGACTGTTAGCAGCAGCAAAATCAGCAAAAGAAGCAGAATAGCGCTTGAAGCCAGTCATCCAGGTGATAGATTCTTCTTCAATATCAATCTCCGAGGTAGCCAGGAATTGCTTAACAGCCATTTCATTGAAATCGGTACGTTGCCCCATAAACTGATATAATCCACATGCTTCAAACTTAGGAATGAGACCCTCCATGACTGATTGGCTGAGCAAGAAGGACCAATCAATGACCTGATGCTTATGAAAATTGGTATCTACCAGGGTCCCCCAAAAGACATCAAACTGCAGCTGAGTGTGAAAAAACTGGATATTTGTATCAGATGGCAGAGTATACTGGTTCACAGTCCGTCTAGAACAGTACTCAGCCATAGAAAATCTCCGCTTTGGATATGTCCATCCTTGGGTATCAATGGGATAATCTGGATGAACATGAGGAAAATCTTCAGCATCCATGGATTCAGTGCCCCCAGCTGAGGATTGGGCCTCTGAATCAGTGGTGGGTGTATAATCATCATCATTTCCACGAGGGCGCTTGGATTTAAAGCGACCTGCAAGTTTCTTGCGGAGACCACCAAAACCACTGCAACAAGGTGACAGACGTCCATAGATAAATAATTGATACCAATCACCACTTATAAAAAGAATGGAATGGTAATGCTCTGCCAGGGTCCGGACGGTTCGCGCTAGGGGGCCGGACTGTCCGCGCCAGAGGCCCGGACGGTCCGCGTCCACCAGGCGGACGGTCCGCGACCGACCAGGGGCGACTCCAAGAACCCTAGCCGCCACAAGTGTTCAATTTGATGTTTTTGCAAATAATACCCAGCCAAACAAGTTCAAAATTTTGCATAGCATTCACATTGAAGAGAACTATCAATCCCACCAATCAGATTTTGAAACCCACTGCTCAATTTCAGATCAGAGAGGAAACCCAAATAATCTCAAAATTGAAGAAATTTGATGAAATCCACAAGATTTGAAGATACCGTGATGAAGACATGTTGAGGGAATGTTGCCACAAGCTGTCGGACTGTCCGCGCACAACTTCACTTCACCGTCCGTGCACACTCGACACAGGAGAGTATTTGGTGAGAAGAGAGCTAGAGAGAACAAGCGAATGAGCACAACTGGCAAGTCTGCGGCCACTGCCCCTTTTTCTGTCCTGTCGCGAACGGTCCGCGCTGGGACGGCGGACGGTCCGCGCTGGGACGGCGGACGGTCCGCGCCCTGATGATCTCAGACGGTCTGCGAGGCTGATCGGACTGTCCATTTCCTGGTGCTGCGGACGGTCCGCGGTCCATGGGCGGACGGTCCGCGGCCTGATACTTATTTTTCCAATTGCTGTCCACTTTCTGATTTTGAATTCCGAATCCGAATTGATGCTCATACATGGACATTTTGACCAATCCAAGAGTTGATATGCATGCATATACATATGATTTAATTGAGTAATGCATGATTTTTGAATTAAACTATCTAGAGCAATTAGAAATGAAAAAATGCACGAATAATACCAAATAAATAGCATAATGAGCATATTGAGACCCGAGTTGCAATACGACACATGTGTGATCAACTTCAAGCCACATTTGAGATATCGATCACATTCATTTCACTTCTTAGAGAACAAAATCTTGTTTCATCCAAAGGTTTTGTAAAAATGTCTGCTAATTGATCATCCGTGCCAATGGAATAAATAGAGATATCGCCCTTGCCAACATGATCCCTTAAGAAGTGATGCCGTATATCAATATGCTTGGTTCTTGAGTGTTGGACCGGATTGGTAGCCAATTTTACCGCACTCTCATTATCACACATGAGAGGCACATTCTTGAAAATAATTCCATAGTCCAATAAGGTTTGTTTCATCCATAATAGTTGAGCACAACAATTTCCGGCCGATATATATTCCACCTCGGCGGTAGATAGAGCAACCGAATTTTGTTTCTTAGAAGACCATGAAACAAGAGATCTACCAAGAAATTGACAACAACCGGAGGTGCTTTTTCTATCAACTTTGCACCCCGCATAGTCCGAATCCGAGTATCCAATTAATTCAAATTGAGCACCTTTGGGATACCATAGACCAATATTGGGAGTATACTTCAAATATCTTAGAATTCTTTTAGCGGCCTTCAAGTGAATCTCTCTAGGAGAAGCTTGAAATCGAGCACACATGCATACACTAAACATAACATCGGGCCTAGATGCGGTAATATAAAGCAAACTACCAATTATTGAACGATAAAGTTTTTGATCAACCATAGTACCTCCTTCATCTAAGTCTAGATGACCATTTGTTGCCATTGGAGTCTTGATAGGCTTAGCATTTTCTAAACCAAACTTCTTGAGCATGTCCTTCAAATATTTTGATTGACTTATAAAAATTCCATCTTTCAATTGTTTGATTTGAAGGCCAAGAAAGAAGCTCAATTCTCCTATCATAGACATTTCAAATTCTTTTGACATCATTTTTCCGAACTCCTCACAAAATAATTCATTAATAGATCCAAAAATAATATCATCAACGTAGATTTGACAAACAAATAAATCTTTGCCAATTCTTTTAGTGAATAGAGTAGTGTCAACCTTCCCAATTTTGAAGTCTTTGGAAAGCAAGAAATCCCTAAGCCTTTCATACCAAGCGCGTGGAGCTTGCTTAAGCCCATAGAGAGCTTTAGAAAGCTTGAACACATGGTTAGGTCTTTTGGGGTCCTCAAAACCGGGAGGTTGTTCAACATACACTAGTTCACTAATCTTACCATTTAGGAAGGCACTTTTTACATCCATTTGGTAGAGCTTGATATTATGTGCACAAGCATAAGCAAGTAGAATCCGGATTGCTTCTAATCTTGCTACGGGAGCGAATGTCTCCCCAAAATCCAATCCTTCAATTTGAGTATATCCTTGTGCAACTAATCTTGCCTTGTTTCTTACTACCACACCATCTTCATTGTGCTTGTTGCGAAACACCCATTTTGTACCAATAACATTGTGGTTCTTTGGTCTCTCAACAAGCTCCCAAACTTCATTTCGAGCGAAGTTATTTAATTCTTCATGCATTGCATTCACCCAATCAACATCAAGTAGAGCTTCATCTACACGGTTAGGTTCCATACAAGATACAAAAGAGAAATGTTCACAAAACGAAGCTATGCGAGAGCGAGTTTGAACACCCTTACTAATATCACCCACAATTTGATCAACCGGGTGATCCTTCACAATGGAATGATGAATTCTTGATACCGTTTGATAATTGCTTGATGAAGCATTTGGAGGAACCGAAGGTCTTGAAGTACCTTGATCATGAGTATCCATGGTTTCATTGAGTTGTTGGCTTTGGTGATCTTCCTCATTTATAGTTGAGGATGAAGGAATGACAACCACACTATCTTCATCATCATCTTCCTTTGGTTTTATTTCACCAATGGCCATTGTTTTCATTGCATTTATCAATTGAGTTCCCCCAACATCATCGAGATTATCACTCTCATCTTGAGACCCATTTGTTTCATCGAATTCAACATCATATGCTTCCTTAATAATACCATGAGTTTTGTTGAAGACTCTATAAGCCTTACTATTTGATGAATATCCAAGAAGAAAACCCTCATCACATTTCTTCTCAAATTTAGAAAGCCGGCTTCCCTTTCTCAAAATATAACATTTGCAACCGAATACTCTAAAATATGAGATATTTGGCTTTCTACCAATGAGCAATTCATATGGAGTTTTCTTCAAGAGCTTGTGACAATATAGTCTATTTGATGAATGACAAGCGGTATTTATTGCCTCGGCCCAATAAGAATCCGATATATTATATTCCGCTAACATAGACCTTGCCATATCAATAAGAGTTCTATTCTTTCTTTCAACAATACCGTTTTGTTCCGGGGTATATTTGGAAGAGAATTCATGTTTGATACCCTTGTCATCACAATATTGATCAATTCTTGCATTTTTGAATTCTGACCCATTATCACTTCTAACCTTTTTGATGTCAAAGTCAAATTGATTTTGAGCCAATATAGCAAATGACTTGAATGTTTCAAACACATTGGATTTGTCTCGTAGAAAATAAACCCAAGTAAATCTTGAATAGTCATCCACAATCACAAGACAATAAGAATTACCACCAATACTTACAAAAGATGTGGGCCCAAATAAATCCATGTGAAGTAATTCCAAAGGTCGATGAGTGGACATTTGACTTTTATTTGGATGAGTGTTTGCCACTTGCTTACCGGCTTGACAAGAGCTACACAATTTGTTCTTTTCAAACTTCACATCTTTTAAGCCTCGAACTAAGTCATGCTTGGTTAGCCGATTGAGTTGCTTCATCCCAACATGACCAAGTCTTCTATGCCATAACCAACCTAGTGAAGCTTTTGAAAATAAGCAAGTTGTGAGCTTTGCCTCATTAGATGAGAAATCAACAAGATAAAGATTTTCATGTCTAAAACCTTTAAACTTAAGATTGCTACCATCAACACTAGAGATAATGACATCTTCAACCGTGAAATTGCAACAAAATCCTAAATCACATAATTGAGCTATGGAAAGTAAATTAAAATTCAAAGACTCAACCAATAGCACATTTGATATAGAATGATCATTTGAGATAGCAATTTTACCCAAACCTTTAACCTTTCCTTTACGATTATCTCCAAATGTGATACTATCATAATTTGAGCAATCTTCCTCACTCATTTGGGTAAACATTTTCATATCCCCGGTCATGTGTTGAGTACATCCACTATCCAACACCCAATGATTCCCTCCTGCCTTGTAGTTTACCTTAGCATCTCCCTTTGCCATGAGGCAATGGGGGGATGAGAAGAGTGAGGGAGCTTCCTTGATGGCAATTCCGGCATTAAGCTTGGATGAGGTGTCATCATCATCATCATCCGAGCTATCATCCGAGTCCCATTCAACTAAGTAGGCTTTGCCATCTTTCTTCTTGTTATAGTATTTCTTTTTCTTCTTGTCACTTTCATCTTTGCCCTTCTTCTTCTTGCTTGGACAATTCATGGCAATATGACCGGGTTCCCCACACTCAAAACATTTTCTATCATTGAAAGCATTTCTTCTAGATGTTTGACCTCTTCTAGGTTGACCTCTTTTCATCTTCATGAATTTATTGAATTTCCTTACAAATAAAGCCATGTCACCATCACTCTCACTTTCATTTTCTTCATCATTGCTATCTTCCTTTTCAATTGCCTTTGAGGCCTTGGCTTTGAGAGCAGTAGATTCATTTTTCACCTTCTTTGCCAAACTTAAAGCATCGGCTTGTGACTTCTTAAATATATCTTGAGTGAGAATTTCTCCCAATACTTCGGTTGGAGAGGTTGTAGATAGATCACTCCTTACTAGCATTGTCACAATAGTCTCATATTTCTCCGGAAGTGATCTAAGGAACTTGTGTGTGAAGTCCACATCCGGTACATTAAAGCCAAGTCCTTTGAGTTCATTTACTATCTCATTCAACCGATTGAACATATCGGATACACTCTCATCTTCTTTCATAATAAATTGCTCAAACTTCCCTTTGCACACATATAGTTTGGCACTCTTCACAATTGTAGTTCCTTCATGAATTTCCATTAGTTTTACCCAAATCTCATGAGCGGTTGTGAGATTCTTGATACGATTGAACTCATTTATATCAAGAGCATCATAAAAGACATTCATGGCTTGATCATTTGTGAGGATATTCTCATTATCACTAACGGATGGTTCATCTTCCTTCAATACAACAAATCCATCTCTAACAATTGGCCAAATTTTTCCACCCATTGCTCTAAGATGCATTGACATTCTTATTTTCCAATAATCATAATTGTTTCCATCAAAGTGCGGTGGCTTCCCAATGTGCACATTGTTGTTACTAGCCATTTTGTCCCACTCCGGGATGATTAGATCCACAAACAATGGAGTCCTCGGCTCTGATACCACTTGTAGGATCTAGGACACCGGCTAGAGGGGGGGGTGAATAGACGGTTTTGACTAAAAACAACAATACTAAGTAAATTTAATCAATACGACAAGATGAATAAATTTACTAGTGTCAATAAGTAAACAATGTATGAAAGACAACTACGGAGATTGAATACTTGAAGAACAATAAGCAAAACACTAATCAATTGCAAGGCAATAAGTAATGCTAGAAGGAATAGACACCGAAATTTATCCCGTGGTATCGGTGATTTGCCGATCACCCCTAATCCACGTTGAGGTGGACTTCAAGCTCTCACTTGCTCCTCTATCAAGACACGACTTGATCTTTGAGCCAAGTGGACAAGAAATCACTCAATACCTCGATTCCACTAATGTCACCTTTGCCGCTCCGGCGAGGTAGGCGCGAACCCCTCACAATCAAAACCGCGGCTTCTCCACAATCTTCTTGGAGAGCTCGACGGAGACAATCACCCGAGCCGTCTAGGAGGCGGCAACCTCCAAGAGTAACAAGCCAATGACGCTTGCTCGGTGTACCACCTAGTGCCTCAAGAATCACCAAATGATGCAAATGCACTAGGAACCCTCAATCTCTCACTAGAATGCAATCTCAAGCAAAGAGTGTGAGAGAGTGAGTTGGAGGATCACAAATGAGCTCAATGTGTGCAAGGAATGGCCAAGAGAGCTCTCTCACACGAGCTACCCTTCTATTTATAGCCCTCCATCTAAAACCAACCGTTATGTGCAAAGGGGGGCAATTCTGCGCACACGCGGACCGTCCGCGCCCTAGGGCCGGACGGTCCGCCGTACAACATAACGGCTATAATGACCGTTGAAACATGTCAGAGCTGTCTCAAAAGGTGGGTCCGGACAGTCCGCCCTTCAAGGCCGGACCGTCCGCGACCTGGCAAATTCAAACACCCGAGCCTCGGATCAAACGGAGTTAACACACGCGGACCGTCCGGCTATAAATCCCGGACCGTACGCGACCTGAGACAGTACCGCCCGGACTGGTCCCCCGGACCGTCCGTAGTACAAATCTATAAAAACACACAGTCCCTGTCCAAAAACGAGTTAGACACATGCGGACCGTCCGCCCCTCACAGGCGGACCGTCCGCCTATAATTCAGGGACTGACCCGAAGCCACCTTCCTTTGGTCAGGACTGCGGACGGTCCGGCCCTAAGGCCCGGACGGTCCGCAGTACAATAGAACACAGTGTCAACACAAACGGTCAGACTTCGGACCCTCTGGAGGATCGCGGACGGTCCGCTCCCAAGGGCCGGACAGTCCGCGCGACCAAGACTTCTCAAATCTCAAACATGCTTTTGAATGAACTTTTAACTCACGAAATGAGAAGCGCTGTTAGTCCAAATGCAAATGCAACTACTTGATGCTCTATGAGGCACTAAGTTTTACACAGATCTAAGTCATTGACCCCTCTTAATAGTACGGCTATCTAGCCTACTAATCCGGTCAGGTATCTTCTCTAAACTCCTCAAAACCGGCAAAAGTAAAACCTATATTATACCTTTGCCTTTATCTGATCCACAACCAATGCGTATGACTCTTCAACATTTCCTGTTCTATGTGGTCCAACCCTGCATTCTTATTTCTCCAAGAATCGTTAGTCCACAAGTAGTTGTCATTAATTACCAAAACATTACCAAAGGGGCCTAGATGATTCACACCTGTATAACTTATAGACTAGAGCAAACTAGTTAGTCCAATTATTTGTGTTGGGCAATTCAACCACCAAAACCAATCAGGAAATAGGTGTAATCCTAATTCCCTTTCAATCTCCCCCTTTTTGGTGATTGATGCCAACACAAACCAAAGCAAATATAGAAGTGCATATTTGAACTAGTTTGCATAATGTAAGTGCAAAGGTTACTTAGAATTGAGCCAATATAAATACTTATAAGATATGCATGGATTGTTTCTTTATTTTTAACATTTTGGACCACGCTTGCACCACTTGTTTTGTTTTTGCAAATTCTTTTGTAAATCCTTTTCAAAGTCCTTTTGCAAATAGTCAAAGGTAAATGAATAAGATTTTGCAAAGTATTTTCAAGATTTGGAATTTTCTCCCCCTGTTTCAAATGCTTTTCCTTTGACTAAACAAAACTCCCCCTCAATGAAATTCTCCTCTTAGTGTTCAAGAGGGTCTTGAGATATCAATTTTGAAATACTACTTTCTCCCCCTTTTGAACACAATAAGATACCAACTTGAAATTGCCAATTGAAAATCATTTTAAAATTAGGTGGTGGTGGTGCGGTCCTTTTGCTTTGGGCTCATGCTCTCTCCCCCTTTGGCATAAATCGCCAAAAATGGAGTCATTAGAGCCCTTGAAAAACTACTTTCTCCCCTTTGGCAAATAAAACATGAGTGAAGATTATACCAAAGCCGGAGAGATGCTCGGAGCGACGGCGAAGAATGAGTTACGGAGTGGAAGCCTTTGTTTTCGCCGAAGACTCCAATTCCCTTTCAATACACCTATGACTTGGTTTGAAATAGACTTGAAAAACACATTAGGCATAGCATATATAAAAGAGACATGATCAAAGGTATATGAATGAGCTATGTGTGCAAATCAACAAAAGAAGTTTCTGGAATCAAGAATATTTAGCTCATGTCTAAGTTTGTTAAAAGTTTGTTCATCAAGTGGCTTGGTAAAGATATCGGCTAATTGATCTTTAGTGTTAATATATGCAATCTCGATATCTCCCTTTTGTTGGTGATCCCTTAGAAAATGATACCGAATGGCTATGTGTTTAGTGCGGCTATGCTCAACGGGACTATCCGCCATGCCGATTGCACTCTCATTATCACATAGAAGAGGAACTTTGGTTAATTTGTAACCGTAGTCCCTAAGGGTTTGCCTCATCCAAAGTAGTTGTGCGCAACAATGGCCTGCGGCAATGTACTCAGCTTCGGCGGTAGAAAGAGCGACGGAATTTTGCTTCTTTGACGCCCAAGACACCAAGGATCTTCCCAAGAACTAGCAAGTCCTCGATGTGCTCTTTCTATTAATTTTACACCCTGCCCAATCAGCATCCGAATAACCAATTAAATCAAAAGTGGATCCCCTAGGATACCAAAGACCAAACTTAGGAGTATAAGCCAAATATCTCAAGATTCGTTTTACGGCCGTAAGGTGAGCTTCCTTAGGGTCGGCTTGGAATCTTGCACACATGCATATGGAAAGCATAATATTCGGTCGAGATGCACATAAATAGAGTAGAGAGCCTATCATCGTCCGGTATACCTTTTGATCCACGGACTTACCTTCCGTGTTGAGGTCGAGATGCCCATTGGTTCCCATGGGTGTCTTGATGGGTTTGGCATCCTTCATCCCAAACTTGCTTAGGATATCTTGAGTGTACTTTGTTTGACTAATGAAGGTGCCCTCTTGAAGTTGCTTCACTTGAAATCCCAAGAAGTATTTCAACTCCCCCATCATTGACATCTCGAATTTTTGTGTCATGATCCTACTAAATTCTTCACATGTAGACTCATTAGTAGACCCAAATATAATATCATCAACATAAATTTGGCATACAAACAAGTCATTTTCAAGAGTTTTAGTGAATAAAGTAGGATCGGCCTTTCCAACTTTGAAGCCATTAGTGATAAGAAAATCTCTAAGGCATTCATACCATGCTCTTGGGGCTTGCTTGAGCCCATAAAGCGCCTTAGAGAGTTTATAAACATGGTTAGGGTACTCACTATCTTCAAAGCCGGGAGGTTGCTCAACATAGACCTCTTCCTTGATCGGTCCATTGAGGAAGGCACTTTTCACGTCCATTTGATAAAGCTTGAAGCCATGGTAAGTAGCATAGGCTAATAATATACGAATTGACTCAAGCCTAGCTACGGGTGCATAGGTTTCACCGAAATCCAAACCTTCGACTCGGGAGTATCCTTTGGCCACAAGTCGGGCTTTGTTCCTTGTCACCACACCATCCTCATCTTGCTTGTTGCGGAAAACCCACTTGGTTCCTACAACATTTTGATTAGGTCGTGGAACCAAATGCCATACCTCATTCCTAGTGAAGTTGTTGAGCTCCTCTTGCATTGCCACCACCCAATCCGAATCTTGAAGTGCTTCCTCTACCCTATGTGGCTCAATAGAGGAAACAAAAGAGTAATGTTCACAAAAATGAGCAACACGAGATCTAGTGATTACCCCCTTATGAATGTCGCCGAGGATGGTGTCGACGCGGTGATCTCGTTGGATTGCTTGGTGGACTCTTGGGTGTGGCGGTCTTGGTTCTTCATCCTCCTTATCTTGATCATTTGTATCTCCCCCTTGATCATTGCCGTCATCTTGAGGTGGCTCATTTGCTTGATCTTCTCCTTCATCAACTTGAGCCTCATCCTCAATTTGGGTTGGTGGGGATGCTTGCGTGGAGGAGGATAGTTGATCTTGTGCACTTGGAGGCTCTTCGGATTCCTTAGGACACACATCCCCAATGGACATGTTCCTAAGCGCGATGCACGGAGCCTCTTCATTACCTATCTCATCAAGATCAACTTGCTCTACTTGAGAGCCGTTAGTCTCATCAAACACAACGTCACAAGAAACTTCAACTAGTCCCGAGGACTTGTTAAAGACTCTATATGCCCTTGTGTTTGAATCATATCCTAGTAAAAAGCCTTCTACAGCCTTAGGAGCATATTTAGATTTTCTACCTCTTTTAACAAGAATAAAACATTTGCTACCAAAGACTCTAAAATATGAAATATTGAGCTTTTTACCGGTTAGGAGTTCGTATGATGTTTTCTTGAGGATTCGGTGTAGATATAATCGGTTGATGGCGTAGCAAGCGGTGTTGACCGCCTCGACCCAAAACCGATCCGAAGTCTTGTACTCATCAAGCATGGTTCTTGCCATGTCCAATAGAGTTCTATTCTTCCTCTCCACTACACCATTTTGTTGTGGCGTGTAGGGAGAAGAGAACTCATGCTTGATGCCCTCCTCCTCAAGGAAGCCTTCAATTTGGGAGTTCTTGAACTCCGTCCCGTTGTCGCTTCTAATTTTCTTGATCCTTAAGCCGAACTCGTTTTGAGCCCATCTCAAGAATCCTTTTAAGGTCTCTTGGGTATGAGATTTTTCCTGCAAAAAGAACACCCAAGTGAAGCGCGAATAATCATCCACAATAACTAGACAGTACTTACTCTCGCCGATGCTTATATAAGCTATCGGGCCGAATAGATCCATGTGTAGGAGCTCCAGTGGTCTGTCAGTCGTCATGATGTTCTTGTGTGGATGATGGGTACCAACTTGCTTCCCTGCTTGGCATGCTCTACAAATCCTGTCTTTCTCAAACTGAACATTTGTTAATCCTAAAATGTGCTCTCCCTTTAGAAGCTTATGAAGATTCTTCATCCCAACATGGGCTAGTCGGCGGTGCCAGAGCCAACCCATGTTAGTCTTAGCAATCAAGCGTGTGTCGAGTTCAGCTCTATTAAAATCTACCAAGTACAACTGACCCTCTAACACACCCTTAAATGCTATTGAATCATCACTTCTTCTAAAGACAGTGACACCTACATCAGTGAAAAGACAGTTGTAGCCCATTTGACATAATTGAGATACGGAAAGCAAATTGTAATCTAATGAATCAACAAGAAAAACATTGGAAATAGAATGGTCAGGAGATATAGCAATTTTACCCAATCCTTTGACCAAACCTTGGTTACCATCCCCGAATGTGATAGCTCGTTGGGGATCTTGGTTTTTCTCGTAGGAGGAGAACATTTTGTTCTCCCCGGTCATGTGGTTTGTGCACCCGCTGTCGATGATCCAACTTGAGCCCCCGGATGCATAAACCTACAAAACAATTTTAGTTCTTGACTTTAGGTACCCAAATGGTTTTGGGTCCTTTGGCATTAGACACAAGAACTTTGGGTACCCAAACACAAGTCTTTGACCCCAACATACTTGGCAACTACCTTGCCGGATTTGTTAGTTAAAACATAGGATGCATCAAAAGTTTTAAATGAAATGTCATGATCATTTGATGCACTAGGAGTTTTCTTCTTAGGCAACTTAGCACGGGTTGGTTGCCTAGAACTAGATGTCTCACCCTTATACATAAATGCATGGTTAGGGCCAGAGTGAGACTTCCTAGAATGAATTCTCCTAATTTTGCTCTCAGGATAACCGGCAGGGTACAAAATGTAACTCTCGTTATCTTGAGGCATGGGAGCCTTGCCCTTAAGAAAGTTAGATAATTTCTTAGGAGGGGCATTAAGTTTGACATTGTCCCCCTTTTGGAAGCCAATGCCATCCTTGGTGCCAGGGCGTCTCCCACTATAAAGCATACTTCGAGCAAATTTAAATTTTTCATTTTCAAGTTCATGCTCGACAATTTTAGCATTTAGTTTAGCTATATGATCATTTTGTTGTTTAATTAAAGTCATGTGATCATGTATAGCATTGACATCAACATCTCTACATCTAGTACAAATAGAAGTGTGCTCAACGGTAGATGTAGAAGGTTTGCAAGATTTTAATTCTACAACCTTAGCATGCAATATATCATTTTTACTTCTAAGGTCGGAAATGATAGCATTGCAATTATCAAAATCTTTAGCCTTAGCAAGCAATTTTTCATTTTCATCTCTAAGGCTAGCAAGAGAAATGTTCAATTCTTCAATCTTAGCAAGCAAATCATCATTATCATTTCTAGGATTGGGAATTGAAACATTACAAACATTTGAATCAACCTTAGCTAACAAATTAGCATTTTCATTTCTAAGGTTGTCAATAGTCTCATGGCAAGTGCTTAGCTCACTAGATAATTTTTCGCACTTTTCTACATCTAGAGCATAAGCATTTTTTACCTTAACATGCTTTTTGTTCTCTTTAATAAGGAAGTCCTCTTGGGAGTCCAAGAGATCATCCTTCTCATGTATAGCACTAATCAATTCATTTAATTTTTCCTTTTGTTGCATGTTTAGGTTGGCAAAAAGTGTACGCAAATTATCTTCCTCATCACTAGCATTATCATCGCTAGAAGACTCATATCTAGTGGAGGATTTGGATTTAACCTTCTTCCTTTTGCCGTCCTTTGCCATGAGGCACTTGTGGCCGACGTTGGGGAAGAGAAGTCCCTTGGTGACGGCGATGTTGGCGGCGTCCTCGTCGGAGGAGGAGTCCCTAGAGCTTTCGTCGGAGTCCCACTCACGACAAACATGGGCATCGCCGCCCTTCTTCTTGTAGTACCACTTCTTCTCCTTTCTTCTCCCCTTTTTGTCGTCGCCCCTGTCACTGTCACTAGATAGTGGACATTTTGCAATAAAATGACCGGGCTTACCACACTTGTAGCAAACCTTCTTGGAGCGGGGCTTGTAATCTTTCCCCCTCCTTTGCTTGAGGATTTGGCGGAAGCTCTTGATGACGAGCGCCATTTCCTCGTTGTCAAGCTTTGAGGCATCGATTGGTTGTCTACTCGGTGTAGACTCCTCCTCCTTCTCCTCAGTCGCCTTAAATGCCACCGGTTGTGCTTCGGACGTGGAGGGATCATCTAGCTCGTTGATCTTCTTTGAGCCCTTGATCATATACTCAAAGCTCACAAAATTCCCGATTACTTCCTCGGGAGTCATTAGTGTATATCTAGGATTACCACGAATTAATTGATCTTAAGTTGGGTTAAGGAAAATGAGTGATCTAAGAATAACCTTAACCATCTCGTGGTCATCCCACTTTTTGCTCCCGAGGTTGCGCACTTGGTTCACCAAGGTTTTGAGCCGGTTGTACATGTCTTGTGGCTCTTCCCCTTTGCAAAGCCGGAAGCGACCGAGCTCCCCCTCGATCGTCTCCCGCTTGGTGATTTTGGTTAGCTCATCTCCCTCGTGCGCGGTCTTGAGCACGTCCCAAACTTCCTTGGCGCTCTTTAATCCTTGCACCTTGTTATACTCCTCTCGACTTAGAGAGGCGAGGAGTATAGTTGTGGCTTGGGAGTTGAAGTGCTCAATTTGGGCAACCTCGTCCTCATCATAATCCTCATCCCCTACGGATGGTACCTGTACACCAAACTCAACGACATCCCATATACTTTTGTGGAGTGAGGTTAGATGAAATCGCATTAAATCACTCCACCTTGCATAATCTTCACCATCAAAAGTTGGTGGTTTGCCTAATGGGACGGAAAGTAAAGGCGTATGTTTAGGAATGCGAGGATAGCGTAGGGGGATCTTACTAAACTTCTTGCGCTCATGGCGCTTAGAAGTGATGGATGGCACGTCGGAGCCGGAGGTGGAAGGTGATGAAGTGTCGGTCTCGTAGTAAACCACCTTCCTCATCTTCTTTTTCTTGTCGCCACTCCGATGCGACTTGTGGGAAGAGGCTTTCTTTTCCTTCCCTTTCTTTTTGTTGCGGGACTCTTTCGATGAAGCCTTCCCGTGACTTGTAGTGGGCTTATCGCCGATGGGCTTGTCGCCGGTCTCCATTTCCCTCTTGGCGTGATCTCCCGACATCACTTCGAGCGGTTAGGCTCTAATGAAGCACTGGGCTCTGATACCAATTGAAATTCGCCTGGAGGGGGGTGAATAGGGCGAAACTGAAATTTACAAAATTAATCACAACTACAAGCCGAGTTAGCGTTAGAAATATAATCAAGTCTGCGAGAGAGGATGCAAAACAAATCGTAAGCGAATAAAGAGTATGACACGCGGATTTGTTTTACCGAGGTTCGGTTCTTGCAAACCTACTCCCCGTTGAGGTGGTCACAAAGACCAGGTCTCTTTCAGCCCTTTCCCTCTCTCAAACGGTCCCTCGGACTGAGTGAGCTTCTTCTTCTCAAACACTTGGAACACAAAGTTCCCGCAAGGACCACCACACAATTGGTGTCTCTTGCCTCAATTACAAGTGAGTTTGGTCTCAAGAAAGATTGAGAAAGAAAAGAAGCAATCCAAGCGCAAGAGCTCAAAAGAACACAACAAATCTCTCTCACTAGTCACTAAAGCTTTGGGTGGAATTGGGAGAGGATTTGATCACTTGAGTGTGTCTAGAATTGAATGCTAGAGCTCTTGTAAGTAGTTGGAAGGTGGAAAACTTGGATGTCTTGAATGTGGGGTGGTTGGGGGTATTTATAACCCCAACCACCAAACTAGCTGTTTGGTGGAGGCTACTGTCGCATGGCGCATCGGACAGTCCGGTGCGCCACCGGACAGTGTCCGGTGTGCCAGCCACGTCACCAGGCCATTGGGTTCCGACCGTTGGAGCTCTGACGTGTGGGCCCGCCTGGCTGTCCGGTGGTGCACCGGACAAGTCCTGTAGACTGTCCGGTGTGCCACCCGCGCGTGCTCTGCTCCTCTGCGCGCTGGCGCGCATTTAATGCGTTGCAGACGACCGTTTGCGCGAAGTAGTCGTTGCTCCGCTGGCTCACCGGACAGTCCGGTGTGCACCGGACATGTCCGGTGAATTATAGCGGAGCAGAAATCCGAAGCTGGCGAGTTCAGAGCCGCTCTTCTCTGGAGCACCGGACACTGTCCGGTGTAGCACCGGACAGTCCGGTGAATTATAGTGAAGCGCCTCTGAAAATTACCGAAGGTGCGAAGTTTGGCTTGGAGTCCCCTGGCGCACCGGACACTGTCCGGTGGTGCACCGGACAGTCCGGTGTGCCAGACCAGGGCAGCCTTCGGTTGTCCCTTTGCTCCTTTGTTGAACCCAATTCTTGGTCTTTTTATTGGCTAAGTGTGAACCTTTGGCACCTGTATAACTTATAGACTAGAGCAAACTAGTTAGTCCAATTATTTGTGTTGGGCAATTCAACCACCAAAACCAATCAGGAAATAGGTGTAAGCCTAATTCCCTTTCAATCACTCAAAAAGAAAACCCAGGTGAATCGAGAAAAATCATCAACAATGACTAAACCATACTTACTACCACCAATGCTAATGTAAGCCACAGGTCCGAAGAGGTCCATGTGAAGAAGCTCCAATGGCCTCTTTGTTGTGACCACATTCTTTGATTGATGTGGGACT
This sequence comes from Zea mays, assembly GCF_902167145.1. NCBI lineage: Eukaryota > Viridiplantae > Streptophyta > Magnoliopsida > Poales > Poaceae > Zea > Zea mays. The sequence continues at coordinate 158,776,403 of NC_050098.1, forward strand.
CCATGTTGCTTTCCTGCTTGGCATGCGCCACAAACCCTATCTTTCTCAAATACAATATTTGTTAGTCCAATGATGTGATTATCCTTTTGAAGTTTGGCCAAATTCCTCATACCGACATGGGCTAGCCGGCGATGCCATAGCCAACCCTTGTCGGACTTTGCCACTAAACAAGTCTCAGGCGTCACTTTACTTGTTGTGAAATCAACAAGATAAAGCTTGCCCTTCAAGCAACCCGTAAAGGCAACTGAGGAGTCCTCCCTTTTAAGGATCTTCACATCCACATCAGAAAATAAACAATTATAACCCATTCCACAAAGTTGTGAAACGGACAACAAATTGTAGCTTAAAGAATCTACCAATAAAACATTTGAAAGTGATTGTTGGTCAGAGATAGGAATTTTACCAATACCAATCACCTTACTCTTGCCACTATCTCCAAACACAATTTCTTGTGCTTCTTGAGTTAGTTGCAATGAATGAAACATGTCTTCCTCCCCGGTCATGTGATTTGTACATCCACTGTCAAGCACCCAACTTGACCCACCAGAGGAGTAGACCTGTAAAACAAGTTTAGGCTATGCTTTTAGGTACCCAAATTGAATTGGGTCCTACAGTGTTAGTTATAGCCTTGGGTACCCACACACTTCTTTTCATGACTTTTCTTTTAGTGTAGGCACCCACATATTTGACAACCAATTTACCTAAATCCCAAGTCAACATATAATCACAAAGATAAGAGTGAGAAATGGGAGCATTAAATTGTTGTCCACTTGAGGATCCCACTTCCTTCATCTTACTCTTTGTGGAACTCAAGTTTACCTTAACTTGAGGTGACTTGTCATTTGAGGAGTGAATCCTCCCCAAGGCATCATATAGGGTGGTTCCCTCTATGAACTTGGGGGATCTCCACCCCTTATGCACTGTGCTAGGGTTTTCCTTGGATGAGTTGAACCCAAGCCCCCTTCTTCCATTGTTGGGCTTTAGGGACTTGTACTTGGGTTCAACTTTCTTTAACCCATCATTGCTAGAGCATCTTTTCAATATTCCTTTGACCTTCACATGTGGGCTATTCTTCCTTGCATGGTTAGTTAGACAACAAGAAGCATGATATTTGGCACAATGTTTGCAAAAATTATCATTTAAGGAGCTAGACTTAGATTCAATCACTAAAGATGAGGCATTGATGTTCTTGCAATTTTCAAGTTGCACTTGAAGTTCTTGATTTTGAACATTCAAGCTTAACATGCTTGTTTCAAGTGCATTCTTTTCATTTGCAAGATTAGCTATAGAGGTTTTCATATTAATTAATTCTTTATCTTTATTATCTATAGCTATATTGACTAAAGATACTTCCTTAGTCAAGACATCTAGCATTTCATCTTTATTGTGAAGCAATTCTTGAAGCTCTAGGTTTCTTTCCTTTTCAAGGATAAGCAAGTCTTCTTGAGCATCAAGAGTTGCTTTTCTTTTATCTAGCTTCTCCATTAATTTGGTGATAACATTGTATCCATTCAAGCCAAATTCTTTAATCATTTTATTTTTCATGGCAATTTATTCATCATCATCATCATTTGGAAAATCATTACTAAATATGGTTACCTTATCTCCTTTTGCCATGAGGCAAGTTGGAGTGTAGGAGTCGTCTTGTAGGTTGGTGAAGAGTTGCGAGCTTGATGTAGATTGGATGGCCACGTTTGCCACCACTTCCTCTTCCTCGGAGCTAGAACTCTCTTCATCAGAGTTCCATTCTTCACCAATATGGGCTTGACCATATTTCTTCTTCTTGAAGTGTCCCTTGGTCTTGCCTCCCTTTTTGAACTTGTCCTTCTTGTATTCCTTCTTGGCTTCTTGTTCCTTCTTGTTAGGACAATCCGCTATGAAATGACCGATTTGGCCACATTCATAGCATGCCCTCTTCTTTCCTTTCCTTTGGAACTTGTCATTTTTTCTTACAAATTTCTTGAATGTTTTGATGAACATAGTTGTGTCTTCATCACTTGAGCTATCTTCATCACTTGAGGTCTCGACCACTTTCTTTGCTTTGTGGTCTTTGTTCTTCTTGGGGGTGTCTTGTTCATTAGTGATCAAGGCATGAGAGTCTCTTGTCTTGATAGGGGCTTCTTCGGACTCGTGTTGTTGAATCTTTGCAAATAATTGATGAGGCGTCATATCCTCATAGTCATCACGATCCCTTATCATCCTTGCAAGACTCTTATCCTTTTCTTTATATGCTCTCATGAATAATCTTGTGACCTTGGAGTCACTCCAATCTTCACTCCCAAGTACTCTTATTTTGTTTACTAACACCATCAACCGATCAAAGAGTGATTGAAGCGACTCACCCTTTGTCCAATCATATCTTGCAAGCTCACTTTCCAAAGCTTCAACTCTATGTCTCTTAGCTTTGGGATCTCCTTCATGTGACATTTTAAGAATATTCCAAATGTCACGGGCATCTTCTCTTCCTTGAACTTTCCGGTATTCTTTCGGACAAAAACTTCCTTTAATTATGCTCACTACTTGAGCATTGCGATGAACCTCTTGCATCATTTCTGGAGTCATCTCTTCTCCTTGGGCGGGCTTATACATACCTACATTAACAATCTCCCAAAGACTAGGATGCACACCGATTAAATGCGACTTCATCTTGTCGGCCCACTTGTCATAGTTCAACTCACTAAGAGTTGGTAACTTTCCAAGTGGGGCGGAAGAAAAGTTGGGGATAAAATTTCTAGAGTAATCGAATTGAACTTTACTAAATTCGTTACCTTTGCTTTTGGTAGATGATCCCTCGATGTTGAGACTTACCTTGCTCAACACCTTCGACACCAAAAGATCCACTAGATCGTCATTGTAATCAAATTTTCCTTTACCTTATCTTCTTCGGCCTTTCTTCTTGATTCTTCTTCTTCGGCCTTTTTCTTAGCATCTTCCTCTTTCATTTTGAGGAACATCTTCTCGACAATCTTCATGGCGAGGTCGAGGACCTTGGGGTCCACTTCCTCACCGGAAGATGTGATGGGGATTTCCTCGAGGAGAGGATCCACATGGTCCCGTTGAGTAGACATGATCGTTTCCTCACGCGGTTAAGCGTAAAACGAGGTACAAAGCTTTGATACCAATTGAAAGTAGCCTAGAGGGGGGGTGAATAGGCTACACCTGAAAATTTTCACTAAAAACTTCGAGATAGGTTAAATTAAAGTTGCACTGGTGCAAACCGGTTTAGTTGATTTTAATTACAACTGAACAAGTTTGAACCTGCTCAACTTAGATTAGATAATCTGTTAAACAAATACGAAGTAGTGAAGAATATAGCTAAAGACTTGCCCTACACAAAATCTACTCGAATGGATAATATGAACCAACCAACGAATTTAAAGCGCTTAACAACAACACACAAGAACACGCAATATAACCCGAGGTTTGGCAACCACCACAAAGGTGTCCTACTCCTCGTTGAGGAGCCCACAAAGGGTCGGGTCTTTTCCAACCCTAATCCTCCACAAGCCGACCACAAAGGTCAAGGCAATCTCTTCTCAAATAAGCTCAAAGAGCGGGTGATACAAACTTCTTGGGGTCGTCCACAAATTTGGAGACTCCCAAGCAACCTCTAACCGTCAAGGAACACGAGGTTCCAAGAGCAACAAATTCGCACAAGGTTAAGTTTGCAACGAGCTCAAGAACAAAGAGAATATGAGAATCGAGATGAAATTAACAGTGTGTTCGATCGAGTTCACCTCACACCAAGGGTCCTTCAAATGATTGAAGGAGATGCGATTGCGGGTGTGAAAGGTGAAATGAATGCACTTGTTGGGAGTTTGGTCAGCCAAGATTTCGTGGGAGAGGCAGAAGTAAATGAGGGAGAGTGTGTGAGGGGGTATATAAAGGATCCCCCAAAAGCTGGCAGCCGTTGGGAGAAAAAGAGTAAAAACCGGTTGAACCGGTTTTCAGACCGGTTGAACCGGTTTCTACCAGGGAGATCCCGGTTCACTGACCTACTCAGCCGGAGACTCGACCGGATTCTAAACCGGTTGAGTAAGGGAAAAATCCGGTTGAACCGGTTTTCCAAAAATATCTGCAGCGACTTTTCTGACAGCTCTGACTGTCAGACAGGTCAGAGCAGGGATGGCAGAGGAGCAGTCCCAAAACCGGTTGAACCGGTTTCAGGATCGGTTGAACCGGTTTTCAGGGCTGAAACCAAATTTTGAGTATTTTGAAGAGAACAAAAGTGGAGTTTTTGTGGGAAGTGAAATTTGTTTTTCTCAAGGGCATTCATGATCTGGAAAAATGTTCTCGAAGATGTTTTCAAAGGATTTTGAACTTAGCTCATTGCACAACTTACTTAACCATCGCAGATCCCTCTTAATTGCACGGTGATTCCTATGACTCAAGAATTATAAATTTAGCACCGCCAATGTTTCTAAGCACTTGGAGCACGCCATTTGATGTGGAATTTTAAATCCGCTGTGCTTTCTATTTTTATGTTCGTAAGATCTGTGCTTCTCCTGTCTGTAGAATTACTGTGTACATGCTAGGAGCAAACTTGTTAGAATCTCAGTTTGTTTTGTCATTTAATCACCAAAACCCTCAATTAGGGTTGATTGCACTTACAAGATTCAAGATCAAACCATAAAAGTTGAGCATAACAGAAGATAGCAAATGCGAGCGGATCCGCTCATAAAAAGGTATTCCACCCAACGTGTTAAGACAACACGTAGTCGTCATGGGTTTAAGGGAGTGCCTATGATCTTGAATCACAGGGGACTACAGATTGCAACCTAGTAAAGTATCCTTTCATTCTGAAGCAGGAGAGCATATTGTAGTCAATGAGTACGGTGATACTTAATCGGTCATTGTCACGCATTGGTCTCTATGTGTAAACTTGCCAAGGGATGAAATCCAAAAAACTGAGTATAAGGAATGCATAGAACAAAGGGGGAATTGTTGGGTGTGTTCTCTACAGCCGGTCATCAGTGACCGGATTGGGCTAAACCCAACTATCCATCTCCTTAATCGGGCCCTTGATTGGGAGAGCCCACGCTGATCTTTTTTGGAGCCCCCGGTCACACGATGCTATATAAAGGATTAAGGGGACGCAAGAAAGACTAATGGTAATACCTCACCCGAAACCCTAATCCACATACAGGACCCATCGCCTAGGCGTCGGAGTGACTAGAAACGCGATAACCTAAGGCGGCTCAGATCCCGATGCTTGTTGTTCCTCTGCATGCTATGGAGGTGACGCCGGCAGTAGCGACTACTCTCCATCAACAAATCAACACAAAGAATGTATGTCACCATATTCCTCTCAGTAGAACAATCTACTCATTATCGAGGTTTTCCAGTTTCGGATTGGTATTTTAGGGGCTTAGGCTGGCTCCAGCAGTGAACGCTAAAGCGTTCTGTTCGCCAAATCTAGCAAATGGAGACGTTCTGGACCAGTCCAGCAAAGACATGTAAAGCATTCGCTAAAATAGCGGGTGGTCCTGGCACACACTATTGTTGGTGGTTCACTGTGCGTCCTCTATCCATTCGCTTTCAGCTCAGGAGAGCTCAGTCAAGGCATGACAGAAGACATGGGTCATCGGAGGGTGGAGGCACGGTGGCGGTGGGCGTGGCAGTGATGACTTGGCCTACCTCGAGTTGCCACGAGTAGATGGCGGAGGATTGGAGGTCAGCGACGCACTCGAGCGCAGGGTGACCTCCTTCGAGGCTGTTTGGTCGAGCGCCATGGCATGTGCGGCGATGACAAGTTCGGCCGCTTGTACGGCGAGGACGGAGACCTCCAGCGATGCTGCTATGGACACAAGCAAGAACTGGGCAACACCTCATGTGCTCGCCCACGAGCTTGAAGATAACAACTCCCGAGCGATGTATTCAACGTGTTCGACGAAATGTATGAGAAGGAATATAGTGAACAGGAAATTATTTTTTTAAATACTATACGTTCACAAATTGTAGTAGTGAAATATTAAAATTATGTATTTTTTATTATGGACGTGACCACGAAATCAAATTATATGAAAACCAAGGAATAAGTAATGTTGGATATGGATTATGTTAACACTATAGGTATATATAGGTATAGAGGACGTGATTTAAAGGACGTTGTTAGAGAGGATATAGATATAGAGGATGAAATCTTTTAAAAGAGAATGTAAAGGATAGAGAATATTTTTTTAGATGATGAATTTTAAAGAACGTTGCTGGATACAGGCTTAGAAATAGATAGTCACCAAAGAAATAGATACAAGTACCCCTCTGCCCCTCTGGTCCCAGTGCATGCAGCAGACACACAAGGCAGGCACAGTGGCCACACAGGCAGCAGATGGCAGAGGCAAACAGCCAAATGAATGGTTGATGCTTCCCCTCGGTATACGTATAGCAGAGTACGTATACGTACGTACATATTGAGGAATATGCAGGATTATAATAAAGAAAGGGAAAAGTTGGTCCTTTAAAAAAAAGGACAAGACAAAAGAGAGACAACAAGCAGTCCAGTCCCGGTCAAAGCTTGTCCTGGGTGCGGCGCACAGTACCATCTGTGTGTGCTAGCCAGGCCGCTGTTGCTACCACGACAGCCACGAGGGCGCAGACAGTGGGTGACGACGACGACCCTGTAGCTGTAGGATTGTCAGGCACATGGCACGTTCCACTTCCCGTCCTGCGACGACCCAATGAGCGAGGGAGGCATCGGATCAGCATGCAGCGAACCTCGCCGCCACGTTTCGGCCTACCTGCACACGGAAAGCCAGGTCCCTTTCCAGTTTCCAGCCACGCTACACGGCACGGCACCAGGTGTGGCGTCCGGTCTGGTGAACCCTCCTCTCTCTCTCTCCTGCCGGTCCAAGGCGAGTGCAGGGATCCTGCTACGTTGACCGGGGGATGGAGACGGCTGGCACCGGTGGCACGAGCGCCACCGCAGGTGCGCGGACGGGTCAAACACGACACGGAACTTGGGAGTGCATACCAGTGGCGCCAACTGGACGAGGAAACGATATGGATGGGTGGTTTTGGTTTGGCTTTTCCACGGAGACGCCCGTGCCACACGCCTGTCGCCTGCTTGCTTGGTTGGTTGCCCCGGCACCTTCCCTTCCTCTCTAGCCTTCCACTGCAGAAAATAGCTCAGCGGCACCACCACTTCCCCCAGTTTCGTGCTCGCGCGCGTCAGTCAACACCGCACACCGGAAAGGGACAGCAAATCGCGCCCGCACCCCGCAGCATCAACTCCAACCTCCACTTGCCTTCCCTTCAATGCATTTGCCTTTCGCTTTGCGCTGCCATCAGCAGACCAGACACCAGGCAAGCAAGGCGATCATGCGTGTACAGATGGTCAAATAGAGACAAAATGCAGGTTTGCACTAAGCATATGCATCCATCACGCGGGTTCACAGGGTCAGCTCCTATATTAACTCTTTATAGTACACTCAGTGAGAAGACCAGACACTACACGTACGTACCGGCGCTTGGCCATCTATCTCACGCTACAGAGCTGCTTACCGCTTACAGGGACTAAAATGCCGCGAACTTAGCTGCTGGTTAAAATACCAAAAGGTAACACTGCTTGCTACTTACTAGCACAAGGCCGGGACTGGGTACACACAGATATTTACACCGGAAGGCGGGGAGAGCAAATCAGCAATAACAATAGCAGTAGTAAAACCTTGGCCTCAACTTGCCACCAAGAGCAAACCACCATACTACTCGTTTGTGGCGGCGGCGCAACCTCCTCCGCCGCCCGCTGCCGGAGATTCCTCCTTCCTTGGCGCAGCTGATTTCGAGTTCATCTTCTGGACCTCCTCCTTCGTGTAGATGTAGATCTTGCGCACTATGCTGCAGAACTCTCTGCTCGTAAAAACAACGACAACGACGACGAACTGGTGTCAGTGCTGGAACACAAGCGCATGCGCGTGTCGAGCTCCCAGAAAGGATGAATACTTACTCCCACGGGTCGTCTCCCACAAGCATCATATCGCCCTCGTCGTCGGTATAGACGATCTGCCAGTTTTGGCTGCCAGATACCAATTCACCCTCGAAGTCAAACATCTTGTCCAGCTCTGCTTGGAGTTCGCCGTAGTCGGTGAATTTAGAGAGGTCCACCGACCTGCCAAGTGCGACTCCTTGCTTATGAACCTGATGGCCATTCAAATCAGAAGCGTAAATTCCCGGAGGGTAGAATCATAGGACTAGAAAGAATGCAGGTTCAGCCACAACAGGCAATTATGCAAAATTATTATATGTTCAACAACAATGCTGCAACCAATCCATTCTGCATGGACAAAACAAACCAATCCATGCACACCAAGAAAGGATCCATGTATCATCATCAGGTATGTCGAGTAAATTTTTTTAATTCTATCGAAAAGAGATGTAACTTTAGGCGAATATTGGCCGATTTGATCGGTGCCAGTGAGCATTACAGCTTTGACACACGGGATAATCAAGGACCTGTCTGGATATGGATGATTACCAGGATTTAAGAACTGTATAGAAATACTGCCTTATCTAAACAGATTATTTTGTTTTAATAACTGAATGAGCCGATAACTGATAGTATATTCCCAACCGAATGCACAAACTGACTAATATAGACAAGTGCATGGTCACAAAAATGAAAGAAAAAAAAAGAGAGAAAACAATACCTTTGTACAGCTCCTTGTTGAAGCACCCTGGGACTTGCTTTGGATATCTTTTGAACTCTGCGGGGCTTGCTGAATGTTCTCCGTTGCAGTTCCAGCTGTGCTTACAGATCCCTCAGGCAAGCACTCAATTTGCACAGGTTGCAATTCATTCACCGGTGCCGATGGTCGAGTTTGTAACACATGCTCCTGGATAGCGGGCAATGGAGAGCTCAATTGGACAGGAGATGGACTGGTTGTATCAACTTGGAACCCAAAAATCTTGAAGCCACTTCCTTCTCTAGTCTTCTCCAGATCAAATGGAGCAACCGTTGCATGAGGCCTGACCACTCGTGGCTGTTCAACCTGGGGAAATGGCTGGTTCAACCAACTTGATGGGTTTTGTCCAAAGTTGAAACCCTGTTGTTGGTCACTTGGATTGCCGTACATAGCATTCTGGTCACCCCAGAAACACAAGTCATTGTTTGCTGTTTGTGTCCTTGTGCTTGATTCAACCGTCACTGACGATTGTTGAGGCATATAGAAGTACGGATCTGCGAAGCGATGAGTTGAACCCTGATTTTTGAAAGAGAGACGGTGATGATTGTCATCATAAGCTTGCACAAAAAAACCCTGTGTATCTCCAAATGATTGAGAGGCGGTGCGGGCATCCTTGAAGGCAGAACGGGTGTCCTTGAAGTCATTTTCACGCCTTCCCAATGGCATCCAATTATCCATAGCAGGTCTCTGCTGAAAATGAGTGTGGGCTTTCCCATTGAGTGATGGGGACCACATCATCGGCTTCTGAACAGTGGAATCAGAATCAGCGCTTTCAGTCAGGTTGTTCCTCAAGGTCATCTGCTCCTGACCTTGCAAGACCGAATTTTGGTGTTGTGTTTGAGCTGAATCGATTTCGACCTTGGTTGCACCTGCAAATTGCAGAAGATGATTTGCAAAGCATTAGCCTGGCTACATTTTTGTCACCGTTGCTCTTGAAACTGAACGATCTACTGCACTTACCTTCTTTTGTGAGAACAGATGATTCAAGTGAAGGTGGAGGAACGTTTTGTCTAGGTCTTTTTGCTCTAGAAGAATGCACGAGTGGATTAACAGGAGGCGATGAAGCAGGCTCTATCTTCCAAGGAGAGACCCTATCTGGCCGCGGGATAGTAGAAGGCTCATCCCAACGCACCTATAGTTCATAATACAGAAAAAAAACAATCCTCCTTGAGATTTAAGACCATAATGGAAATAATAAACTTTGAACAAGCAGTTACCTTCAAGTATCTCCAACTGGAATCAGGCCATAGTGGGTCAAGATTTTCACAACCAACTATTGTACCAGTAAACCTACAAGACAAGATAATAACACACCACGAATTATCACTCAAGGGTAACTACAAATAACGAGCAGCTACAATGAGGGGATCAGGGGACCAGGTGACATGAAGCCACAAACTACAGAAGGCCAAATAAGGGAGTTACCTCTGCTCTGGCGCCTCTTCTCCTTCAAACCTCATCCTGAATCTCATGCCAATAGAATAATTATTTTTTACCGACTCCATATATTGATCGTACGGTATGATGAACTCTGAAGGGCTCGTCCTAACATTGACATTTAGAGGTCAGCAAGATAATCAAGGTAAGTCAGTATGTAAAGTCTCAGAAATGCAATCAGTTTGCTGCAGACATGTCAACGTACCTAGGCTTGTAGTAGACAGTGAACATGGACTTCGTGTTAATGGCGTGCCATGCAGTCGCAAGGACTCCGAGGTGCATGCTTTGGCTAGATATGACTGAAGAAGGTACATTAGACAATTGCCTCATTGCCCGCCTAACACCAACTCGAAGTTCACCATTTTCTCCTCTGCACAGGGCCCAACAGAAACTTAGCACCAAAACGGCGAATTGCTATCAGTGCTGGGTAGGCAGGACACAAAGCAAACCTGAGGAAAATGAAGGCATCACCAGCAACAAGCCTTTTAGAACTAACAAAAACACTCCAACCACTCTGAAGGAGATGCCTCCTTGGCTGCCCTGAAGATGGATTTTTTGGGCACGGTTAGTGATCAACAACATCAGGCACAAAAAACGAGCTTTTCAGTCGATAAATGCAACGAATCACGGCGAAACTGATAGATAAACTAAACTACAAATAGTGAATAAATCGACAATCGGAAGTAGCGGTGAAGCAAATCAATCAATCCTGTAGCATACAAGGCAGGCGCGAACCATGGCAAATGAGGAGCCCAAATTACCTCTAAAGATGTGGCGGAAGCGCCACTCCATGCCATGCAGATCCTTCGCCACCAGCTCCTGTGTGGGAGGCGACTGGGTCATATCCTGCCGACGGAAAAACAAGAAGGTCAGCTCACCAGACGACACAAAGCTTAAGCAGTACCACGCGCATCTCTAGTTCTATACTTCTATTAATAGCAGAGGAACAGAATCCACAGGGGGGTGTTGAGCGCACACACCAGGGGAGGGAGGCACTCGTCAGCGTGTCGGCGCAGCACAGAGAAGCCACCGTGTGTGCTGGTGTCCGAGGCGGTGAGCGTCTTGCAGAAGGACCTGACTGCTGGCCTCGGCGACGCAGCAGGTGCAGAACTCGGCTTCTCAGCCGGCACATCGGTTTGCTGCACGAACGAGCAAGCAGAGCGAGAGCAAGTGAGAACCTCCTAGTTCCGAGGGAAAATTCCGGAATTACGTGCCGAGCATAGATAGTCCGAGCTGGGAGGGAGGCTACCTCGGGCTCCGGCATGAGCATGATCTGCGCGTAGACCTCGTCGGTGTCCGTCTCCGCCTGCCCAAACCCGCAGAACGCGTAAGCACAGGACCTGGAATCGCTCAGGAGGGGAAACGGGCGCGCTAGGTGCGGAATTGGGGGCGAAAAAACCGGGGGAAGGTAAAAACAAAAAAAAGACGGCGGGAAGTGGAAGGAACCTTGAGCTCGACGTTGAGCACGCGGCAGAGCAGCTTGGGGGGCAGATCGTAGAGGCGCATCTGGTTCCCGGCGACCTGGTTCATGGACGCCTCCACCTGCGAGCCCCCGAGCACTCCAAATCAGCGTCCGGAGCAGGGCAGGGGGGGCGAGGGACAAGCTAAGCTCCAGCGGAGGAGAAGGGAGGAGGAGTACCTGCTCGATGTGCCCCTGGGGGAAGTAGAAGACGAGGTCGCCGACGCGGGGGACGGTGACGAGCGGGCCGGCGCAGGCGCGCCAGAGCTCCGGGTACAGCGGATCCCCTGCCAGGAACAGAGCAAGGCACCATCAGCACGAGGCCCCGCCTCGGAGAGGAGACGGCGGACGCCAAGAGGTAGAGAGATAAGGCCGCCGGAGCTGACCGGATCTGGCGCGCGCGTACCTGAGTTAGACGGGGGCTGGGACGGCGGCGCCATGGCTGTTGCGGGCGGCATCTGACTCGGATCAGGCGGCGGCGGGAAACCCTAGACGGAGGAGGAAGGGGGTTGGGAGGGAGCGAAGGCGGGCGGAAAGGGGGAGGAGGCAGCGGCAGTAGCAGTCGGGAGGGGGGAGAAATGTTTTTGCGTGTGTCTGTGTGTGCGGCGAGGAAGGAGAGGAGGGTAGACGAGAGGGGAGATTCGGTGTGGTCTCTTTGTAGGGAGTAGACAGCGTGACGCAGCGGTGGCGTCCGGACAGAAAGAAAGCCGGTGGTGACACGGCCGCGTTGGCTTGGACCACCGGTTCGCGCGGTCCGGTCCAGTATGGTCCGGTCCGGTCCGGTCCGATGCGCGGGCTGGGAAAGGCGTGTGGGCCCGGGCCGGTGCTTGCGTGTGTGCGGCTGGCTGGCTGCCTGCTGCCTGTCTGGTCTGACCGGCCTGCAGCGGCAGCAAAAGCGAGACGGGGTGTGGTGCGGTGCAGTGCAGCAGCAGCCAGCAGTAGTGCAGTGGCGACTGGCGAGCGCTGCCGCGCACCGCACCAGAGTACCAGACGGACGATGGCCTCCCACGCCGCAGCAGTGCTCTTCTGTTCCGCCTGTGTAGGCCTGTTTGGCAAGGTTTCCGTGAGGTGACGGAGGGGATTACCGCGCCGCTAGAGCGGTCCGACCGACACTTCGCTCTTCCTCAGATTTCCAGTCCACGGAATGACGCTGACGTGGATGGGGAATCAACGAGGAAACCTTGCTCATTCTAGAATATTTAAGGATCATTTATTTAATATTCTACAAATTTTAAGGCTCGTGTTTAAGCTAGGAGTTATGTATGATGAGTAATTGGGTGAATTATAGGTGCTACTTATGGTTTGGTAAGTTACTAGTAACAACCATTTTGATGGTGAGAGTTAGGGAGTGTTATAATCCCAAACAAACCCTCCTTACTTGTAACTGTCATTCTTATGACCATGATGGTTGTCATTAAGCTATTTGACAGCACCTCTTCCCCTACTCTCTTGCATCTATATAAGTGCACACAATCCTTCAAATGCGTATGTGGAAAATACACTCTTATTATTTTCATTCTATTTTCACGGTTGAGCTGCCACTGAAGTTTTTCCCCCTCCCAAATCTATTGCGCACGGAGAGTTGGGAGAGCTAGCATCCGAAGTTTCGAACCCACCATCCGTCGAGGCATTTGTTCGGTGCACAGGCGATCAGGTTTCTGGAGAGCGTCGTCATGACTGCTCGTTGGTGGTATTCATCTTCTTTCACTATAACCAGGGGTGAGAACGGTCGGATACTAGGTTATCCCATATCCTACCATGATATAATTATGTCAGATACATGATCAGATACTGATAGTTAAAATTCGGGACGGATACAAAACGGAATCGAATAATAATTAGGGCGAGTAAGAAATAGATATTGGATATTATTAAAAAAGATAACGGATATTTGTCGAATAGTTCGTCCTAATGATATTAGTTGCCCAACCATCCAACAAACGAACAAAAAAAGGAATACATAATCATGTACTAGCTAGTAGCTCGTGCTTTTACTATGGTTTTTTATATCATATAAATATAAATAGGTATTGAGATATTTATTCAAATATAATTATTGTTTATTTGTAAACATCAAAGTACGTATAGTCTCATGGTTAGCTTTAATTTTTCTAGAGTAGAGTGTGTGTTCAAATGCTCGCTTTGGTGTGACCTTGAATGCTGATGTCATCATCTTGCTGGTAGGGGTATCGGTTGGTTTTTAGCTTCGAGATATACCTATTGGCCTTAGAGCAACTCCAATAGTTATATATAATTATACTACCTGTTGGGGGCCTTCGGATTTCGAAGGTCCTCGAAAACAGGATTTAACAGTGTTTCTGGAGTATAATGTGTGAACAGGTATCTTCGGACTCGAATCGGTACCATTGCGGGAGAAGCTCGAAGAATACGAAGGTTGATACAGCACCGAAGAAGTAAGCAGGAAAGCTTCGGCGTGTCTGCAGAAAAGGAAACCGACTTAAAGATGAAAAGGCTATTTAAACCTCGGTGGATTACTATAGAACTACTACCAAATGTAAAGGACATGGATGTAATTTTATATGGGTTGTGTCCCGTGCCTATAAATAGGTGAACAGTACCCCCGTACTGTTCACGCTGACTGGGCATTTGCTTTTTGCATCACGCTTGTGCTTTTATTTCCTTCCAAGCAGAAGGTACATTTGTAACTTGATGTCGTTTCTATTTTTCTATAATAATAATACAGAGATGAATTGATAACAACATGTAATTGTCTATATTTTCCTTCATATTTCATATTTCGTATAATCCTTCCTTCGTTATTATATGTTGAGTTTATGAAGGTACGTCTTTTATAACCTTCGTCCGAAAATCATTATATCCCAAGGGAAATAATGCTTCGAAGGACGAAGGGTATCAACCTTTAACGTTTTTTGTGTTGCCTTGTTCTTAACTCATAGCATTTGAGAACAAGTCCCCAACATTGGCGCCCACCTCCGGTGAACTCACTTCAATTTCTTGAGCTTCGAACACCTTCGGCGATCATAAACCTTCGTTATGGCGTCGAAGAAAGCTTCAGCAACTGGGGCTGCAGCTCTCCAAGCTCTGGACCACAATCAGGAGATTGTCTCCCTTCGGGAGGCCCGAAGCCAGAAAAGGAAGGCTGTTAGCCCGACACCGCCAGAGGATGAGATAGACCAAGAAATCAGAGACATGGAGATGCTTTATCAACAGGTGCAGAGGAAGAAGGAAAAGATGGTCAGGCTAGCTGAACTACAAAGGCAGATAGACGAAGCCTCTGAAGAAGTTCGTCATCTTACTCAGGATGAGCAACACCGAAGGCCTCAGCACCAAGACCTTCATCAGGAGGGTTTTCTCAATGAAGATGACTGGTATGACAATTTCCATCATGGGAATTTTGTTTTTGATGATGCTTCTCCTCTGTCCGCTGAGCTGCAGGCTACACCTTGGCCTCCGTCCTACAAGCCGCCTCAGCTTCCCATATTTGATGGTCACTCAGACCCGAAGCAGTTTTTGATGAGCTACGAAGCAACAGTATCTTCGTATGGTGGCAATGCTGCAGTTATGGCCAAATCTTTTGTTATGGCTGTCAGGAGTGTTGCTCAAACTTGGTACTCCTCCCTTCGACCAGGAACGATCACTTCATGGCAAAAGCTGAAGGATTTGTTGTTAACCAGCTTTCAAGGGTTTCAGACGAAGCCGGTCACTGCTCAAGCTCTATTCCAGTGCACTCAGGATCACGAAGAATACCTTCAGGCATACGTCAGGAGGTTCTTGTGTTTGAGGGCACAGGCACCAACAGTGCCCAACGAAATTGTCATTGAGTCCATGATCAAAGGGCTTCGGTCAGGACCTTCAGCTCAGTACTTTGCTAGGAAGCCTCCTCAAACTTTGGAGAAGCTGCTCCAAAAGATGGACGAGTATATTCGAGCCGATAATGATTTTCGTCAAAGAAGGGAGGAGGCTTTCAGGTTTTTTGAAATGACCAGGGGCTTCGGAGGGAGGTTTTATCCGAGGCACGTTAGATCAATTCACAACTCTACTCAAGATGATGATAGGGGGAGCCAGCAGCAAAGGCCACAGTGCTCCTCACAAGCTTCGGGGCAACAGCAAGGCTCCTTCCGACCACCAGCTCCGAGAGGCAGAGGCGCCAGGGGTTTCGGCGGAAGATTTGGCGATCAACCAAGAAGAATTTTTTGCTTGTTCTGTGGTGAGAACAAAGGCCATACTACCAGGATGTGCCATGTTACCATCCAGAAGCAAAAGGAAATAGCCGAAGCTGCAGCACAACAGGCTCAGCCGAAGCAGGTCATGCATACTGCTTCGTATCATTCGCCTTACATCCCAGAATATGTAGGCAACCACCCTGCAGTTTCTGTTGCTTCGGCGAGTCAACCTCAAGCTTCCTGGCAACAGCCTCCGCCTCCACCACCGCTGCAACAAGGCCAGCAGCCAGAAGGGAGCCAATATGCTCCACACCAAAGGGACTTCAGAGAACAGTCCGAAGCTCGCACAGTCAACAGTACTGTGCCAGAGTCAAAGCACATCTATTGACAAATATCCTACCTTGATCGCAGTCTTTTTCATTCAGTTTTATTTTTTGTGTAATAAAGGACATTGTTTAGATTTCATATAATAGTTTTGTTGTTTGTCACAAGGAAAACATATCTTCTACACAGGCTTAAGTTGCCGGAGCTTGAGAATTTGCAATAGCAAGGAGGATCTTCGGATTATTAAATTTATTTTAAGACACGGTATGAATCCTTCGAGGCAACAAAAAGTCGTTCCAAAAGGAGCGCAGTGTAAGTTTTTTGCTCCAAAGTCGTTCCTAAGGGAATGCAGAGCTTACAGCGAAAAGTCAACGCTGATTCCGCCGAAAGTAAAAGGCGAAGAAGCTCCAAAGTCGTTCCTAAGGGAATGCAGAGCTTACAGCGAAAAGTCAACGCTGATTCCGCCGAAAGTAAAAGGCGAAGAAGCTCCAAAGTTGTTCCTAAGGGAATGCAGAGCTTACAGCGAAAAGTCAACGCTGATTCCGCTGAAGTAAAAGGCGAAGAAGCTCCTAAGGGAGGCTTACAGCGAAAAATCAACGCTGATTCAAAAAAGATTATGTATTTTATTGCACGGATGTGCGTGCACCTTCGGAATGAATACCATCTCACATAGCATAACATCATCACATCATTTTGCATAACATAAGCATCATACATCATGCTGCATATGGCACAAGAAGGGGGCATATTGTCGATCTTCGGGAAAATGCTTTGAAAAAGGGCAAATCATGTTAAGTCACAAGGAGAAACAATATTGATCTTCAGTGTATAGCTTCGGAAAATATTTTCACGAAGCCTGGATATTTTTCATCAGAACACTTTGGATATTGTTGTGATAGATGACAATTCTTCTTCACGAAGCATGAAAAGAAGGGAAGGTGTTTTTTCGTCGAATACTCAAAAACGGTACGTGTTTAAAATTTCATGCATCGTAAAGGATTGAACCATAAAAAACAAGTATATTACATTCAGGGTTACAAGAAATTACACATATTACATTTCAAATGTTTTTACAATAGCACCTAGTCTTCCCTAAGTACTACTTCTGCAGCTTCGTTCAGGAGTCGATCGACAACTTGATCCATGATAGCTTCAGCCATCTTTTTAATTTCATCGTCATCTTTAGGCTGAGGGCCCGGAGACGCTTCAGTAGGATCTGAGGGAGGACAGGATACGACTACATTGCTATTACAGATTGCGAGCGAAGTTTAAAATCAAAAGTTACAACACAATAAAAACCATTAGTTAATACCTATTTGCCCTTCGGGCTCTGAGCTTTTCTCAGTAGCCTCTGCTACTTTTCTAGCTTCATGGATCCCTTTTTCGCTTTTCTGGATGATTTCTCGGGCCATTTCTCTACCACCATTGTCCCAGATATCGCTGAAAAATTTTCCCCCAACCATGCTAGCTTCGGCTGAAGGATCTTTTACATCTTCAACGGACAAGGTGGCTTCGGATTGCGATAAAATCTTTACATGTTCGCAGCCTTTTCCCTCCAAAATGGTGGCAATCCCTCTGGCACCTGAAAAAGCGCAGATGTCTCCGCGGCTATTTAAAATTTCTTCAAAGGCCTCTGCCTCGTGATTAATCCATTCGATGGGACCTTCGGGATTGCCTCTTGTAAAGTTTTCTTCGCTCGAGAATGCGCCGACGCCGGTGAAGCTAGCTTTCAACTTTTTAACACACTCCATAGATTTGTTATAACATCTTTTCTTGGACGAGCGAAGCTCTTCAACAGTTCCCTCTAAATGATTTGCCCATTGGTCGCTAAGTTCTCGCCTCGTTTCTTCAAGTAGGCGTTCCTCTTTGGCTCTGGCCAGTTGTTTTCGAAGATCTTCAATTTCACGCTTTTGAGCTTCAGCTTGACTTTTAAAAGTAGCTTCGTCTTCTTTTATTCTATTTATCAACGAATGTAATATTTTATCCTTTTCAAGACCTTCGTTCCTCAGTTCAATTACTTCGGAACGAAGGTTGCTCAGGGCTATAGCGCACCCTTCGTCTTCGGCATCTTTTTGGGCCCTGAAGGCATTGCTAAGTATAAGGCCCTGCAAAAAAAATGTGTGTGCGTTAATAGATTTAAGCAAACGAAAAATTTTGGTTTCAACAAAAAATACAAAGATCTCATTTTTTGTACCTTTAAGCTATTGTATGCCAGGCTGTCGGCCAGTTCGTTTTTCGACAACACTGAGAGCCCGTCTTCTAGTGTTGGGAATCCGAAGCTCTTGCTCATCTCCCGACAGACAGAAATCTCCTTGCTGTCAGGGAGACAATACAAAAAGTCTTCTTCTCCACTGCCGTTGAATATTAGCGCCCCCTTTGGATACTTCAGTTTTTGGGCATAAACCTGGGCCTCTTGCTTTTCTTTTTCTGATAATTTTTTCCCCGAAGCATGACGAACAATATAATCAAGGTCTTTGGGGGATGCTTCGGGGGCAACAGCGCTGATTTCTTCAAAGATTGGCTTCGTTATTTTTTCTTCCTCGGTTTCTAAGGATTTTACCTTCGTGGCCTCAGAGGGCCCGGCTTCAGCTTCGGTTTCTTGCTCTGGAGCCTTAGTATCAGAAATTTCAGTTTTCGCTTCGGAAGTTGAAACAGTCTTCTTCGGAGTTGTGCTTGAGGATTTAATTGTTTCCAGAACATCTAGCACATTGACCATCCTCTTTCTTTTCGGAGTCACCGCTGGCCCCTTTTGGATTTTTGTTGTCTCAACATTTGTTGAAGGACTTAAAACTTCTGATATTTTTGATCCTTCAGCTGATCCTTTTGCTTCTTTCATTTCTTCTGACGATGGCGCTTCGGCCATCTCTTTGGTTTCTGACAACAAAATCTTTGGTTCCTCCAATTCTATTCTTGTTGGCGCTTCGGCCACATCTGCGACTTCTGGCAGCAAGGTTGGCTTGGTTGGCTTTGCAGCTTCGGTGGCCGAAGAGGTATCTCCGGTGAACTCAGGCACCGAAGCTGGTTCAATATAGCGTGGCCGATGTGTGAGGACCTTTATCTTTTTTCTTTTCGGTGCTGGCTCACTAGGAGCAGCTGCAGCTTCTTCTTTTGCAGAGGTTGTGCTTTTTCTTTTCTGCCCTCGGATGGGATATCGATAGTCAGGGTAGACGAACCCGATTGCATCAAACACCCGGTTCAGTCTTTTCTTTTTTCGGCCTCCGAAGGCTGCTGACAGTGCAATATCTTCGGCCTTCGAGTAAGCTCCAAGCAGTTCATCACTTAAATTTTCAATACTTTTTAGCCAGTCATCATCTGGCTCAATGAATTTATCTCCGAACTTGAAAGTATACTTCAGCCTGATAAGTTCACCTTCATCAGCCTCCTTTATGGTTTCTTGCGGCATTTCCCATTTTTCCGCGAGCGGCCATATTCTGAAGGCAATATGCTCTTGTACCAAATCTCTTGTTCCAATAAAAGAACAAATAACACCGAAGGCTCTCTGGCATTTTTCGGCAGCTTCATTCATTTCAACCTTCGGCCTCCGCAGGCCGAAGCTTTGCCAAACAGGGCGCATAATTATACCTTTGATATCTTCCCGTACTGCCAGGTCATTCTTCACATAAAACCATTCTGTCATCCAGTCGCCGGGCCATCTCTTCCGAAAGGTTGGCACGGGACAGCTTGACCCAGACCGAGAAACGAAACTGTAGCAGCCAAAATTATTGTGATACTGTTCTTTACCCCAGGGTTTTGTCTCGTATGATAATTCGTGTATATTGCAAAAACTTTTCGCATCAGGCTCCAGACCTTGGCTTCTCACGACCCACACGAAGATATTCAGCCTTATGATTGCTTCGGGAGTAAGTTGGTGAAGATATACTTTGAATATTTTCAGCACTTCTACGACAAAATTGCTCAGGGGAAATCTAAGTCCAGCTTTCAAAAAGCTTCGGAACACTACGACTTCATTTTCCTCAGGGGTTGGGCAAGTTTTCTCTCCTTCGTCGACCCTCACAATGGATAAATCCCGGAAGTATCTTCCCCTCATGTTGTCAAGATGATTTTCTTTGATACCTGATTTGCCAAAAACTGAATGGCTTGGTCGCCAGGGGCGATCTTCGGAGTCTTCATCACCACTATCCACATCATAACTGTCGCTGTCATCAGTATCTTCAGACAAACCTTCTAAAATTTCTTTGGTGATTTTTTCTGTATTGGTCTTCGACATTGCTATAAGAAACCCCAGATTCTTCTCTTCATCGAGACTCAGTTTCATCTCAGCAGCAGCCTTCTTATCTTCAGACATCTTCGGAGACACTAAAAAACTGTTTTCAATGCCGAAGCTTCAAAACTTAAAAAACTAAGCAGATCTTGGTGCGCAAGAACTAAAAATTGAGTGAGCGGGAGCAGATGGCAAGAGAGCGTGCCAAATGAGCTTGCGGTATGATCTTATTTATACGCCCAGTGCGTTGAAAATTGAAAGACCCCGCCTGTCAGTGAATGTTGCTATTCTAGCAAAGGGAAGGTGTTTTTTCGGACCTTCGGCTTAAAGCCTTCGTCCATGTCGCAATCTAAATTTATTATTTTAACAAATTAATATTACGAGGGGCTACTGTTGGGGGCCTTCGGCTTCCGAAGGTCCTCGAAAACAGGATTTAACAGTGTTTCTGGAGTATAATGTGTGAACAGGTATCTTCGGACTCGAATCGGTACCACAGTGGGAGAAGCTCGAAGAATACGAAGGTTGATACAGCACCGAAGAAGTAAGCAGGAAAGCTTCGGCGTGTCTGCAGAAAAGGAAACCGACTTAAAGATGAAAAAGGCTATTTAAACCTCGGTGGATTACTATAGAACTACTACCAAATGTAAAGGACATGGATGTAATTTTATATGGGTTGTGTCCCGTGCCTATAAATAGGTGAACAATACCCCCGTACTGTTCACGCTGACTGGGCATTTGCTTTTTGCATCACACTTGTGCTTTTATTTCCTTCCAAGCAGAAGGTACATTTGTAACTTGATGTCGTTTCTATTTTTCTATAATAATAATACAGAGATGAATTGATAACAACATGTAATTGTCTATATTTTCCTTCATATTTCATATTTCGTATAATCCTTCCTTCGTTATTATATGTTGAGTTTATGAAGGTACGTCTTTCATAACCTTCGTCCGAAAATCATTATATCCCAAGGGAAATAATGCTTCGAAGGACGAAGGGTATCAACCTTTAACGTTTTTTATGTTGCCTTGTTCTTAACTCATAGCATTTGAGAACAAGTCCCCAACACTACCTAAATCTTAGATTTATCAAATCCTTAAATAATATAGGAAACAAAAAAAACACATCTCCTCCAACAGTTCTCTATATATTACTTTCTAAATATATTAAAATTTAACATGTCACTCATTTGAGTGGGACCATCATCGATGACATATTCAACTTGGTGAGTTGTGTTGACCTTTTGATTTCCGGTTGTAATTATTTATTTATTTATTTATTTCCAACATGTGCATGTGCGGCTATTGTATTGACAATTATTTAATATCTAGCTGACTATCGTTGTCCGACGCATGGGCTCTGTTAATATATATTTACTACAAAGTGAAAAAGGAAGCGAGATAAAAAAATTACCGTTAATTTTTTTTCTGATTAGGGAGTTGGTAAATGGTTGCTAAATGTAGAGAGAATATAATGTTAGATAAAGAGTAGTTAAATTTATAAAGTTTATTTAGAGAACTGTTGGAGAGGAGTTTTTAGTTTAGTTACCTAAATTATTGATTTAGGGAGTCTTTTAGAGAATTTTTGGAGTTGCTCTTAGACCTTTATCCGTGTTCATAGAAGGAACTATCACTGTTAGTGCTAGTTTCCATTATTTCACAACACTATGGTCATTCACATACATGGATTTCTTCTTTCTCAGACCAGCCTGCACATGCTGT
Source organism: Zea mays (assembly GCF_902167145.1). Taxonomy (NCBI): domain Eukaryota; kingdom Viridiplantae; phylum Streptophyta; class Magnoliopsida; order Poales; family Poaceae; genus Zea; species Zea mays. Next base: position 158,798,390 of record NC_050098.1, read on the forward strand.
TGGAGATGTCATGCTCATCACCAGCAATAGCGGCATCAACAATATGGACCTATGCTATCTGGTCATTGGTACCGGCATCACCACCACACCACCCCTCAAATGGAGCTTCTCTTGATACACCCTAAACCTTTCTATTGATTGTTTATTTACCGATCAGTATGTTCGTTGCTACTGTAGCGCTGTCTTTCCGCTTGCCTTTCACGCCCTGGCTGCCATTAGCGCACAACGGAGGTGGAGATGTGTGAAAGGAACAGAAAGCAGCGTGGCGACATGTGGTAAGTGATACGCTGCTGCAATCCTGGGCGCGGCAGCCTGACGGCGACGGGGCGGCCGCCCGGCCCGGCGCGGGCGAGGGGGGCAGGGCGGTGTCGCGGCACGCGGGGCGCGGCCTGCTCCTGTTCCCTCCCAATAAATTACTCCTAGTCCTATCCTATCAAAGCGGGGGCAGAGGCCCAACAGTGGCAGCAGCACCACGACGTCTCGGCATCCCCCAGCTTTCGGCCTCGCTCCGCCTTAAACTAAACTAACCCGTCCCCGTGGCCACGCTGTCGCGGGAGGACGGGGCTGTCTCCTGTGGCCTCGCAGCGGCTGCGGCAGCCACAGCTCCCCGCGGCCGGCCGGCCGGTCTCGTCGCCTGCCCTCATCATTACCGGGCTCATTGTTGGATTAGGTTAAGGTTAGCAACGATAATCGCTGCTGGCGTGGTGGCATTTCTTTAACAGGGAAAAGGCTTCGTCTCCCGACGCGAAGACCTAGCCTGGCCTACCCACCAACGTCGGTGCGTGCTGGCGTCGTCATGCAAGCAGGACTCCAGCGGATTAGCCTAGCTGATTATTATTATAATAATAATAACTAAACCAAAGGATTAATTAATCACTACTCTGTGCCCGTTGGTCACTGTGCCGTATCGTGACCAACGCTCGCGGCCGTATGACCTGCCCTTTTACTTTTAGCGCCTACTTTGACCTGCCCTCACTCCTGTTGCAAGTCGGCACGATTGAAGAAGATTTGGATCGGATCCAGTCCAGTGTGGCACACGGCCACCTCAAGTTTCACCTCCGTCGTCCTAGGCTAGTCAAAATAAAACACGGTCTAAAATAAGAGTGCATATAGCTATCGTAGCTCTAGTTCTAGACGTAAAACTAAAAGAAAAAAAAAGAAAACTATATATTAAAGATATAAATTAAAACAATAAGGTAGCGTCAAGTAAATCACAGTATCTCGTCAATACCATTAGCAAGAGGTAATTTAATCTTCCGTGTTCTCGATATTCTAGGCCGCTTCATCCTTATTAAAATCCTCTAATCTCAATATATATTAAAAAACACCTAAAATCACCAGTACAAGAAAATATTGGTAGGATAAACGGAAACATCAAGGCCAACTACTACACGGTCAAAAATAGAACTAATAATAATGAACCGGAAATAGTGAAATACATAAATACATTGTGGAGAGAGTATAGATAGCGTGGCAAAGGGCACGAGAAACAGAGCCCCATGCGAGCTCAGAGCTCTTTACACCTATTTCGCTTTACTCAACCACTAACGGCAAGGAGAATGTACATCATAGTGTATTTTTCTGCACTAATTTCTTTTAGGCATTTTATATCCTATCATCATTTCATACAGCTGATCTTCTGAATGAGGAAATTCTAGGTTCATCACGTGTTGGATCAAGAATGCATTAAAACATGTCCTGCCCTCATCAATTCAGTGAATGGATAGATCCCAGGACCACTTTTCATGAGACATTACTTGCCACATGTTTTTATGTACCCAGTAGCCAACATGCAGAAAATATTTTATGCGAGATTGTATAATAGAAACGTTGTAAAAAAGAAAGGCATTCCAATGATATGGACAACATAAATTTGGGGGAAAAATTATGTCAGTTCCTAGAAACCAACTTTAGACCATGTTTGGATCCTCCTGACTAATTGTTAGCTAATTAGTCGATAAAAAATAGCTGGCAAACAATTAATCACGGTATATTTGGAGTCTTCTCTAATGGATGTCTAAAACATTGTAAATAGTTTGTTTTGTCTCCCATGGCAAACAATTAGCCAGGAGAGAAAGGAAAGAATCGGAAAGGGATAGAGATCGTTTTTTTCTTTTTTTATGATCTACTAGCACCTATTAGCAAGGTCAAATAGCTAATGGGTAAACAATTTGTCAGCCCTCTAGCTAACAATTAACTAATTTATTAACCAACTGTTTGTAGCCCAATATGCTAAAATTAGACGATAAACTGTTTGCTAGATGAATCCAAACAGGCCCATAGACCAACATCCGTTTTTCTAGCCCGATCTTGTCGTCAACATAAGTGAACTTCACTCACACAAGTGTATTGGAACTTCAATGAGCCTAACTTCCTCGGTTGCAGCACAACACCGACCACTTCCTGGTGCCCAAAATTACGCGACAACGCTCCTCGGACAGTCCCCTTCACGGTATACATGTCCAACCGGGCCAGGCTAGACGGGCGGCCTGAAGCACAGCACGGGTTTGGCTCGGCACAACACGTAGCCAAGCGGGGCCGTGCCGGCCCGGCTCGGTCACCGGACTCGCTACAGGGACCCGTATGCCGAACAAACAAAACGATACACCATATTGGGAGTACGACTAAGCATGAGGCTAGAGGCACTACGTCAACCGGGGACGACGGATCACGCCTTTGCCACTCTTACCCGTAGGAAAAAAAGTATCCACTATAAGGTCCTACCTTTGAGCTATAAAAGGGCATGACTCCTTCCTTATTCTTACACACGCACTGGTCGTAACACATATGTCAAGTAATAGTACGATTGTCACACCCGGTTTAAGAAGGCAAACCGAATGCGAACCATGTACGTGCCAGGATCAGTTATTCACATACACAGCAGTTACATAATATGGACATCATCACACAGTGCTCAAAATAGTATTAAGAAGGGAAATAGTCGATTACATCATACGTCTGAGACGTCCATATAGTTCTTACAATAAATCAAAGTGCGGAAAAGAAACGTAGATAACCGCGGCCTTCACAGGCAGCCGACTGGGGGTTGCCGCTAACCCACACCTAGAACTCGTCGTAGTCTTGGAACTCCTGGAAGTCTCCTTCCACAGCTTCATCTTCGCCTGAGCAGTGGTTGCAATGCTGACAACCTGGGGATGGGGGGGTTTGGTGTGTAGAGCAAGGGTGAGTACACATCAACATACTCAGCAAGTATCCTGTTTGGCTGTAGTGGACTAGCTTTATGTGGGGATAAGTCAAGCAGTTGCTTTTAGTTGGTCAGATTATTACTTACTAGTAGAAAGCCAAGTTTTAGCATTAACCCAAGTTATTAACCCGATGTACCCTTTCCAAACGGAAAGAATACCACTTACCAGCACCATAGTCATAACCAGAATCATCGATCTCATAACCACCTGTACCAAAGTATCTCTGATCAAGTACCACTAATCATTGGAGCTCCCTTGGCCGCTCATAACCGTGAGCACGGCTGATATATCAGTTTTCAAACACTCTGCAGAGGTTGTGCACTTTACCCACAAGCCGTGATTCCCATTCTGCCCGGAGAGAGCTACTCCCCATTGACCACTACCTAGGTGGCCTAGCAGGGCATCACTACGTAGCCTTTACAAAGATTCCCCGGGGCTGTAGCCACCCGTTAGGTTTCCTAAATGCACCGCACTCCTCCCCAAGGGGCGAACCCAAACTTGGCAGAGCGAGCCGCATACACCGAGCCCCATTGACGGCACGACGGCTAAGTGAACTACACCCCGGATCTTCTAATTATTCAGTTAAGGGCACCCCATTCTACCCTCATGGTTGCACTGTTTTCCCGGGCGGTCATCCATAGAACAGGTCCTTACGGAGAGGCACTCGAGAAACCGCTCGAGCCCCCTTGATGACCACAAGTACAACATCATAATAAGAGAAGGGAAAACAGCGTATCATAGATAATCTCATCATGTTCATTGATTAGAGTTAAGCAATAGCATAAAGCTAAACAGTAATAATCCAACCCAAATAGGTGAACAAGGACATGGATAACAAAAGCTAGTCAATCCTTAGGCATAAATGTGTAAAGCGGGAGGTGAATTAAATAATGAATAGGACATAGATAGGTCAAAGGACACTTGCCTCCACCAACCGACTGCTGCTCAGGGGCTTCTCCTGCGAATTCCTCGGGCTCTTCGACCGGATCGTTCTCTATGCGATTGCAAACATACATACATCCATCCACATTTAATACAAAAGAACAGTACACCATACAAGGGAACAAATAAAGCGAATATGCATCAAGTATGACATTCCATATCGCATTCATTATGGTTAGAAAGAAACGGGGAAAGGGTCTCGCAGGGGGGGTTAAATCTTATGCACTAACGATCAATTACAATTGGTTCTTTAACAAAAGACTTCTGTTACATATACACTAATGGAAACCTAATCATTTTAAGTTGATCAACATCGCACGAGATAAACAATTAACTACATGAATCAACTAGCATAACGAAATTTTAAATTAAACTTCCTATTTCAATGGCATGAACAATGATTAGCCTACCTAAAATAAAATAGCTATGAGCACAGAAAGTAATTAAATAAAATAAAAAAAATAAAAAAAAGAGGGGGGGGGCGGTTGAACCGGCCCTAGGGGCGGTTGAACCGGCCCTAGGGGCGGTTGAACCGGCCGGGGGCAGGGCGCGCAGGGGCGGCCGAGCCGGGGCGGCTGAGCCGGGGACGAGCAGGGGGGGCGGCCGGGCTGGCCAGGGCGGCCGAGCCGGCCGAGCGGCCAGGGGGCGCGGCCAGGGCGCGGCCAGGGGCCAAGCGCGGCCGGGGCCAGGCGGGCACGCGGCCAGGCGGCCAAGCGGGCGGCCGAGCCAGGCGGCCGGGCGGCGCGCGGCCAGGGGGCGCGGCTGGGGCGGTGGCCGAGGAGAGAGGAGGGGAGAGGGGAGAGGGAGGGAGGAGGGAGAGAGGGAGGGAGGAGGGAGAGAGGGAGGAGGGGGGGCTCACCGGCGTTGGGGAGCGACGGCGAGGGGCGGCCGACAGCGAGGGCGACGGCGCTAGGGCAGGGGCGGCGCTAGGGCAGGGGGCGGGTAGGGGCGGCGGCTAGGGAGAGAATGAGAGAGGGAAAATGAGAGGGAGAGGGAGAGGGTTTTGGGGAAAAAAGGGGAGGTGGGGGGGGGGGGGGGGGGGGTTGGGCCTGCCAAGGCCCAAGAGGGGGCGCCAGGGGCGGCTGGGCCGGCCGGGGTCGGCCCACGGCGCGGGAGAGAGAGAAAAAGAGGAGAGAGAAAGAGAGAGAAAAAGAAAGAAAAGATCTTCTCCTCATTTTCGAAATCCGATCTTTCTACATGAATGCATTTGCACTTTCAAAGCAATCAAAAGAAATGCAAGGTTCGGCATGGTGCATCAAACAATATAAAGTATTTAGGGTTTTTCTTACACGGGAAATCCAAACCGAATCCCGCTAAAACTTTGGAAAAGGTCAAGGTTTAGCGAGGGAAAAAAGAAAAAGAAAAGGTAACGCCCGAATTTTGGCGAGTAAAGAAAAGAAAAAAAATTCAACTGCAAAATTCGGGGCGTTACAAACCTATCCCCCTTAAAAGAATCTCGCCCTCGAGATTCAGGGCTGGCTAGCAAAGAGCTCTGGGTACTTAGCCATCAGATCATCTTCACGCTCCCAGGTTGCTTCTTCCTCAGAGTGGTGATCCCATCTAACTTTGCACATTCTGATGGTCTTCCTTCGGGTGACTCTGTCTGCAATCTCAAGGATCTGAGCTGGCTTCTCAACATAGGTCAAGTCCTCCTGGACTTCCAGACCTTCCACTGGCAACTGCTCTTCTGGCACACGCAAGCACTTCTTCAACTGAGATACATGAAAGACATCATGCACAGCAGACAAATTCTCGGGCAAACTGAGCTGATAGGCCACTTCTCCACGTCTTGCAAGAATCTGATACAGACCGATGTAGCGGGGCGCTAGCTTGCCTTTCACTCCGAATCTTCTGACTCCTCTGATCGGTGATACTTTCAGATAAACTTTCAGATAAACAAAGTCTCCGACTTCGAAACTCAGCTCTCTTCTTCTTGTGTCTGCATAGCTTCGCTGCCTCGATTGCGCTATCTTCAGATTCTCTCGAACCATCCTGATGTTCTCTTCCGCTTCAAGCAAAATGTCTGGCCCAAACACTTGCTTTTCTCCAGGCTGATCCCATTGCAACGGAGTTCTACAACTCCGTCCATAGAGCGCCTGAAATGGTGACATCTTCAAACTGGCCTGGTAACTGTTGTTATAGGAAAACTCTGCATAAGGCAATCTCTTATCCCATCCGGACTGATCTTGCAACGCACAGGCTCTCAACATGTCTTCAAGAATTTGATTGGTTCTTTCGGTTTGGCCATCTGTCTGCGGGTGATAAGCTGAACTGAAATTCAGATGCGTGCCCAAAGCTTCATGCAACTGCTGCCAGAAATGAGAGGTGAACTGCGTTCCTCTGTCTGACACTATCTTCTTTGGCACACCGTGAAGACAAACGATCCGAGACATATACAACTCTGCCAATACTGCACTGTTGTAGCTGGTCTTGACAGGTATGAAGTGGGCTGACTTGGTCAAACGGTCCACCACTACCCAAATGGAATCGTAGCCGGCTCGAGTGCGAGGCAATCCGACTATGAAGTCCATACCAATTTCATCCCATTTCCACTGAGGGATCTGCAACGGTTGCAACAATCCAGCTGGTCTCTGATGTTCTGCCTTAATTCTTCGGCAACTATCGCACATAGCCACATGCTCTGCGATTTCCCTCTTCATTCCGTACCACCAGAATTTCTTCTTCAGATCCTGATACATCTTCTCACTGCCAGGGTGAATCAAATAAGCTGTCTCATGAGCTTCCTTAAGAATCAACTCCCGAATGGACTGGACATTGGGAACACACAAGCGGTCTTTGAACCATATCACGCCTTCTGCATCTTCTCGAAAATCTTTGCCTTTGCCATCTAGAATCAGTCGCCGGATCTCACTGATCTTCTCATCATTCTTCTGCGCTTCTTTGATTTCGCGCTCCAAGGTAGGTTCCAACTCAACTGTGACTCCTCGCGAATTGTTCAGAAATCCGAGACTCAACCTGTCAAACTCTTTGGCCAACTCATAAGGCATCGGGCGGGCAACCATCAGATTGACTTGACTCTTTCTGCTCAAAGCATCTGCCACTACGTTTGCTTTGCCTGGATGGTAATGAATCTCCAACTCATAGTCTTTGATCAACTCTAACCATCTTCGTTGCCTCATGTTCAACTCTGACTGAGTGAATATGTACTTAAGACTCTTGTGGTCTGTGTAGACATCGCATTTCTGTCCATACAGATAGTGCCTCCATGTCTTCAGTGCGTGAACCACTGCTGCCAACTCTAGATCATGGATTGGGTAATTCTTCTCATGAACCTTTAACTGTCGGGACGAGTAAGCCACAACTCTTCCCTCTTGCATCAACACGCATCCCAAACCTGTGTAACAAGCATCACAATACACCGAGAAGGGCTTGTGCACATCAGGCAAGACTAGGACAGGCGCTGTAGTCAACTTCTCTTTCAGCGCTTCAAAGGTCTCTTGGCATTTCTGGGTCCACTTGAACTCAACTTTGTTGCCTAGCAACACTGTCATTGGTTTCGCAATCTTCGAAAACCCTTCAATGAATCGCCGATAATATCCGGCCATTCCAATGAAGCTCTTGATTCCTCGAGCATCCGTTGGCGCTCTCCAGTTCAAAATGTCTGCCACTTTCTTCGGATCCACAGCCAATCCTTCTTTGTTGATTATGTGACCCAAGAACAGGACTTCACTGATCCAGAACTCACACTTGCTCAACTTTGCATACAACTGGTGCTCTCGCAATCTCTGCAATACCATCCTCAAATGATCTGCGTGCTCTTCTTCGCTTTGAGAATAAACCAGAATGTCATCAATGAATACCACCACAAACTTATCAAGGTAATCCATGAATACACTGTTCATCAAGTTCATGAAGAATGCTGGCGCATTGGTCAAACCAAAAGACATCACTGTGAACTCGTACAAACCATACTTGGAAATGAATGTCGTCTTCGGAATGTCCGAAGGTCGGATCCTGAGCTGATGATAACCTGACCTCAGATCAATCTTGGAGAACACACTGGCTCCTCTCAACTGGTCGAACAGATCTTCTATTCTGGGCAAAGGATACTTGTTCTTGATTGTGACCTCATTCAAAGCTCGGTAATCAATACACATCCTCTTGGTGCCATCTTTCTTCTCCACAAATAGGACAGAGGCGGCCCAAGGCGAGGTGCTTGGCCGAATGTAACCTTTCTCTGACAGCTCATCAATTTGCTTCTTAAGCTCAACCAACTCTGGTCCAGATATTCTGTAAGCTCTCTTGAAGATAGGGGCGGTTCCAGGAAGAAGCTCTATGGCAAACTCAACTTTCCGCTCTGGTGGCATACCCGGTAAATCCTTTGGAAACACATCCGGGAACTCAGACACAACCTTGATGCTCTCAATTGGGTCTGCTTCACTGCTATCAACAGCTATCTGAAAACAACTTCCTTTCTTTGGCTCAGGCGGGACTAACTCGGTCACCACTTCCTCTCCAAGTGGGGACACCAACTTGATTGCCCTTTTATCACAACTGATAACTGCCTGATACTTATCTAGCCAATTCATCCCTAGGATGACATCTATTCCCTGAGTACCCATTACTATAAGGTTGGCGGGAAACGCTATCCCCCTTATTTTCACACTTATATTCAAACAAATGCTATCGGCTCGAATTCTACCACCGACTGAGTCGATTTGAATGGGGGTTGACATGGTAGTAATTGGAAGATTATGTGCTTCTACCCATGATGCAGTAATGAAAGAATGCATTGCTCCAGTATCAAATAACACTTCTGCAATATGGGAGTCGACTGGGAACATACCTACTATCATGCCGGGGGTCTCCTGAACTGCTTCAGCCTCCAAGTGGTTCAGTCTCCCATGATTATAGCGCGACTGAGAGCGATTGCCTGCTCCAGGCTGAGGCACATTCTGCTTTGCTGGGGCATTGGGGCCTGACTGCTGCTGGGCTGCCTTCTTCGGACATTGCATCACCCAGTGGCCTTGCTCTCCACAGTGGAAACATGCTCTGTTTCCAACCTGAGCTGGTGCTGCCTGACTGTTCTGCTGATTTGCTGGGGCAGGAAGGCGAGGTGCCTGCTGATTCTGCCTCGGAAACTGACCTCCTAACTGATTGCTCTGACGGTTCTGATACTGATGCTGAGGGTACTGCCTTTGAAACTGCTGATGCTGCTGACGCTGCTGAGGTGGACGCTGGTTCTGCCTGAACTGCTGAGGTTGATTGCCTGAGAAACGAGGACGACTGCTGCTTCCAGGCTGGGGTCCACTGATCTTGCGCTTACGATCTTCCATCTCCTTGCGCTTTCTCTCCGTCATGATTGCTCTGTCAATCAGGTGCTGGAATGTCGGGAAGGTGTGATTCATCAGTTGGTACTGCAGAGGGTCAACCAAGCCTCTCAGGAAACGGTACTGTCGCTTGGCGTCGGTGTTGACATCTTCAGGAGCATAGCGAGACAATTGCAGAAACTTGTCCCGGTACTCACTGACAGACAATGGCCCTTGCTTGAGAGCCAGGAATTCCTCCTTCTTCACTGTCATCAGACCTGCAGGCACATGGTACTGACGAAAGCTACCCCTGAACTCTTCCCAAGTGATGGCGTCAGGATGGGCATGGGTGGCGAGGTAAGACTCCCACCATGATTGGGCTGCTCCTCTCAACAGACGGGGACCATACAGAACTTTCTCCCTGTCATCGCACTGAGCGGTATGCAACTCCCGCTCCACAGTGCGCAGCCAGTCTTCAGCATCCATGGGGTCAGAAGAATGAGCGAACGTTGGTGGATGACCTCTCATGAATTCAGCACGCTTGTCTCTGGGCATCTGAGGCATCTGAGGCTGAGGTGGAGCTTGCTGCTGCTGCTGCTGCTGCTGCTGAATGGCGGCCAAAGTCTGACCGATGGCTTGGACTGCCTGAGTCTGCATCAGAAAGATCTGCTCGATCGACATCGGGGGCGGGGGCGGCAGGTGCTGCTGCTGGGGCACCTCCTCCTGTTGAGCGGCTCGCTCCTGCTGAGCAGGCCTTCCTCCTCTACGCCTGTTCTCTGACATCTGCAGAACGCAACCACACATCAGAACTGATCTGGCAAATCTTGCAGCATAAGAAAAGAGAATAGAATTCTTCAACAGCACTGAACAGATGAGCATCTTCACTGATCTCCAACACAGACCACACAGCTTCTCAGATAAAGAGGAGAGTGGAATAAAAGGTTTCCCAACTATATAACTAACTCCATTAACATAATATGTAAACCAAAATGCAGGGGATACCCACACTCTGGTGACAATCATTACAAAGATCCAAACCAAACATAGTTCATCATGACAAACATAAATGCATAGGATATAGCAAACTACCCTGTCTAACTAAGACTAACTAAGAGTGAGACTAACGCTAAGACTGTAGCTTCTACGTATATATTTTGTATTAATTACAAGATCTAACTCTAACGATCTATGGTTCTAGATTTATCTTGGTCTTGCAGTCGGGATTGCCATAAGGCTGGTGTCCACGCCGAGGTGAGCGGTACGGGTGCTGAGTCCCGACGGGAGCGGGGGAACCATCATCCAGGTGACGACGTTCCGCGCGCTCAGCCCGCAGCAGGGCGATCTCATCACGAGCCCTACTCAGCTCGTCTAGCGCATGGTCCAGCTCCGTGTTTAGCACGGCGGCTAGGTTGACTGTGCTGCTCAACCTAGGATTGTCCTCACCGACAGGTGAGACAATCACGCCTCTTGTGCTGCCAGATGGACGGCGGGGGTAATACTTCAGGTCAAGATCGTCAGCTGCCCCACCGAAAACCGAGCAGTAGTGCGAAAGCGCACGCCGTGCAGCATCTTGCATGGCTGCCTTGGCTGAGTCCCGCTCAGAGATAGAATAGTGCTCTGAACAGGCCTCCGCACCCTGGAGACTGTTCTCCGGGCAGCGCACCAAGCAGGTTGCCTCCCAGCGGTCCGGGTAGACCCCGCGACTATGCTGGTAGACCACACAGCGATACTCGACGGACCAAGTATGCCGGTCAAATGCCGACGTAGCAGGGTGTCGAGCGCATCGTGGAAGTGACACCCGCGAGCAGCGTCGCGAGTGATGGGTCGAGCAACCCATCCTTCCGGCTCAGGGTTAGCAGAGAAGTCGGTGTCGTGGCTCGAGCTGTCGTCGCCATCTCCGTCGTCTGGGTCTCCTCCAGCAGCTACTCCAGAAGCTGGGGCGCCCAGTGGTGGTGCAGGGGGCGGCTCCAGAGGAAGCACAGGGGAGCAGCTCCTCACAGACTCTATCTCCTGGTGAAGCGAGAAGGAAGAGCTCTGCTGCTCCTGTCGTCGACGCTCCTGCTCCTCACGCAGGCGGTGGTGTAGTCTCTCCAAGTGGCTGGACTGTCCGGCCACGGGATGGCGAAGCGGACGCTCAGCAAGGCGGGAGGGTAAGAAGGGGTTGACTGACTTTCGTGCAGTGTGTCTAAGTCGAGCCATCTACAAAAGACATCGCAAGCAAAAGGGTGAGAACAGAATTAATATGACCAGCAAATAATGAATCATAAGTAAATGAAGGATTAGAATAAAACATGATTTTCAGCAAGGTATGGTATATAGTAGAACATAGGTTTGGTCGGTATGACCAACTTTTGAAGGGATATCAAAGTCAAGGCAGAGACAGAGGTCTATAGTCCTTAGAACGACCATTCTATTCTAGGTTAGCGGTCCTACAGTCAGCACGGCTTTGATACCACTTATGTCACACCCGGTTTAAGAAGGCAAACTGAATGCGAACCATGTACGTTTTAGGATCAGTTATTCACGTACACAGCAGTTACATAATATGGACATCATCACACAGTGCTCAAAATAGTATTAAGAAGGGAAATAGTCGATTACATCATACGTCTGAGACGTCCATATAGTTCTTACAATAAATCAAAGTGCGGAAAAGAAACGTAGATAACCGCGGCCTTCACAGGCAGCCGACTGGGGGTTGCCGCTAACCCACACCTAGAACTCGTCGTAGTCTTGGAACTCCTGGAAGTCTCCTTCCACAGCTTCATCTTCGCCTGAGCAGTGGTTGCAATGCTGACAACCTGGGGATGGGGGGGGGGGTTTGGTGTGTAGAGCAAGGGTGAGTACACATCAACATACTCAGCAAGTATCCTGTTTGGCTGTAGTGGACTAGCTTTATGTGGGGATAAGTCAAGCAGTTGCTTTTAGTTGGTCAGATTATTACTTACTAGTAGAAAGCCAAGTTTTAGCATTAACCCAAGTTATTAACCCGATGTACCCTTTCCAAACGGAAAGAATACCACTTACCAGCACCATAGTCATAACCAGAATCATCGATCTCATAACCACCTGTACCAAAGTATCTCTGATCAAGTACCACTAATCATTGGAGCTCCCTTGGCCGCTCATAACCGTGAGCACGGCTGATATATCAGTTTTCAAACACTCTGCAGAGGTTGTGCACTTTACCCACAAGCCGTGATTCCCATTCTGCCCGGAGAGAGCTACTCCCCATTGACCACTACCTAGGTGGCCTAGCAGGGCATCACTACGTAGCCTTTACAAAGATTCCCCGGGGCTGTAGCCACCCGTTAGGTTTCCTAAATGCACCGCACTCCTCCCCAAGGGGCGAACCCAAACTTGGCAGAGCGAGCCGCATACACCGAGCCCCATTGACGGCACGACGGCTAAGTGAACTACACCCCGGATCTTCTAATTATTCAGCTAAGGGCACCCCATTCTACCCTCATGGTTGCACTGTTTTCCCGGGCGGTCATCCATAGAACAGGTCCTTACGGAGAGGCACTCGAGAAACCGCTCGAGCCCCCTTGATGACCACAAGTACAACATCATAATAAGAGAAGGGAAAACAGCGTATCATAGATAATCTCATCATGTTCATTGATTAGAGTTAAGCAATAGCATAAAGCTAAACAGTAATAATCCAACCCAAATAGGTGAACAAGGACATGGATAACAAAAGCTAGTCAATCCTTAGGCATAAATGTGTAAAGCGGGAGGTGAATTAAATAATGAATAGGACATAGATAGGTCAAAGGACACTTGCCTCCACCAACCGACTGCTGCTCAGGGGCTTCTCCTGCGAATTCCTCGGGCTCTTCGACCGGATCGTTCTCTATGCGATTGCAAACATACATACATCCATCCACATTTAATACAAAAGAACAGTACACCATACAAGGGAACAAATAAAGCGAATATGCATCAAGTATGACATTCCATATCGCATTCATTATGGTTAGAAAGAAACGGGGAAAGGGTCTCGCAGGGGGGGTTAAATCTTATGCACTAACGATCAATTACAATTGGTTCTTTAACAAAAGACTTCTGTTACATATACACTAATGGAAACCTAATCATTTTAAGTTGATCAACATCGCACGAGATAAACAATTAACTACATGAATCAACTAGCATAACGAAATTTTAAATTAAACTTCCTATTTCAATGGCATGAACAATGATTAGCCTACCTAAAATAAAATAGCTATGAGCACAGAAAGTAAATAAAATAAAATAAAAAAAATAAAAAAAAGAGGGGGGGCGGTTGAACCGGCCCTAGGGGCGGTTGAACCGGCCGGGGGCAGGGCGCGCAGGGGCGGCCGAGCCGGGGCGGCTGAGCCGGGGACGCGCAGGGGGGGGCGGCCGGGCTGGCCAGGGCGGCCGAGCCGGCCGAGCGGCCAGGGGGCGCGGCCAGGGCGCGCGCGGCCGGGGCCAGGCGGGCACGCGGCCAGGCGGCCAAGCGGGCGGCCGAGCCAGGCGGCCGGGCGGCGCGCGGCCAGGGGGCGCGGCTGGGGCGGTGGCCGAGGAGAGAGGAGGGGAGAGGGGAGAGGGAGGGAGGAGGGAGAGAGGGAGGGAGGAGGGAGAGAGGGAGGAGGGGGGGCTCACCGGCGTTGGGGAGCGACGGCGAGGGGCGGCCGGCAGCGAGGGCGACAGCGCTAGGGCAGGGGCGGCGCTAGGGCAGGGGGCGGGTAGGGGCGGCGGCTAGGGAGAGAATGAGAGAGGGAAAATGAGAGGGAGAGGGAGAGGGTTTTGGGGAAAAAAGGGTAGGTGGGGGCGGTTGGGCCTGCCAAGGCCCAAGAGGGGGCGCCAGGGGCGGCTGGGCCGGCCGGGGTCGGCCCACGGTGCGGGAGAGAGAGAAAAAGAGGAGAGAGAAAGAGAGAGAAAAAGAAAGAAAAGATCTTCTCCTCATTTTCGAAATCCGATCTTTCTACATGAATGCATTTGCACTTTCAAAGCAATCAAAAGAAATGCAAGGTTCGGCATGGTGCATCAAACAATATAAAGTATTTAGGGTTTTTCTTACACGGGAAATCCAAACCGAATCCCGCTAAAACTTTGGAAAAGGTCAAGGTTTAGCGAGGGAAAAAAGAAAAAGAAAAGGTAACGCCCGAATTTTGGCGAGTAAAGAAAAGAAAAAAAAATTCAACTGCAAAATTCGGGGCGTTACAACGATCATCACTACACTGGACTAGGGCGAAAGCTTAAACCAGTATAACCTTGTATCTCAAACCCTATACTTGAATCCCAGATGATTCACCATTCGAAATGAGTCTGCGCTAGCATCTTGTCGGCGTTTCGAACCCGGGGGGTCCCTGGACCGACGAGTAAATTGTCGCCGCGTGCCCCAACCCAGATGGGTCGGCGCGAGACGGAGCGTGAAGGGGGGAAGAAGCCGGAGGGAGACCGACGTAAAAGGGGAAACCCGCGGCCTTCGTGTTTGTCCCGCGCCCAGGTCGGGTGCGTTTGCAGTAGGGGGTTACAAGCGTCCACGCGGGAGGGAGCGAGCGGCCTTACGCGAGCGCCATCCCGTCCTTCCCCGCGCGGCCAACCCTCTGTAAGAGGGCCCTGGACCTTCATTTTATAGGCGTAAGGAGAGGATCCAGGTGTACAATGGGGGGGTGTAGCAGTGTGCTAACGTGTCTAGCGGAGAAGAGCTAGCGCCCTAAGTACATGCCATCGTGGCAGCCGGAGAGGTTTTGGCACCCGGTTCGTGTGGTATCGTGGCCGTCGGAGGAGCGCTGGAGCCTGGCGGAAGGACAGCTGTCGGGGCTGTCGAGTCCTTGCTGACGTCTCCTTGCTTCCGTAAGGGGGCTGAGAGTCACCGTCGTCATAGAGCATGCGGGGCGCCATCATTACTTGTTTACTGGGGCGAGCCGGATGGGACGTCGGTCTTGTTCCCCGTAGCCTGAGTTAGCTTGGGGTAGGGTAATGATGGTGCCTCCTGTGACGTGGTCGGTCCGAGCCCTGTGTTGGGCGAGGTGGAGGCTCCTCCGAGGTCGAGGTCGAGTCTGTCTTCCAAGGCCGAGGTCGAGTCCGAGCCCCTGGGTCGGACGAGGCGGAGACCGTCGGCTGAGGCCAGGGCTGAGTCCGAGCCCTGGGGTCGGGCGAAGCGGAGTTCGTCGTCTTCCGGGGATGAGCCCAAGTCCGAGCCCTGGGGTCGGCGCGAAGCGGAGTTCGTTGTCTTCCGGGGCTGAGCCCGAGTCCGAGCCCTGGGGTCGGGCGAAGCGGAGTTCATCGTCTTCCGGGGCTGAGCTCGAGTCCGAGCCCTGGGGTCGGGCGATGCGGAGTTCGTCGTCTTCCGGGGCTGAGCCCGAGTCCGAGCCCTAGGGTCGGGCGATGCGGAGTTCGTCGTCTTCCGGGGCTGAGCCCGAGTCCGAGCCCTGGGGTCGGGCGATGCGGAGTTCGTCGTCTTCCGGGGCTGAGCCCGAGTCCGAGCCCTGGGTCGGGCGAGGCGAAGCTTTCTATGGCGCTCGAGGCCAGACTTGGCTGCTGTCAGCCTCACTCTGTCGAGTGGCACAACAGTTGGAGCGGCGCAGGCGGCGCTGTCCTCTTGTCAGGCCGGTCAATGGAGCGGCGAAATGATTGCGGTCACTTCGGCTCTGTCGACTGAAGGGCGCGCATCAGGATAAGGTGTTAGGCCACCTTTGCATTAAATGCTCCTGCGATACGGTCGGTTGGCGTGGCGACTTGGCCAAGGTTGCTTCTTGGCGAAGACTGGGCCTCGGGCGAGCCGAAGGTGTGTCCGCCGCTGGAGGGGGTCCTTGGGCGAGACGTGAATCCTCCGGGGCCGGCCGCCCTTGCCCAAGGCTGGGCTCGGGCGAGGCGAGATCGTGTCCCTTGAGTGGACCGAGCCTTGACTTAATCGCACCCATCAGGCCTTTGCAGCTTTGTGCTGATGGGGGTTACCAGCTGAGATTAGGAGTCTTGGGGGTACCCCTAATTATGGTCCCCGACAGTAGCCCCCGAGCCTCGAAGGGAGTGTTAATACTCGCTTGGAGGCTTTTGTCGCACTTTTTTGCAAGGGGACCGACCTTTCTCGGTTGCATTTTGTTCCGGTGGGTGCGCGCGAGCGCACCCGCCGGGTGTAGCCCCCAAGGCCTCGGTGGAGTAGTTTGACTCCTTCGAGGTCTTAATGCGTTTCGTGATGCTTCGGCCGGTCTGGTTGTTCCCTCATGCGAGTTGGCCGTAGCCCGGGTGCACGGTCGGGTCCCAAGTTCTCGGGCTGGTATGTTGACGCTGTCAACGGTTTGGCCGGAGCCGGGTTTGCGAGAGCAGCCCCCGAGCCTCCGCATAGGGCGAGAGGACGGTCAAGGACAGACTCGACTTTTTTACATACGCCCCTGCGTCGCCTTTCCGCAAGGAGGAGGGGGGAAAGCGCCATGTTGCCCTTGGAGGGCGCCGAACATGGTGTCTCCAGTGAGCTGTTGACGGGTAATCCGAGTGGACGCCCGTGCCCCATTTGTTAGGGGTCAGCTAGAGGCCCGGAGGCGCGCTCCAAAAGTACCTGCGGGTGATCTGCCGGACCCGGTCCCCTTTTGACGGGGTTCGAGGGCTCGATGCCTCCCTCTGATGGGATTCCGTTACAAGATCGTTCTCGCTGGTCTCGGAAATGTCCTAGGGTACCTCGAGAGCGTAGACCGAGCCTTGGTTATGTATCGAACATACCCAGGGTCATCCCTCGCTCTGCGTCTGAGGCGGCTGTGAACCCCTGAAGGGCCAGCCTACGAACCCCTGATCAGTAGTGGGCGCGGAGCCCGAGTGGCCTGAGGCGGCCGTTGAACCCTTCCGAGGGGCCGGCCCTCGAACCTCTGACCAGTAGTGGGTGCGGAGCCCGAGCGCTCTGAGGCGGCTGTTGAACCCCTCCGAGGGGGCAGCCTTCGAACCTCTGATCAGTAGGGGGGCTCGGGGCCCGTTTCCTTCGCGGAGAAGGATCCCTTTCGGGGTATCCCCTTTCCCGGTCCCTGTTGTAAGAGAGAGAAAGAGGAAGAGGAAAAGGATACGGAATCGAATGACGTGGCACACCTTTTTTGACGCGGTCGTTATGGCGAAGGCGAAGCGTCGCCCGCTTCTCCTGCCAAAGGTGCCGCCTGTCCCGCCGCGGAGTTAATGCGACGAGGCGAGTGGTTCGCGGGGCAGCCGTTGCGCGTGCGCAAGCCGTTCGAGGAACGAAACACGGGTGCGCCGTCTTCACGCCGTGGGAGAGGGTTCTCTCGCTGTCCCATGAGGGGACGTGAGCTTGGCTGACGACGTGACCGCTGCTTCCTCCCGCCTGCCACCGCCATTACTGCCGGCCCATTTTTGGTCGCATCGACCGTCACGCGTTCTCCTGCGGCTGACTGGCCCGTGACCGATGCGCCTGGCTGGCACTGTTGGGTCATACGCAGGGTTGCCTCGAGTCGCGGTACTGGTTCCGCAGTCGAGGAGGCGCGGTAGTGGCGCGAGGGGCGGTGCAGTTGCTCGCACGTAGCAACCGGCGCGCCGGTTGCATGACGTGTGGGCCTGGGCTTCCATGCTGGGCGCGTTGGAGTCGAAGGGGTGCGCCCACTTGGCGCGGTTGCATGCCGACTGCATGGCTGTCCGCCCTTTCACCCGCTGGTCTGGGCGAAAGTGGAGGAATGTTTGTAACCGCTGGGCAGTTGCATGCACCGCGCACGGCGGTTTGGCTTCTTCTGCCCTGGACCAGCTTGCATGACGCGTGGGACCCAGCCCCCGTGTCGTAGGGGGAGGACCTTGGAGCGTGCTGGAGAAGACTCAGCCCGCGATGGCTGAGGACGCAAGTGGGGAGAGTCGCCTTTAAAAGGAGGGTGATCCCCTTGAAAGGCGACCATGTCTTTGCGCTCCCTTATGCATCGCGTCTTTCCACCTTCCGAGCCCCCGGATGGGGAACACCCGCAATCCTTTCGCCTTGTCGTTGGAGGAACGCAACTTCGTGGAAGTTGGTACCTTTCAGCCATTGTTTGGCTTCAAGGATTTTCATCAGGCAGCCCGGGCGCATCCCCTCGCCGGTGGTCACCCAAGACGGTGACCACCAGCCCCTGGGTGGGGAGAAGCAAGCCGGGCTGCAGCCTCTGCCCCTCCCTCAGCTTCAAGGATGTTCATCATCAGTGCTGGGGAGGGGAGTGCGTCGAGTTGGGGTCGGTCTCTGCGCGGGCAGCGGCCCGCTCCTTCCCTCAGTGATCGGGGGGAAGGGCGTTCGCCGTTCGTGGCGTTGGCAGCTGCCGCGTGCCCGGCTCTCTGACCCGAGCGGCTTCGGAGCCGCTTCCGGCGCCGCCTTCCGCCACGGCAGCCAGAAGAGGTTTCTCCGCCGACGAGATAGCCGGTGCCACCCACGGACTGACCTCCAACTCTACGGCCTTCTGCTCGTCCTTGCCTCTCGAGTGAGGAAGTGGGTGAGGGCCCTATGGCAGCATCATCCGCCCTGAGGTCATCGCTGCTATTGTTCGGCCCCTCGGAGCAGAAGTCGTCGTCGTCGTTGTTGGAGCGGGCGGCGGCGAGCCACCCGTCGGCCTTCTGTTGCTCCGCAGGCCCCCAATCGTGTGGGGTTGTTCGTACCTGTGGAGGTGGAACCGGAGTTCCGTTTGTAATGGCACCTTGAGTGCCGGTGTCTTGTTCATTGTGGCTGTCGGGGCCTGAACATGTATGTATTTTCGGCATGGAGCCGTGTTTTTCCATCATTTCGAGCACTAAGACTCGCCTGTCGGCTATCTGAACTGCTTCGCCAAGCGTGAGTCGCCTCGTGCGAAGGTGGCGAGTGAGGTATCTGTATCCCGGAGGCGTAGGAGTCCCTCGGCTCGGTCAGCCTTGCTGTCCGAGGCTTCTCTTGCTTAGTTAAAGGAACCCTTGGCCGCTCTTCGATGAGCCGAAGCCGGAGGTAGCGGTGTCAGCACGAACAGAGGCAGAGCTGGCTTGAAAAGAAGATTTGGTCGGCCGGAGCCTGGCCGGGTCGTCCATTGGCGGGACCGACGCCGCAGTTGAGTCGCCGATGCCACGAGCCGGGCTGATGTCCTCGGGGGACAGCTGGCTGAGGCTTCGGGGTGGTCGGCCGAGCCGTTTGCTCGAGCCGGATTCTTGGAGAAGACCCTGGCGGCGATGGCCCGGGCATGGTGCTGATGTCGTCCTTCGGAGTGGAGATCCTCCGACCGCGTCGCCGTCCGAGGCTAGGCCGGACCTCGCCGAAAGTGTAGTTGACGCCAAGGGTGCTGCTGCTCCCTTCAACTGTCAAGATCCGAGCCTGCAGGATCGGGTTATCTTGTAGTGTGCGTATGTTTTCTGCGGCCGCCGAGGCCCAAACATACTGTTGTCATGTTGTAAAGTTGCGTTCCTTTTCCTGTTGTTTCGAGTATCTGGACTTATTTGTCGGTAACAGAATTGCTTGTCCGAGCGAGAGTTACTTTTCATGGAAGGTGACGAGTGAGGTATCCGTATCCCGGAGGCGTAGGAATCCCTCGGCTCGGTCGACCTTGCCGCTTACGTGCACTCTTACTCGTCCATAGGGTTCTGTCACCGACGTAGTCGAGAAGGCCCGAAAAATCGTTTCGGCAGAGGAGTTTTCGAGCGTGAAGACTTGTTCGGTCCGCGGAATCACTTATCCGAGCGTGAGTTACTTATCACAGAAGGTGATGAGTGAGGTATCCGTATCCCGGAGGTGTAGGAGTCCCTCGGCTCGGTCAGCTTTGGCTGCTTACGTGTACTCCGTCGTTTTCAGGATCCACTTTCGAAGTAGTCGAAAAGCACGAAAGACATTCTGGCAGAAAAGATCTTTTTTCCGAGGAAAATTTTGACGCAGAGGGGGTTCCCCCCTTCTAGCCCCCGAGGGAGGGTCGGGCTTTGCCGAGGCAAGGCTGACCCTTCCTTGATGACTAGACTTCGTGTGTGAACGAGGTGTACGAATAACTTGAAAGCATCTTAAGGGTAGAAGCGACGTAGCTGTCGGATGTTCCAAGCGTTGTCGTAGACCTTGCCTTGACTGTTGGCCAGCTTGTACGTCCCGGGCTTCAGAACTTTGGCGATGACGAATGGCCCTTCCCAGGGAGGCGTGAGTTTGTGCCGCCCTCGGGCGTCTTGTCGCAGCCGAAGCACCAGGTCGCCCACCTGGAGGTCTCGGGACCGAACCCCTCGGGCGTGGTAGCGTCGCAGGGACTGCTGGTACCACGCCGAGTGTAGTAAGGCCATGTCCCGAGCCTCTTCCAGCTGGTCCAGCGAGTCTTCTCGGTTAGCTCGATTGCTTTGGCCGTCGTAGGCCCTCGTCCTCGGGGAACCGTATTCTAAGTCTGTGGGCAAGATGGCCTCGGCCCCATAGACTAGAAAGAACGGTGTGAAGCCCGTGGCTCGGCTCGGCGTTGTCCTCAGACTCCAGACCACCGAGGGGAGCTCCTTCATCCATCGCTTGCCGAACTTGTTGAGGTCGTTGTAGATCCGCGGCTTGAGTCCTTGCAGGATCATGCCGTTGGCACGCTCCACTTGCCCATTCGTCATGGGGTGAGCCACAATGGCCTAGTCCACCCGGATGTGGTGATCCTCGCAGAAGTCCAGGAACTTTCTGCCGGTGAACTCGGTGCCGTTGTCGGTGATGATGGAGTTCGGGACCCCAAAGCGATGGATGATGTTGGTGAAGACGCCACCGCCTGTTCAGACCTGATGCTGTTTAGGGGTCGGACCTCGATCCACTTGGAGAATTTATCGATGGCGACCAGCAGGTGCGTGTAGCCCCCATGTGCCTTCTGCAAGGGGCCGACGAGGTCCAGACCCCATACAGCAAACGGCCAGGTGATGGGTATGGTCTGAGAGCCTGAGCGGGCAGGTGGGTCTGCCTTGCATAGAATTGACACCCTTGGCAGGTGCGGACAATTCTAGTGGCGTCGGCCACCGCGGTCAGCCAGTAGAAGCCTTGTCGGAAGGCGTTTCCAACAAGGGCTCGAGGTGCTGCGTGATGGCCACAAGCCCCCGAGTGTATCTCTTGTAAGAGCTCCTGGCCTTCGGCGATGGAAATGCATCGCTGGAGGATGCCTGAGGGGCTGCGGTGGTAGAGCTCCTTCCCGTCTCCCAGCAAGACGAACGACTTGGCGCGCCGCGCCAACCGCCGAGCTTCGGCTCGGTCGAGGGGTAGCTCTCCTCGGTGGAGATATTGCAGGTACGGGGTCTGCCAGTTTCGATTAGGCGTGGCCCCGCTCCGCTCCTCCTCGACGCGCAATGCCTCACCCTCGGGGGCCGAGGGTGCCTCGGGCCGAGCCGAGGGTGCCTCGGGCTGGGCCGAGGCCTTCTCGGGCTCGGGTGTGTCGTCGGTCTTGACGGAGGGTTGATGCAGGTCTCGAGAGAAGACGTCCGGGGGAACCGTTGTTCGCCCCGAGGCTATTTTAGCCAGCTCGTCCGCAGTCTCGTTGTAGCGTCGGGCGATGTGGTTGAGCTCGAGCCCATAGAACTTGTCTTCCAGGCGCCGAACCCCATCGCAGTAGGCTTCCATCTTCGGGTCGCGGCAGTGGGAGTTCTTCATGACTTGGTCGATGACGAGCTGCGAGTCACCGCGAGCGTCGAGGCATCGGACCCCTAGCTCGATGGCGATGCGCAACCAGTTGACCAGAGCCTCGTACTCGGCCACATTGTTGGACGTCGGGAAATGGAGGCGTAGCACGTAGCGTAGGTGCTTCCCGAGGGGCGAGATGAAGAGCAGGCCTGCGCCTGCTCCTGTCTTCATCAGCGACCCGTCGAAAAACATGGTCCAGAGTTCCGGTTGGATCGGAGCTGTTGGGAGCTGGGTGTCGACCCATTCAGCCACAAAGTCCGCCAAGACCTGGGACTTGATGGCCTTCCGAGGGGCGAACGAGATCGTTTCGCCCATGATTTCCACCGCCCAATTTGCAATTCTACCCGAGGCCTTTCGGCACTGGATGATCTCCCCCAGGGGGAAGGATGACACCACAGTTACCGGATGAGACTCGAAGTAGTGTCGCAACTTCCGTCGCGTTAGGATCACCGCGTACAGCAGCTTCTGAATTTGTGGGTAGCGGATCTTGGTCTCGGACAGCACCTCACTGATGAAGTAGACTGGCCTCTGGACGGGCAATGCATGCCCCTCTTCTTGTCTCTCAACCACAATCGCGGCGCTAACCACCTGAGTGGTAGCGGCGCCGTAGATCAAGAGGGCTTCTCCGGCAGCGGGGGGCACCAAGATGGGCGCGTTCGTGAGGAGCGCCTTCAGGTTCCCGAGGCGGTACAGAGGCAGGCCTCTTTCGCCGAGGCGCGAGATGAAACGGCTCAGAGCCGCAAGGCATCCCGTGACCCTCTGTACGCCTTTCAAGTCCTTGATGGGCCCTGAAAGGGAATTAGGCTTACACCTAGTTCCTAAGTTAATTTTGGTGGTTGAATTGCCCAACACAAACAATTGGACTAACTAGTTTGCTCTAGTGGATAAGTTATACAGGTGCTAAAGGTTCACACTCAGCCAATAAAAAGATCAGTTTTGGATTCAACAAAGGAGCAAAGGGGCCAACCGAAGGCACCTCTGGTCTGGCGCACCGGACTGTCCGGTGTGCCACCGGACAGTGTCCGGTGCACCACCGGACATGTCCGGTGCACCAGAGGTCTCCAACTCAAACTCGCCACCTTCGGGAATTTCCAGAGGCACTCGCGCTATAATTCACCGGACATGTCCGGTGTGCACCGGACTGTCCGGTGCAACTCCGTAGCAACGGCTAACTCGCGCCAACGGCTACCTGCAGAGCATTTAATACGCGCGCAGCGCGTGCAGAAGTCAGGCGTGCCCATACTGGCGCACCGGACAGTGAACAGTGCATGTCCGGTGCGCCACCGGACATCAAGACGGGCCCACAAGTCAGAACTCCAACGGTCAGAATCCAACGGCATTGATGACGTGGCGGGGGCACCGGACATGTCCGGTGTGCACCGGACTGTCCGGTGCGCCATCGAACAGACAGCCTCCCAACGGCCACTTTTGGTGGTTGGGGCTATAAATACCCCAACCACCCCACCATTCAACATATCCAAGTTTTCCACTTCCCAACTACTACAAGAGCTCTAGCATTCAATTCCAGACACACCAAAGAGATCAAATCCTCTCCAAATTCCACACAACGCCATAGTGACTAGAGAGAGAGATTTGCTTGTGTTCTTTCGAGCTCTTGCGCTTGGATTGCTTTCTTCTCTCTTGATTCTTTCATTGCGATCAACTCACTTGTAATTGAGGCAAGAGACACCAAACTTGTGGTGGTCCTTGTGGGAACTTTGTGTTCCAAGTGATTGAGAAGAGAAAGCTCACTCGATCCGAAGGATCGTTTGAGAGAGGGAAGGGTTGAAAGAGACCCGGCCTTTGTGGCCTCCTCAACGGGGAGTAGGTTTGCAAGAACCGAACCTCGGTAAAACAAATCCTCGTGTCACACTCTTTTGATTGCGATTTGTTTTCCACCCTCTCTCGCGGACTCGTTTCTTTATTACTAACGCTAACCCGGCTTGTAGTTGTGATTATATTTGTAAATTTCAGTTTCGCCCTATTCACCCCCCCTCTAGGCGACTATCAATTGGTATCAGAGCCCGGTGCTTCATTAGAGCCTAACCGCTCGAAGTGATGTCGGGAGATCACGCCAAGAAGGAGATGGAGACCGGCGAAAAGTCCACTACAAGCCACGGGAGCACTTCATCGGAAGAGTCCCGCACCAAGAGGAGGGAGAAGAAGAAGAGCTCCTCCAACAAAGGGAAGGAGAAGAAATCTTCTTCTCACCACAAAGAGAAGAAGGAAAAATCTTCTTCCCACAAGCCGCATCGGAGTGGGGACAAGCAAAAGAGGATGAGGAAAGTGGTCTACTACGAGACCGACACTTCATCAACATCGACCTCCGGCTCCGATGCGCCCTCCGTAACTTCTAAACGCCAAGAGCGTAAGAAGTTTAGTAAGATCCCCCTACACTATCCTCGCATTTCTAAACATGCACCTCTACTTTCCGTCCCATTAGGCAAACCACCAACTTTTGATGGTGAAGATTATGCTAGGTGGAGTGATTTAATGCGATTTCATCTAACCTCACTCCACAAAAGTATATGGGATGTTGTTGAGTTTGGTGCACAGGTACCGTCGGTAGGGGATAAAGATTATGATGAGAATGAGGTGGCCCAAATCGAGCACTTCAACTCTCAAGCAACAACAATACTCCTCGCCTCTTTAAGTAGAGAGGAGTATAACAAAGTTCAAGGGTTGAAGAGCGCCAAGGAGGTTTGGGATGTGCTCAAAACCGCGCACGAGGGAGATGAGCTCACAAAGATCACCAAGCGGGAAACGATCGAGGGGGAGCTCGGTCGGTTCCGGCTTCGCAAAGGGGAAGAGCCACAACACATGTACAACCGGCTCAAGACCTTGGTGAACCAAGTGCGCAACCTCGGGAGCAAAAAGTGGGATGACCACGAGGTGGTTAAGGTTATTCTAAGATCTCTTATTTTCCTTAACCCCACTCAAGTTCAATTAATTCGTGGCAACCCAAGATATACACTAATGACCCCCGAGGAAGTAATCGGGCATTTTGTAAGTTTTGAGTGCATGATCGAAGGCTCGAGGAAGATCAACGAGCTTGATTATCCCTCCACATCCGAAGCTCAACCCGTCGCATTCAAGGCGACGGAGGAAAAGAAGGAGGAGTCCACACCAAGTCGGCAACCAATCGACGCCTCCAAGCTCGACAATGAGGAAATGGCGCTCGTCATCAAGAGCTTCCGCCAAATCCTCAAACAAAGGAGAGGGAAAGACTACAAGTCCCGCTCCAAAAAGGTTTGCTACAAGTGTGGTAAGCCCGGTCACTTTATTGCTAAATGTCCATTATCAAGTGATAGTGACAGGGGCGACGACAAGAAGGGGAGAAGAAAGGAGAAGAAGAGGTACTACAAGAAGAAGGGCGGCGATGCCCATGTTTGTCGGGAGTGGGATTCCGACGAAAGCTCAAGCGACTCCTCCGACGACGAGGACGCCGCCAACATCGCTGTCACCAAAGGACTTCTCTTCCCCAACGTCGGCCACAAGTGTCTCATGGCAAAGGACGGCAAACGGAAGAAGGTTAAATCCAACTCCTCCACTAAATATGAGTCTTCTAGTGATGATAATGCTAGTGATGAGGAGGATAATTTGCGTACCCTTTTTGCCAACCTCAACATGCAACAAAAGGAAAAACTTAATGAATTGATTAGTGCCATCCATGAAAAGGATGATCTCTTGGACACCCAAGAGGACTTCCTTATTAAAGAAAATAAGAAGCATGTTAAGGTTAAAAATGCTTATGCTCTAGAAATTGAGAAATGTCAAAAATTATCTAGTGAGCTAAGCACTTGCCATGAAACAATAGACAACCTTAGAAATGAAAATGCTAATTTGTTAGCTAAGGTTGATTCTCATGTTTGCAATGTTTCAATTCCCAACCCTAGAGATAATAATGATAATTTGCTTGCTAGGATTGAAGAATTGAACATTTCTCTTGCTAGCCTTAGAATTGAGAATGAAAAATTGCTTGCTAAGGCTAAAGATTTTGATGTTTGCAATGCTACTATTTCCGACCTTAGAAGTAAAAATGAAATATTGCATGCTAAGGTTGTAGAACTAAAATCTTGCAAACCCTCTACATCTACCGTTGAGCACACTTCTATTTGCACTAGATGTAGAGATGTTAACATTGATGCTATAAATGATCACATGGCTTTAATTAAACAACAAAATGATCATATAGCAAAATTAGATGCTAAAATTGCCGAGCATAACTTAGAAAATGAAAATTTTAAATTTGCTAGAAGTATGCTCTATAATGGGAGACGCCCGGGCATCAAGGATGGCATTGGCTTCCAAAGGGGAGACAATGTCAAACTTAGTGTCCCTCCTAAAAGATTATCTAATTTTGTTAAGGGCAAGGCTCCCATGCCTCAGGATAACGAGGGTTACATTTTATACCCTGTCGGTTATCCTGAGAGCAAAATTAGGAAAATTCATTCTAGGAAGTCTCACTCTGGCCCAAATCATGCTTTTATGTATAAGGGTGAGACATCTAGCTCTAGGCAACCAACCCGTGCTAAGTTGCCTAATAAGAGAACTCCTAGTACATCAAATAAGCATGACATTTCTTTTAAAACTTTTGATGCATCATATGTTTTAACTAACAAATCTGGCAAGGTAGTTGCCAAGTATGTTGGGGGCAAGCACAAGGGGTCAAAGACTTGTGTTTGGGTACCCAAAGTTCTTGTGTCTAATGCCAAAGGACCCAAAACCATTTGGGTACCTAAAGTCAAGAACTAAATTTGTTTTGTAGGTTTATGCATCCGGGGGCTCAAGTTGGATACTCGACAGCGGGTGCACGAACCACATGACTGGGGAGAAAAAGATGTTCTCCTCATATGAGAAAAACCAAGATCCCCAACGAGGTATCACATTCGGGGATGGAAATCAAGGTTTGGTCAAAGGTTTGGGTAAAATTGCTATTTCACCTGACCATTCTATTTCCAATGTTTTTCTTGTAGATTCTTTAGATTACAATTTGCTTTCCGTATCTCAATTATGTCAAATGGGCTACAACTGTCTTTTCACTGATATAGGTGTCACTGTCTTTAGAAGAAGTGATGATTCAATAGCATTTAAGGGTGTGTTAGAGGGTCAGCTATACTTAGTAGATTTTGTTAGAGCTGAACTCGACACATGCTTAATTGCTAAGACTAACATGGGTTGGCTCTGGCACCGCCGACTAGCCCATGTTGGGATGAAGAATCTTCACAAACTTCTAAAGGGAGAACACATTTTAGGACTAACAAATGTTCATTTTGAGAAAGACAGGATTTGTAGCGCATGCCAAGCAGGGAAGCAAGTTGGTGCCCATCATCCACACAAGAACATCATGACGACCGACAGGCCGCTTGAGCTACTCCACATGGATCTATTCGGCCCGATCACTTACATAAGCATCGGCGGGAGTAAGTACTGTCTAGTTATTGTGGATGATTACTCTCGCTTCACTTGGGTATTCTTTTTACAGGAAAAATCTCAAACCCAAGAGACCTTAAAGGGATTCTTGAGACGGGCTCAAAATGAGTTCGGCTTAAGGATCAAGAAAATAAGAAGCGACAACGGGACGGAGTTTAAGAACTCTCAAATCGAAGGCTTCCTTGAGGAGGAGGGCATCAAGCATGAGTTTTCTTCTCCCTACACGCCACAACAAAATGGTGTAGTGGAGAGGAAGAATCGAACTCTATTGGACATGGCAAGGACCATGCTTGATGAGTACAAGACTTCGAATCGGTTTTGGGCCGAGGCGGTCAACACCGCCTGCTACGCCATCAATCGGTTGTATCTACACCGAATCCTCAAGAAGACATCCTATGAACTCCTCACCGGTAAAAAACCCAACATTTCATATTTTAGAGTTTTTGGTAGCAAATGCTTTATTCTTGTTAAAAGAGGTAGAAAATCTAAATTTGCTCCTAAAACTGTAGAAGGCTTTTTACTTGGTTATGACTCAAACACAAGGGCATATAGAGTCTTTAACAAGTCCACTGGACTAGTTGAAGTCTCATGTGACGTTGTGTTTGATGAAACTAACGGCTCTCAAGTAGAGCAAGTTGATCTTGATGAGATAGGTGATGAAGAGGCTCCATGCATCGCATTAAGGAACATGTCCATTGGGGATGTGTGTCCTAAGGAATCCGAAGAGCCTCCAAATGCACAAGGTCAACCATCCTCCTCCACGCAAGCATCTCCACCAACTCAAAATGAGGATGAGGCTCAAGATGATGAAAAAGAAGATCAATCAAATGAGCCACCTCAAGATGACGACATAGATCAAGGGGGAGATGCAAATGTTCTAGAAAAGGAGGATGAGCAAGAGCAAAGGCCGCCACACCCAAGAGTCCACCAAGCAATTCAACGAGATCACCCCGTCGACACCATCCTCGGCGACATTCATAAGGGGGTAACTACTAGATCTCGTGTTGCACATTTTTGTGAGCATTACTCTTTTGTTTCCTCTATTGAGCCACATAGGGTAGAGGAAGCACTCCAAGATTCGGATTGGGTGGTGGCAATGCAAGAGGAGCTCAACAACTTCACTAGGAATGAGGTATGGCATTTAGTTCCGCGTCCTAATCAAAATGTTGTAGGAACCAAATGGGTCTTCCGCAACAAGCAAGATGAGCATGGTGTGGTGACAAGGAACAAAGCTCGACTTGTGGCCAAAGGATACTCCCAAGTCGAAGGTTTGGATTTCGGTGAAACCTATGCACCCGTAGCTAGGCTTGAGTCAATTCGCATATTATTAGCCTATGCTACTTACCATGGCTTTAAGCTTTATCAAATGGACGTGAAAAGTGCCTTCCTCAATGGACCAATCAAGGAAGAGGTCTATGTTGAGCAACCTCCCGGCTTTGAAGACAGTGAGTATCCTAACCATGTCTATAAGCTCTCTAAGGCGCTTTATGGGCTCAAGCAAGCCCCAAGAGCATGGTATGAATGCCTTAGAGATTTTCTTATTGCAAATGGATTCAAAGTCGGAAAAGCCGATCCTACACTCTTTACCAAAACACTTGAGAATGATTTGTTTGTATGCCAAATTTACGTTGATGATATTATATTTGGGTCTACTAACGAATCTACATGTGAAGAGTTTAGTAGGATCATGACACAAAAATTCGAGATGTCTATGATGGGGGAGTTGAAGTATTTTTTAGGATTCCAAGTCAAGCAACTCCAAGAGGGCACCTTCCTAAGCCAAACGAAGTACACTCAAGATATTCTTAGCAAGTTTGGAATGAAGGATGCCAAACCCATCAAGACACCCATGGGAACTAATGGGCATCTCGACCTCGACACGGGAGGTAAGTCCGTGGATCAAAAGGTATACCGGTCGATGATAGGTTCATTACTCTATTTATGTGCATCTCGACCGGACATTATGCTTTCCGTTTGCATGTGTGCAAGATTCCAATCCGACCCTAAGGAATCCCACCTTACGGCCGTAAAACGAATCTTGAGATATTTGGCTTATACTCCTAAGTTTGGGCTTTGGTACCCTCGGGGATCCACATTTGATTTGATTGGTTATTCGGATGCCGATTGGGCGGGGTGCAAAATCAATAGGAAGAGCACATCGGGGACTTGCCAGTTCTTGGGAAGATCCTTGGTGTCTTGGGCTTCAAAGAAGCAAAATTCGGTCGCTCTTTCCACCGCCGAAGCCGAGTACATTGCCGCAGGTCATTGTTGCGCGCAATTGCTGTGGATGAGGCAAACCCTGCGGGACTACAGTTACAAATTAACCAAAGTCCCTTTGCTATGTGATAATGAGAGTGCAATCAAGATGGCCGACAATCCCGTCGAGCATAGCCGCACTAAACACATAGCCATTCGATATCATTTTCTTAGGGATCACCAACAAAAGGGAGATATCGAGATTTCTTACATTAACACTAAAGATCAATTAGCCGATATCTTTACCAAGCCTCTTGATGAACAAACTTTTACCAAACTTAGGCATGAGCTCAATATTCTTGATTCACGCAATTTCTTTTGCTAAATTGCACACATAGCTCATTTATATACCTTTGATCATATCTCTTTTATATGCTATGACTAATGTGTTTTGAAGTCTATTTCAAACCAAGTCATAGGTATATTGAAAGGGAATTGGAGTCTTCGGCGAAGACAAAGGCTTCCACTCCATAACTCATCCTTCGCCGTCACTCCAAGCAACTCTCCATTCATGGGGGAGAAAAGCATGAGCGTCAAAGAAAAAGACTTTGTCTTTGGGGAAAGTAAGAGCCCAAGGCAAAAGGACCGGACTTCGTCTTTGGTATAAT
Source organism: Zea mays (assembly GCF_902167145.1). NCBI lineage: Eukaryota > Viridiplantae > Streptophyta > Magnoliopsida > Poales > Poaceae > Zea > Zea mays. The sequence goes on from NC_050098.1 coordinate 158,828,649, forward strand.
CTTAACTCATTTATTTATGACCAAAGGGGAAGATAGCACTTAAAGGGCTCTAATGATTCCGTTTTTGGCGATTCATGCCAAAGGGGGAGAAAGTAAGAGCCCAAAGCAAAAGGACCGCACCACCACCAATTTCAAAAACTTAGTGTTGAATATTTTCAATTGGTATCCTATTGTGTTCAAAAGGGGGAGAAAGTAGTATTTCAAAATGATATATCAAAACCCTCTTGAACACTAAGAGAAGGATTTTATTTAGGGGGAGTTTTGTTTAGTCAAAAGAGAAGCATTTGAAACTAGGGGAGAAGAATTTCAAATCTTGAAAATGCTTTGCAAAATCTTATTCATTTACCTTTGACTATTTGCAAAAGAACTTTGAAAAGTATTTACAAAACAAAAACAAAACATGTGGTGCAAGCGTGGTCCAAAATGTTAAATAAGAAAGAAACAATCCATGCATATCCTGTAAGTAGTTATAATTGGCTCAATTCCAAGCAACCTTTGCACTTACATTATGCAAACTAGTTCAATTATGCACTTCTATATTTGCTTTGGTTTGTGTTGGCATCAATCACCAAAAAGGGGGAGATTGAAAGGGAATTAGGCTTACACCTAGTTCCTAAGTTAATTTTGGTGGTTGAATTGCCCAACACAAACAATTGGACTAACTAGTTTGCTCTAGTGGATAAGTTATACAGGTGCTAAAGGTTCACACTCAGCCAATAAAAAGATCAGTTTTGGATTCAACAAAGGAGCAAAGGGGCCAACCGAAGGCACCTCTGGTCTGGCGCACCGGACTGTCCGGTGTGCCACCGGACAGTGTCCGGTGCACCACCGGACATGTCCGGTGCACCACCGGACATGTCCGGTGCACCAGAGGACTCCAACTCAAACTCGCCACCTTCGGTAATTTCCAGAGGCACTCGCGCTATAATTCACCGGACATGTCCGGTGTGCACCGGACTGTCCGGTGCAACTCCGGAGCAACGGCTAACTCGCG